>NC_064627.1:1111523047-1111831624 GCF_023864275.1 Schistocerca cancellata
ATCATTTAATTCAATTTCAAAGCTAAATATCTTATTTCTAAATTGTGTAGGTTCAAGTATCTTTTGAAATGATTGTTGAGGTAGATCAAGACTAACCTTATTTTATTGAATTTCGTAGCGCTTCAGAAACAAAGTTCGCTACTAATTTCAGTCACTAAATTAACTTTCAATTTTCCGGTTTTTTTAATTCTTTTGCTAAATTAAGTCAGAGTGTAGCGAAACTGATTACTTCTGACAAACTTTCAGTTTTCACACAACACGTGTCAACCTTCAGTTGCCACGCTTTTAGTGCTAATTACATGTGCATTAATCTTTCATTTTCAGTTATTATAGTAGTTGTCCATAGGACTGGCGACCGTAATTTTTCCCAAATCTCAAATATCTAATTAACGCCAATTAATTGTTAACGTAACGACCTCACAATTACATTCGTTATTAATTTTACCATTTTCTCAAAATTAATTTCCACCAGTTTCATTTACATTTTTCCTTTCATTTAGATGTAACCCTTTCCTCCCTCTTTACCGATAGATTAACTTCGGTGACAATTGCTTTTCCCAAATTTCCATTAGGTACACGCGGTTTAATTTTTACTGTCATTAAGGTCGATAAGTGAGTGGGAGCTTACAACTTCTCTCTCACACCTGGTACACTCTACCACGACTGTTAACAACACTAAACATGGATAGCACTAATGCACTTTGGTGGCCATTCTAGGTCTCACAGAGAATTCAGCCCTTATCATTTATATACCTGCCGAAGGCGTGTACGAAGTTTCATTGACAGCCGTACATGTCTTGAGGGTGCTTCCCCTTTTTTGTCAGGCAGTGTAAAAGAAAGATTACGCAGCTGATTTCTCGTCCGAAAATCACATTTAGATGTTCATTATTTGCGAGAATATCGCGTTACGACTCACGTAAGAATTAGAAACGTCTATCAACACTTCTCGGAATTCAACAGTGGCAGGACTGTGACCTATCGAAACTGTGGTTTATTTTTCTCCGATATCGATATTCGCGTTGGTCGGGATCCCACGACTGTCACGCGAACACGGAATCGATGGTTTCAGGAGGACCATAGTTAACACCATACACGAAATCAATGACCTTACTCGACTAGCGACCGAGAGGCAGAAGTATTGTTATTACAATGAAATGAACACCCCTAGCTGCATACAGGCGTTGATATAAGTCACCGGGGACAGTTGAAAATGTGTGCCCCGATCGGGACTCAAACCCGTGATGTCCTGCTTACATGGTAGACGCTCTATCCATCTGAGCCACCGAGGACGCAGAGGGTGGTGCGACTGCAGGGACTTATCTCTGGCACGCCTCCCGTGAGACCCACATTCGCAACTTATTGTCCCGCACTATATTCATAGTGCCCCTGCCCATTATACTCATTACTCGCGGCTTTACTGCCGATTCCCGTAAGAGTTCGGGCACTTCTTGTGCATCCGCAAAGAAGAAGATGGTCAAATGGCCGGTGAGCCTTAACTAAGATGGTATCTGTTCTTTCGGACATGTCCATCTTCATATATATATATATATATATACATATATATATATATACACTCCTGGAAATTGAAATAAGAACACCGTGAATTCATTGTCCCAGGAAGGGGAAACTTTATTGACACATTCCTGGGGTCAGATACATCACATGATCACACTGACAGAACGACAGGCACATAGACACAGGCAACAGAGCATGCACAATGTCGGCACTAGTACAGTGTATATCCACCTTTCGCAGCAATGCAGGCTGCTATTCTCCCATGGAGACGATTGCAGAGATGCTGGATGTAGTCCTGTGGAACGGCTTGCCATGCCATTTCCACCTGGCGCCTCAGTTGGACCAGCGTTCGTGCTGGACGTGCAGACCGCGTGAGACGACGCTTCATCCAGTCCCAAACATGCTCAATGGGGGACAGATCCGGAGATCTCGCTGGCCAGGGTAGTTGACTTACACCTTCTAGAGCACGTTGGGTGGCACGGGATACATGCGGACGTGCATTGTCCTGTTGGAACAGCAAGTTCCCTTGCCGGTCTAGGAATGGTAGAACGATGGGTTCGATGACGGTTTGGATGTACCGTGCACTATTCAGTGTCCCCTCGACGATCACCAGTGGTGTACGGCCAGTGTAGGAGATCGCTCCCCACACCATGATGCCGGGTGTTGGCCCTGTGTGCCTCGGTCGTATGCAGTCCTGATTGTGGAGCTCACCTGCACGGCGCCAAACACGCATACGACCATCATTGGCACCAAGGCAGAAGCGACTCTCATCGCTGAAGACGACACGTCTCCATTCGTCCCTCCATTCACGCCTGTCGCGACACCACTGGAGGCGGGCTGCACGATGTTGGGGCGTGAGCGGAAGACGGCCTAACGGTGTGCGGGACCGTAGCCCAGGTTCATGGAGACGGTTGCGAATGGTCCTCGCCGATACCCCAGGAGCAACAGTGTCCCTAATTTGCTGGGAAGTGGCGGTGCGGTCCCCTACGGCACTGCGTAGGATCCTACGGTCTTGGCGTGCATCCGTGAGTCGCTGCGGTCCGGTCCCAGGTCGACGGGCACGTGCACCTTCCGCCGACCATTGGCGACAACATCGATGTACTGTGGAGACCTCACGCCCCACGTGTTGAGCAATTCGGCGGTACGTCCACCCGGCCTCCCGCATGCCCACTATACGCCCTCGCTCAAAGTCCGTCAACTGCACATACGGTTCACGTCCACGCTGTCGCGGAATGCTACCAGTGTTAAAGACTGCGATGGAGCTCCGTATGCCACGGCAAACTGGCTGACACTGACGGCGGCGGTGTACAAATGCTGCGCAGCTAGCGCCATTCGACGGCCAACACCGCGGTTCCTGGTGTGTCCGCTGTGCCGTGCATGTGATCATTGCTTGTACAGCCCTCTTGCAGTGTCCGGAGCAAGTATGGTGGGTCTGACACACCGGTGTCAATGTGTTCTTTTTTCCATTTCCAGGAGTGTATATATATATATATATATATATATATATATATATATATATAGAAGTATTGTTCGTTTGACCACGCTGGGTGGTATAGCCACGTCATCTACGTTGAGGCAGGAAATAGGCTTGTTTCCTGCAAGACAAATAACCACACACAGGGCGCAACGACGTGAGGAGCACCTTGGATTTTCAGCATCGTGAGAATTACTGCGGCTTTTCTTGACGAAATGGATTCGCATTTTGCAAATCTGGATTGGCGTCTGCCGTTTGTGACAAACGAAAGTCTCTGCAGGACTGAGGCTCGAAACCGAATTTCTCGTTTATCGTGAACGGTTGCCTAAATCAATTTGGCTACCAGAGCACGTGTCCAAGACCGATGAAAACCTCCGTACGCCAAGGCGTCCGAAAACTTTACACTCGCATATTTCGTGATTCTGGCACAGGCAGAGACAAATATTTTATCGTAATTTTAGCCCCTCTGGCATGGATACATGAACGATGATTACAATGTATGTGTTGATACATTGTCTGTATATTCACATTACAGTAGCCATCAGGCATGCATGCTTGTTCATAATATTCAAATGTGTGTGAAATCTTATGGGACTTAACTGCTAATGTCATCAGTCCCTAAGCTTACAGCCGGCCGAAGTGGTCGAGCGGTTCTAGGCGCTTCAGTCTGGAACCGCGCGACCGCTACGGTCACAGGTTCGAATCCTGCCTCGGGCATGGATGTGTGTGATGTCCTTAGACTAGTTAGGTTTAAGTAGTTCTAGGTTCTAGTGGACTGATGACCTCAGATGTTAAGTCCCATAGTGCTCAGAACCATTTGAACCTATGCTTACACACTGCTTACCCTAAATTATCCTAAGGACAAACACACACACCCATGCCCGAGGGAGGACTCGAACCTCCGCCGGGACCAGCCGCACAGTCTCTGACTGCAGCGCCTCAGACCGCTTCGCTAATTCGGCGCGGCTGCTTGCATGTATGAACGAACAAACACTGTTCTGACGATTACAGTTGTCGTAATTACTACGAAATGGATCCGTATTTTGCTAGTCTGGACTGACGTCAGCTATTTGTGACTGGGACTCAAACCCGGATTTCCCTATTATGACGTCCGGTCGCCTAAACAACTTCGGCTTTTGAGACCGATCCAGAATTTCGTATGTTACGGTCTCCACAACCCCCATGATCGCACATTTCGTGATTCCCGATTCGACACAAATTTTCGTATGTCACAAACAGCTGACGTCAATTCAGGTTTGTTAAATGCGAATCCATTTCATAATAATCACCATAGCTGCAATGTTCAGAACAGTGTCCGTTCCTTCAGATACGCATGCATGCCTCACGCATATTGAAAGGTGAGATACAGCCACTGTGTAAACACAGATGTTGTAACTGTCATTGCTGCTTCTCTTAACGCGGCGGGAGAGAGAAGCGAACTGACAGAGGTGTACTCAACATCAACACTAGACGCGTTACTGCTACTGCATAGTCTCTTCAGGCGGGTCCAGGTTTTGTGTACAACATCCGTGTGCGGAGGCTCCGAGAAGAATGAACGTTACCAGATTGCATTCGTCGTCATACTGGCCCAGCACCTGGCATGGTAATACGGGCTGCTGTTCGTTTCTTTTTTAAGTCATCAGTCTTCCGACTGGTTTTACGGAACCCGCTACGATTCCTCACCTGTACCAACCCCTTCATCTCAAAGAAGCTCTTACACCCAACGTCCGCATTAATTTGTTGAATATGTTCCAGTCTCTATCTCCTACTACAGTTTTTACCCTGTACAACTCCCTTTAGTATCATGGAGATTATTCCCGAGGTCTTAACACATACATGGACTGTGTGGCTGGTCCCGGTGGAGGTTCGAGTCCTTCCTCGGGCGTGGGTATGTGTGTTTGTCCTCAGGATAATTTAGGTTAAGTAGTGTGTAAGATTAGGGACTGATGACCTTAGCAGTTAGGTCCCATAAGATTTCACACACATTTGAACATTGTTTCTTAACACATATCCTATCGTCCTCTTCCTTCTTCTTATCAGTGTTCTCTGTATCTTACTTTCTTCACCATTCTGTGGAGAACCTCTTCTTTCCTTGTCAGTTCACCGAATTTTCAATATTCTTCTGCAGCAGCTCTCTCTGCTACACATATAGCCGGTAATTTGAATAGTAGTAATTACATCTCTGAAGTGTTAACGCCAGTGGCTGTGTCCATCTTCGAGGTCTCCGTGTTGTCTGTGCTGCCCTGAGCTACATTGTTACAGATGGTATTCGGTTTTTAGCATAGGCCGTCACGTTCTACAGATCTTTCACCCATGGTCATGGGTTGCTGTCAGACTGGCATACCACCACACGCCAGTGACTTCGATAGGTGAACTTCAATATGGAGTTGAAGCAGGATGGAACGACATACCCGCATGGGTCATCCAAGCTCAGTTAAACTCGAATTAGAGCTATTGTTGCTGTCAGATTTATCTGTTTGGGGGAGGGGACCAAACAGCGATACCGTCTATCCCATCGGATTAGGGAAGGATGGGGAAGGAAGTCGGCCGTCTCCTTTCAAAGGAACCATCCCGGCATTTGCCTTAAGCGATTCAGGGAAATCACGGAAAACATAAATCAGGATGACCGGACGCGGGTTTGAACCGTCGTCCTCATAAAAGCGAGTCCAGAGTGCTAACCACCGCACTACCTTGCTCGGTCCGTCGCAGCACTGGTCACTAGTGCAGTGCCCGCTGCCAGAGGTATTCTTCCTACAATAGTGTACACATATAATACTTAAAATTTCGCTATTTGCTGTTCTTTCTAGTGTTGCAAAATAATGCCAGGCAGTGTTCTCATTCGGTCCTGTAATCTGGCAAAACGTACAAAATCGTAAAGAATTATCAAAGGGAAAGATATGGGAGTAGTTAAAACTATCGCAATAATGGCAATAGATATTTAAATTCAGCCAAGCGTACCTGTTGAAGACACAACAGGTACGGTATAAGTGTCAGCGAAAGCGAAACTCAAGAAAGATTTGTTCTAGCCGGAGATCTAAACTGACTGTAGAACTGATAAGCAGAACGGCAAAGTACATATACTGCTAGAAACATTACAAGAGGAAGGTTTCAAACTAGCGAGCAGAAAGGAAACATTAACCTACAAAATACGTATAAGAATCAGCACGGTCAATTTAGTAGAAAGAACAATTTAAAGCTGAGCAAACGAGAAGGATTATGATCCACGCAGCATCCCACAACATAAGAAATCACATCTACAAAACGACAAGCTTCCACATGGATGTACCACAACCGAAAAAAGAAGCATCTGGACTAAATATCTGCTCCTAGAAAGTACAAGAGAATGTAACTGAACTAAACAAAGATAACATCAAAAGAACAATGTTACTAATAGAGGAAAGCAAATTGGAAGATATTATAAAATTATCCACAGAAGTAGTAAAGAGAGCCACGAAAACCAGAAGAAGAAGACTAGGGCGAAAATGGTTGGAACAAGAATACTGCAAGCAAAGGAAAGGTACTCTACAGGCCATATACATAGCAAAACCAGACAGACAATAAACAGATTTTATTATGTTTGCAGAAAAAAATAAAAAATCTATATTGTAGGAAAAGAACGGAATATTTCAAGAAAGAGGCAAGAAAATTAACAATGGATGACCAATTAGATCCATTCATAGCAGTGAGGAAGAGAGTCTCACTCACAACAGGAGAAACCCGCATAAAGAAATGGGAAACACAATTCTTGGAAATAATGAGTAAACAGAGAAATGGCATGGCATATGAAATCGAAGCAACGGAGCCCACACATATCTTAAAATTAACAACTCTGTTACATAACTCAGGCAAGCAATCACAGGAGGGAAAAACAAGAAAACGGCACGTCCAGACGAAATATACATGGAACATGTGAAAAACTTCAGCGACAGCGTGGAAGAACTATGAATGGGCCTGACAGTATGTTGGAAGAGTGCATTAGATCAAAGGATGCCCCTGCTGACGTGGCATCAGCACTTTCTTAACACCAAAGCCACCTCCCATTCCTGCCCCTCACTTGCCCACCCACTATCCTAAGTGCCCTTTTCTCAGCCCCCCACCCCCTGCCACCCACCACTCACCTGCTACCTGCTTGTCATCATGCTATCAGCCAATGACATGCCAATTTGCATGATGTAAGGACAGTTCTGGTGTGATTTTCCAGGAATCCTGACGACACCAGCATCGCATCCGGCCATCTGCTCCCCTCTGTATTTTGAACAAGCAGTAAAGGAAACAAAAGAAAAAATTTGGAGTAGGTATTAAAGTCCAAGGAGAGGATGTAAAACTGTGAGGTTTGCCGATGATTTTGTAATTCTGTCAGAGACAGCAAAGGACTTGGAAGAGCAGCTGAAAGGAACGGACAGAGTCTCGAAAGGAGGATATAAAATGAACATCAACAAAAGCAAAACGAGGATAATGGAATGTAGGCGAATTAAATTAAGTGATACTGAGGGAATTAGATAAGAAATTAGACACTTAAACAAGTAGATGAGTTTTGTTTTTTGGGCAGAAAAATAACTGATGAAGGTCGATGTAAAGAGGACATGCAATGTAGGCTGGCAATGGCAAGGAAAGCGTTTCTGAAGAAGAGAAATTTGTTAACATTTAGTATAGATTGAAGTGTCAGCCTTTTATGAAGATATTCGATGGAGTATAACCATGTACGGAAATGAAACAGGGAAGATAAACGGTTTAGGCAAGAAGAGAATAGAAGCTTTCGGAATGTGGTGCTACAGAGCTATGTCGAAGATTAGATGGGTAGACCATGTAACTAATGACAGAACATAGCAGTGCTGAACAGAAATGGGAAGAAAAGAAATGTGTGGCACAACCTGACTAGGACATATTCTGAGACGTCAAGAGGTCACCAATTTAGTCCTGGAGGGATTCAAATGGTTCAAATGGCTCTGAGCACTATGGGATTTAACTTCTGAGGTCATCAGTCCCCTAGAACTTAGAACTACTTAAACCTAACTAACCTAACGACATCACACACATCCATGCCCGGGGCAGGTTTCGAACCGGCGACCGTAGCGGTAGCGCGGTTCCAGACTGTAGCGCCTAGAACCGCTCGGCCACCGCGGCCGGCTTCTGGAGGGAAGCGTGGGTGGTAAAAATTATAGAGGGAGACCAAGAGATGAATACAGCAAGGAGATTCAGAATGGTGTAAATTGCAGCAATTACTTGGAGATGAAAAGCCACACACAGGATACAGTAGCAAGGAGAGCTGAATCAAACCGGCCTTTGGATTGAAGGCCACAACAACAACATACCTCCATTCCCATTTGAATCTGCTGTCTAACTGTGGTGGTCTGGAGGTTGTGCCACTAGAAAAGAACAGCCACTTGCGAAGATTAAAACTGGTGGAATAACAACATTTAATTGACACTGATTTGGAAAGACTGCAAACCTTAAGTTCTATGCAGAAATTTCGGAAGAATGTGAAGCTGAAGAGTTGCCAACGTAAACCCAGGAAGATGGGGAAGGTTTTAAAAATAGTGTTACACAGGAAATCTCCGAAAGTGCTCGACTAGAAGAATTGCAGGAAGAAATATAATTGTTGAAGCCATAAAACTAATTTTACAGGAAGAAAATGAGATGTGTATTATAATTCAACAATATTTCTTCTTTGCACTTTTAATATTACTGGCTTAAGGAGGAAATAGCTGGTTCAGATACAGATTTAAATTTTAAGTTAAAAACTAAGCTGAATATTTTTAAAAGTAAAAAAAAAATAAAGATTATGTCAGAGTTGTTTTATGTACGTAAATATAATTGCAAGAATCAATAATTGTTTGTGTGAGTATATATTAACTTTTCTTTTTCGCTGTCCTGTCAAAAAATGCTAAAAAGTGTGCTATTTACAATGATCAACGTTTGTGGGAAGAAAGAAGTTACGGCAAACGCTCAAGCAAGGCATACAGATTGCCTTATACGCAGGGAGATACCAGAATTTTAATGTAAGTAGCAATGGTCAGTAGTTATATGTTGGAGTAACGGCGAAAAATGTTGGAATCGAGACAGTCTTTTGGAATAACGAGCTCATGAGTAAATAGCGATTATTATACCCCACCTACAAATATTTACAGGTTTACCGAAGCAAACTGTTTACGCCAGAACGTAACACAGCACACGCTCAGCATTGCAATTATGTTTTTTTATCAAGATGATGTATGGAAAAACTGATAACGCAGGCTCCACCATAAGTATTATACATAAGCGTTACAACGTTTTATTCCGCGGAAACCGACTCAACAGTATCGTCTTCTAAAGACGGGAGAGCCGTTCTTGAGATTTCGGTATATATACTGTATATACTGTGTTCGAACAATGGGAACTCCCCCCCCCCCCCTTTCCCCCCACCCCAAAAAAAAGAAGCAAAACGAAACAAACAGTTACGCACGTTAGAAATCGCTTAAGCCGAGCATAACGCAAAGTATTGAGAGCAAAGAAAGACAACAGTGCAACCCACGCCACACATGATTAGTGGTTTGTTAAAGTTCTGTCAAGTCTGCCGCTACGAAAAACGTACAACCCAAATTTCAGACGTTTCGGTCACTCAAGAACCGCATGTCCGTGGCGCGTCTAGAACGTGGCCTGTGTTTCGGCAAGCACGTTACTACCCGAACACGATGACATCTGCACGTCGGTTCATCTAAATACATTTATATGAAACAGGGCATGGGGAAAGCTAGGCAAGGGATGGGTAGGAATTCGTGACTTCCAGCCGCACAGTGCATTTTGATAACGCAATGGTGAATGTCGAAAATTTGTACTGGACCAGCATTCGAACCCGAATTTAGCGCTTCTCGTGAGCGGTTGCCTTAAACGCTTCAGCCATCCGGACACAGTCCCTGATCGACTCAGATTTCCACTTTATCGCACGCTGCAATGGAGCGTCCCTCGTCCATTAACCTCATACTCGCAAATCTGATTCTCCTATGAGTTCGCACGATAATAGTGCATCTGCACTGAAATAAACGTTAAGGAGGTGTATGTACTTGAGTGGTGTCTGTAGGACATGTCTGACATTCGTGATGACGTGGCTGGTGCATACATTTGTATGGAATAGAAAATAGGGAAAGAAATGGAGGGGATGAGCGGGATTTGTGACTTCCAGCCGCACAGGGCATTGTCGAACATGTCCGATAGAATAGACGCCACTCACGTAAGTACATTTCTGGGAGAACGCGACGGCTCCTTCAAGAATGTGTCAGTGTGAGTGCACTAATATCGCTCGAACTCCTAAAGAAATCAGTAATTTGGGTGTCGGAGGTTAATCGGCAAGTGACACTGCATTGCAGCGTGCGGTAAGATGGAAAATTGAGTCGATCAGGGACTGTGTCCGGGTAAGGCAACCGTTCATGAGAAGCGGTAAATCCCTGCGTTCGAGTTGCGGTCCGGCACAAATTTTCAGCTTTCGCCATTGCATTGCCATAATTCCTGTGTTGCTGGAAGTCAAGAATTGCCACCCATCTCTTCCTTTTCTTTCCCCATTATCTAATTCGAATAAATGTATGCAACAAAGTAGACACCACTCAAATATATACACCACCTACAGACGTTAGCATCAACAGTCTACGGAAATTCCAAGTATAGGGAGAGACAGAAAGCGACAGAGGGAGGGAGAGAGACTGTGGGTCTCTGACCGTTACTACAGTGCAATCAATAGTACAAAGCGCATAACAAGAGAGAGTTGTTGCAAATTGTTCCAGTAATAATACTGGAATCCACTCCTGTGAAAGTAAGATACAGAACTGCTTTGGACGTCGCAGATGGCCACACTCAGCTCAGCCGTATCAAGTCGCCACACACACACATACACACACACACACACACATACACACACACACAGAAGAAAGAGAGAGAGAGAGGAAGAGAGAGAGAGGGAGAAAGAGAGATCAACGCTCACTTATAGAGAGTTAGCGATCCAGCCTATTCCGACGTAATCGCTCGCAGTTTAATTTTTGCGGCACAAATACTTGCTGGAAAGGTAGCCAGCCAGAACGAGCTGTTTTCTTTAATGAACATCACTCCTTCTCGTTAAATCACTAATATTAATAATAATAATAAACATGTTACACAAAATCTTGATTCTGTGACAGCATTGAATGATTAATCGATTTCCACTCCCTCTCATCATTAATAAACGAGCCGTTAAAAAGAAATACGACAGATACGTCACGTGCTCCACATACGAAAGCAGCTTAGCAACTATTTTTTGCAGAATTTAAAACCCATCGAATAACACATTTCTTAAAGCTCTGCACAGAAATTCTGCAATAATATGGACAGCGTTATGCAGGAGATAAGGGATAAATTATCACGGTCAGGTAGAGATTCCGAAATCAGATACTGGATTATAAGGCGAGTCCAGGAGCAGATATAGACTCATACCACGATTTAATAATGATATAGGGTAGGCTGAAGTGTAAGAGATTAGACAGGAAGGAACAATGTGCAAAGAAATGAGATATGGAAATATTAAGGAATGAAGAGATACATTTGAAGTTCTCTCAGGCTATAGATACTGCGGTAATGAGTAGCTCAGTAGGCAGTTCAGTTGAAGAAGAATAGACACACGTAAAAAGGGCAATCACAGAAGTTTGAAAGAAAAACAGAGGTACAAGGAAGGTAACTGCAACCAAACCATGGGTAACAGAAGAAATTTTTCAGCTGATCGACGAAAGAAGGAAGTTGTCTTGTGACAGCCAGAGCGAGAGCACCAGCAGCAGCGAGTACTGTTTGTATAAAGCGTTTATTTTGCATTTTGTTTAAGACCTTCCACTAAGGAAGGGATTCTATTTGTGTTTATCTGCTCTGCATAGTAACTAACAGTTCTTGATAAAACTTTACGTAGTTTTCGTGTTAGATTTCTTAGTGTTTTCTTGATCGTTTAGAACAGAAAGCGCTCTAAAACCGTCTTTGTTTGTTTCGCGGCCGTTAGCCACTAGTCACTTGAATCAGCAGTTGTCTTTTGACAGCCAGAGCGAGAGCACCAGCAGCAGCGAGTAGTGTTTGTATAAAGCGTTTTTGTACTTATTTACTGCGCTTAGCTTTTAAATAGTTTTTCTGGGAAAACCTAGCGTAGTTTTCGCGTCTCGTATTTCAGTGAGTGTTTCTTGATTATCAGAGTAGCTCATCAGAAGATTATCTTGGGAATTTGTCACCGTATAGGATAGGGTAAACATAGTCATGTGTAGGGACTGTGGTTGTTGTGAGCGGACGCAAGGAGAATTGGCCACTCTTCGGGGGCAGGTGGAGGCTTTGTCTGTTAGGCTCATCGAGCTCGAGGCGAAGGCGTCGGCTCGTAGTGGCGTTGGGGCAACTGTGGTGAGACCTATGCCTACTTCGGTGGCCTTGGAATCACATGGAGCCCCTGATGTCGCTGCGTCTTCCGGCAGTGAGCATCTTACCGGTCAGCCATCACTCCAGGGTGAATGGCGGACAGTGGTGGGCTCTCGCGTGCCTGGCCGAAAGGCGAAGGTGGGATCTGGCCGCGTGGCAGCTGCCTTACCCCTTTCCAACAGGTACGGGGTGCTTCCTAGTGGTGATGACATCGTTTCCGAGCCACCACAGGATGCCTCGCCTGTTGGGCCAGTGGCCGATTCTCCAGCAAGGTCCCGACAGTCACAGAGGGCGGGCCTATTAGTTATAGGGAGCTCCAACGTTAGGCGGGTTATGGAGCCCCTCAGGAAAATAGCGGGTAGGTCGGGGAAGAATGCCAGTGTGCACTCGGTGTGCTTGCCGGGGGGTCTCGTCCGTAATGTGGAGGAGGCCCTTCCGGCAGCTATTGAACGCACTGGGTGTGACCGGCTGCAGATAGTAGCACATGTCGGAACGAATGACGCCTGCCGCTTGGGTTCTGAGGCCATCCTTGGTTCCTTCCGGTGGCTGGCTGATTTGGTGAAGACAACCAGCATCGCACGCGGAGTGCAAGCTGAGCTTAATATCTGCAGCATAGTGCCCAGAGTCGATCGCGGTCCTCTGGTTTGGAGCCGTGTGGAGGGTCTAAACCAGAGGCTCAGACGACTCTGCGACTATAATGGTTGCAAATTCATCGACCTCCGTTATTGGGTGGAGAACTGTAGGGCCTCCCTAGACAGGTCAGGCTTGCACTACACACCGGAAGCAGCTACTAGGGTAGCAGAGTACGTGTGGCGTGCACACGGGGTTTTTTTAGGTTAGAGGGACCCCCCCCCCCCCCCTTGGGCGAAACGATAAAATACCTGACGGCTTACCAGAGAGGACATTATCATCGTTGATAAAGAACGTCCGTCCTCAGAGACCAAAAACAGGAAAAGTTAACGTAATATTGGTAAACTGCAGGAGTATCCAGGGCAAGGTTCCTGAATTAGTATCTCTTATTGAAGGAAATAGTGCGCATATAGTATTAGGAACGGAAAGTTGGTTAAAACCGGAAGTGAACAGTAACGAAATCCTAGACACAGAATGGAATATATACCGCAAGGATAGGATAAACGCCAATGGTGGAGGAGTATTTATAGCAGTAAAGAATTCAATAATATCCAGTGAAGTTATTAGCGAATGCGAATGTGAAATAATCTGGGTTAAGCTAAGTATCAAAGGTGGGTCAGATATGATAGTCGGATGCTTCTATAGACCACCTGCATCAGCAACCGTAGTAGTTGAGCGCCTCAGAGAGAACCTGCAGAACGTCGTGAAGAAGTTTCGTGATCATACTATTGTAATAGGGGGAGACTTCAATCTACCAGGTATAGAATGGGATAGTCACACAATCAGAACTGGAGCCAGGGACAGAGACTCTTGTGACATTATCGTGACTGCCTTGTCCGAGAATTACTTCGAGCAGATAGTTAGAGAACCAACTCGTGAAGCTAACGTTTTAGACCTCATAGCAACAAATAGACCGGAACTTTTCGACTCCGTGAATGTAGAAGAGGGTATCAGTGATCATAAGTCAGTGGTTGCATCAATGAATACAAGTGTAATAAGAAATGCCAAGAAAGGAAGGAAAATATATTTGCTTAACAAGAGTGATAGGGCACAAATCGCAGAATATCTGAGTGACCACCATCAAACGTTCATTTCTGAGGAAGAGGATGTGGAACAAAAATGGAAAAAATTCGGAAACATCGTCCAGTACGCCTTAGATAAGTTCGTACCGACTAAGGTCCAAAGCGAGGGGAAAGATCCACCGTGGTATAACAATCATGTACGAAAGGTACTACGGAAACAAAGAAAGCTTCATCATAGGTTTAAGAGTAGTCGAATCATAGCTGATAAGGAAAAGCTGAACGAAGCGAAAAAGAGCGTAAAGAGAGCAATGAGAGAAGCATTCAACGAATTCGAACATAAAACATTGGCAAACAATCTAAACAAGAACCCTAAAAAGTTTTGGTCATATGTAAAATCGGTAAGCGGATCTAAATCCCCTATTCAGTCACTCGTTGACCACGATGGCACCGAAACAGAGGACGACCGAAGAAAGGCAGAAATACTGAATTCAGTGTTCCGAAACTGTTTCACTGCGGAAAATCGTAACACGGTCCCTGACTTCAGCCGTCGCACGGACGCCAAAATGGAAAATATTGAAATAAACGATATCGGAATTGAAAAACAACTGCTATCATTTAGTAGCGGAAAAGCATCCGGACCAGACGAGATACCCTTAAGATTCTACAGTGATTATGCTAAAGAACTTGCCCCCTTTCTATCAGCAATTTATCGTAGATCGCTGGAAGAACGTAAAGTACCTAGCGACTGGAAGAAAGCGTAGGTCGTTCCCATTTTCAAGAAGGGTCATAAATCAGATGCGAATAATTATAGGCCTATTTCGCTTACGTCAATCTGTTGTAGAATAATGGAACATGTTTTGTGTTCTCGTATTATGACGTTCTTAGATAATACAAATCTCCTTCATCATAACCAACATGGATTCCGCAAACAGAGATCATGTGAAACTCAGCTCGCCCTATTTGCCCAAGAAATTCACAGTGCCGTAGACACTGGCGAGCAGATTGATGCCGTATTCCTGGACTTCAGGAAGGCATTTGATACGGTTCCGCACTTACGTTTAGTGAAAAAAATACGAGCTTACGGAATATCGGACCAGGTTTGTGATTGGATTCAGGATTTCCTAGAAGAAAGAACACAACATGTCATTCTTAACGGTTCAAAATCTGCAGATGTAGAGGTAATTTCGGGAGTACCGCAAGGAAGCGTGATAGGACCTTTATTGTTTACAATATACATAAATGACTTAGTTGACAACATCGGTAGCTCCGTGAGGCTATTTGCAGATGACACGGTTGTCTACAAGAAAGTAGCAACATCAGAAGACTCGTACGTACTCCAGGAAGACCTGCAGAGGATTAATGCATGGTGCGACAGCTGGCAGCTTTCCCTAAACGTAGATAAATGTAATATAATGCGCATACATAGGGGCAGAAATCCATTCCAGTACGACTATACCATAGGTGGTAAATCATTGGAAGTGGTAACGACCGTAAAATACTTAGGAGTTACTATCCGGAGCGATCTGAAGTGGAATGATCACATAAAACAAATAGTGGGAAAAGCAGGCGCCAGGTTGAGATTCATAGGAAGAATTCTAAGAAAATGTGACTCATCGACGAAAGAAGTAGCTTACAAAACGCTTGTTCGTCCGATTCTTGAGTATTGCTCATCAGTATGGGACCCTTACCAGGTTGGATTAATAGAAGAGATAGACATGATCCAGCGAAAAGCAGCGCGATTCGTCATGGGGACATTTAGTCAGCGCGAGAGCGTTACGGAGATGCTGAACAAGCTCCAGTGGCGGACACTTCAAGAAAGGCGTTACGCAATACGGAGAGGTTTATTATTGAAATTACGAGAGAGCACATTCCGGGAAGAGATGGGCAACATATTACTACCGCCCACATATATCTCGCGTAATGATCACAACGAAAAGATCCGAGAAATTAGAGCAAATACGGAGACTTACAAGCAGTCGTTCTTCCCACGCACAATTCGTGAATGGAACAGGGAAGGGGGGATCAGATAGTGGTACAATAAGTACCCTCCGCCACACACCGTAAGGTGGCTCGCGGAGTATAGATGTAGATGTAGATGTAGATGTACAAAAATTTTAGGGGAAATTTAGGAATACACAGGTACAAATCACTTAAGAATGAAATAAATAGCAAGTGCAGGGAAGCTGAGGCGGAATGTCTGCATGAAAAAGTCAAGAAATCGAAAAAGAAATGACTATCGTAAGGATTGACTCAGCTTTAGGAAAGCCAAAACAACCTTCGGTGAAATTAAAAGCATGGGCTGTAACATTATAAGTGTAACGGGAATTCCGTTCTTAAATACAGAAGAGAGAGCGGATAGGTGGAAAGAGCACATTGAAAGCCTCTTCGATGGGTAGGCGTGACAGAAGAAGAAACCGGAGTCAATAGCGAAAAGACAGGGGATCCAATATTAGAGACTCAGAATTTAAAAGACCTTTGGAGAACTTAAGATCAAATAAAACAGTGGGAGGAATAACATTCCATCGGAGTTTGTAAAATCATTGGGGGAAATGACAACAAAACGACTTTTCACATTGTTGTGTAGAATGAATGAAAGTGGGAACATACCATCAGACTTTCGGAGAAACATCATTCTCACAGTTCCGAAGCTAGCAAGAGCCGACAAGCGCGAGAATTATTGCAATCAGCTTAACAGCTTATGCATCCAAGTTGCTGATAGAGTTAATATACAGAAGAACAGAAAAGGAAATTGAGGATGTGATAGATGACAATCAATTTGGCTTGAGGAAAGGTAAAGGCATCAGAGAGACAGTCTGATGCGATTGATATTCGATGCAAATATGAAAAAACAAAAAAAAACAAGACACGTTCGTTGGATCTGTCGACCTGGATAAAACGTCCGACAATGTAAAATGGTGCAAGATGTTCTAAATTCTGAGAAAAACAAGGGTTAGCTTTAGCAAACGACGGGTAATATACAATATGTACAATAACCAAAAGAGAACAATAAGAGTGGGAGACCAAGAGCGAAGTGCTCGGATTAATAAGTGTGTAAGCCAGGAATGTAGTCTGTCCCCCTTATTGTTCAGTCTGCACATCGAAGAAGCAATATGAGAAATAAAAAAAAAGTTCAAGAGTGGAATTAAAATGCAAGGTGAAAAGATATCAAAAAGATTCGCTGATGACATTGTAAGTAGGCTATTTAGGTTTTTATATTGGTAACGCCACGTAGCGCTCTGTATGAAAATCACTGTGTGCAGTCGGTGGCTGGTTGGCATTGTTGGAATATTCGCTATTGTAGTGTTGGGCAGTTGGATGTGAACAGCGCGTAGCGTTGCGCAGTTGGAGGTGAGCCGGCAACAGTGGTGGATGTGAGGAGTGAGAGGGCAGAATTTTGAGAGCGGGCGATCTGGACGTGTGTCCATCAGAAAGAGTAAATTTGTAAGACTGGATGTCATGAACTGATATATATAATGACTTTTGAACACTATTAAGGTAAATACATTGTTTGTTCTCTATCAAAATCTTTCATTTGCTAACTATGCCTATCAGTAGTTTGTGCTTTCAGTAGTTAAAATCGTTTATTTAGCTGGCAGTATTGGCGCTCGCTGTATTGCAGTAGTTCGAGTAACGAAGATTTTTGTGAGGTAAGTGATTCATGAAAGGTATAGGTTATTGTTAGTCAGCGCCATTCTTTTGTAGGGATTATTGAAAGTCAGACTGCGTTGCGCTAAAAATATTGTGTGTCAGTTTAGTGGTGATCAGAATAAGAAAAGAGAGAAATGTCTGAGTACGTTCAATTTTGCTCAGCTGTTTGAAAATAAAATAACGTAATGGGTTTACCAACACAGTAATTCGTTAATTTTTCTAAGAGGACGTTTCAACATTGCTATGAAGTGAAAGAGGAGAAGAATTACAGAATCAGCTGAACTGAATGTGTATTGTAATGAGAACAGAATATGTATTGAGAGTAAATGAAAGAGACGAAAGCAATAAGATGGAGCAGAAATCAGAACAGCGAGAAACTTAAAATCAGGATTGGTGATCACGAAGTAGATGAAGTTAGGCAGCAAAATAACCGATAATTGGCGGTCCAAGGAGGACATAAAAAGCGGGCACTGGAAAAAAGGGTGTTCCTGACAAGAGATGGCTGCTAATATCAAACATAGGCCTGAATTTGAGGAAGAAATTTCTGAGAGAGTGTCTGGAGCATATCATTGTGAAATATGGACTGCGGGAAAACTGGAACAGAAGTGAGTCGAAGCATTTGAGATGTTGTACTACAGAAGAATGTTGAAAACTAGGTGGACTGATAAGACAAGGAATGAGGAAGTTTTCCGCAGAAAAGGCGAGGAAATGTGTACATGGAAAACACTTACAAGAAGAAGAGATGACTGGTAACCTATTAAGACATCAGGGAATAACTTCCATGGAACTAGAGCGAGCTGTAGATGGTACAAACTGTAAGGGAAGACTGAGAGTGTAATACATGCAGAAAATAATGGAGGACGTAGGTTGCAAGTGAGATGAAAATATAAAAACGCCAGTGGGAGGAAAATGATGAATCTGTTGCAAAATACACTCCTGGAAATTGAAATAAGAACACCGTGAATTCATTGTCCCAGGAAGGGGAAACTTTATTGCCACATTCCTGGGGTCAGATACATCACATGATCACACTGACAGAACCACAGGCACATAGACACAGGCAACAGAGCATGCACAATGTCGGCACTAGTACAGTGTATATCCACCTTTCGCAGCAATGCAGGCTGCTATTCTCCCATGGAGACGATCGTAGAGATGCTGGATGTAGTCCTGTGGAACGGCTTGCCATGCCATTTCCACCTGGCGCCTCAGTTAGACCAGCGTTTGTGCTGGACGTGCAGACCGCGTGAGACGACGCTTCATCCAGTCCCAAACATGCTCAATCGGGGACAGATCCGGAGATCTTGCTGGCCAGGGTAGTTGACTTACACCTTCTAGAGCACGTTGGGTGGCACGGGATACATGCGGACGTGCATTGTCCTGTTGGAACAGCAAGTTCCCTTGCCGGTCTAGGAATGGTAGAACGATGGGTTCGATGACGGTTTGGATGTACCGTGCACTATTCAGTGTCCCCTCGACGATCACCAGTGGTGTATGGCCAGTGTAGGAGATCGCTCCCCACACCATGATGCCGGGTGTTGGCCCTGTGTGCCTCGATCGTATGCAGTCCTGATTGTGGCGCTCACCTGCACGGCGCCAAACACGCATACGACCATCATTGGCACCAAAGCAGAAGCGACTCTCATCGCTGAAGACGACACGTCTCCATTCGTCCCTCCATTCACGCCTGTCGCGACACCACTGGAGGCGGGCTGCACGATGTTGGGGCGTGAGCGGAAGACGGCCTAACGGTGTGCGGGACCGTAGCCCAGCTTCATGGAGACGGTCGCGAATGGTCCTCGCCGATACCCCAGGAGCAACAGTGTCCCTAATTTGCTGGGAAGTGGCGGTGCGGTCCCCTACGGCACTGCGTAAGATCCTACGGTCTTGGCGTGCATCCGTGCGTCGCTGCGGTCCGGTCCCAGGTCGACGGGCACGTGCACCTTCCGCCGACCACTGGCGACAACATCGATGTACTGTGGAGGCCTCACGCTCCACGTGTTGAGCAATTCGGCGGTACGTCCACCCGGCCTCCCGCATGCCCACTATACGCCCTCGCTCAAAGTTCGTCAACTGCACATACGGTTCACGTCCACGCTGTCGCGGCATGCTACCAGTGTTAAAGACTGCGATGGAGCTCCGTATGCCACGGCAAACTGGCTGACACTGACGGCGGCGGTGCACAAATGCTGCGCAGCTAGCGCCATTCGACGGCCAACACCGCGGTTCCTGGTGTGTCCGCTGTGCCGTGCGTGTGATCATTGCTTGTACAGCCCTCTCGCAGTGTCCGGAGCAAGTATGGTGGGTCTGACACACCGGTGTCAATGTGTTCTTTTTTCCATTTCCAGGAGTGTACATTGAGATATTAACATTTACTTAAAATAGCAATCGTAGGTAGCCATACGTCGGAGTATTGGTAGAATATACAGGTATCAAGACATTACACACGAAGTAACATAACGAACGCTTTTGCATAGTTTAAAACCAGTGGAATAACAGCTTTTAATGGTAATTCGTTCGCAAATATTGTTGACTTAGAGTTCTAGACCGGAATTCTGTGTGGCTAGAGTGAACAGTGTAGATTCACATTACTGTCTGGATAGTTTTAAGCACAGCACAAAAAATGTGAAAGTAAATTACGCTCTCTGCTCGGAAACAGGTTATAGAATGATTTCTCACACTGGCGTACAGAACTGCAACGGCCTTCGCCGAGCGCAAGACGAGAGTAGGCGAGCCGTGTATCGTAGTCACAGCAGCGCACGTGTATGCAAATGCGAGAGCCAGCTTGGCAGAACTGCTCGCTGTCAGACGTCTCTGCAGCTAGTGCTCACACGACACCGCACAGCCACGGCGTGTATCGACGGCGTCTGACAGCAAGTGGCACTGTCGAACTGGCTCTCGCAGCTACAATTCTTGCATGCACGTCTACGCACAGAAAACAACTCTATTTTTATTTGGTGTTCCTTTAACGAAACCTAGAGTTATTTTTAACTAATAATTTAAATCTACATCTGAATCAACTGTTTCCTCCTCCAGATATTAATATTACAAGTATAAAGAATTCTAGAACATATCTCATTTTCTCCTTCTAAAATATCTGTTTTATGGCTTTAACAATTAGCTCTATTCTTTGATGGAGTTCCTCCAGACGAGAGCATTTAGCGATTTTAATTTTGCCTCTTATCACCTGCATAGATTTGACAGTGTCTAGCAAGAAAATTAGGATTGTGTCAGTATATTCGCATTGTGAAGGGACAGATCAAGATAAGATGGATAGTTTTTATGAGGCACTCAGTGATGTAGTTGTTAGAGTAAAGGACAAGGACAGTGTTCTGCTCATGGGTGATTTTAACGGCAGGATTGGAAATCGAACAGAAGGGTATGAAAAGGTTATGGGTAAATTTGGAGAGGATATGGAGGCCAACAGGAACGGGAAACAACTCATGGATTTCTGTGCCAGTATGGGCTTAGTAACCACAAACTCCTTTTTTAAACATAAGAACATTCACCGGTATACTTGGGAAGGCAGGGGAAGCAGATTTGTCATTGACTATATAATAACAGATCAGGAATTCAGGAAGGCTGTGAGGGACACACGTGTATTCAGGGGATTCTTTGATGACACTGATCATTATTTAATCTGCAGTGAAATTGGGATTGTGAGGCCAAAAGTGCAGGAGGTCAGGTCCATTTGTAGGAGGATAAGAGTGGAGAAACTTCAGGATAAGGAAATCAGGCACAAGTACATAACAGCGATCTCAGAAAGGTACCAGTTAGTTGAATGTAGTCAATTACAGTCATTGGAAAAGGAATGGACAAAGTACAGGGACACAGTACTAGAAGTGGCTAAAGAATGTCTTGGAACAGTAGTGTGTAAAAGTAGGATGAAGCAAACAGCTTGGTGGAATGATACAGTCAAGGCAGCCTGTAAAAGGAAAAAGAAGGCGTATCAAAAATGGCTACATACCAGAACCCAGGTAGACAGAGAAAGTTATGTTGAAGAAAGAAACAAAGCCAAACAGATAATTGCAGCATCCAAGAAGAAATCGTGGGAAGACTTTGGAAACAGGTTGGAGACTATGGGTCAAGCTGCTGGAAAACCATTCTGGAGTGTAATTAGCAGTCTTCGAAAGGGAGGTAAGAAGGAAATGACAAGTATTTTGGACATGTCAGGAAAACTGCTGGTGAATCCTGTGGATGCCTTGGGCAGATGGAGGGAATATTTTGAAGAGTTGCTCAATGTAGGTGAAAATGCGATCAGTAATGTTCCAGATTTCGAGGTAGAATGGGATAGGAATGATGATGGAAATAGGATCACATTTGAGGAAGTGGAAAAAATGGTCAATAGATTGCAGTGCATTAAAACGGCTGCGGTGGATGAAATTAAGTCGGAACTCATCAAATACAGTGGAAAGTCAGGTCTTAAATGGCTACACAGGATAATTGAAATGGCCTGGGAGTCGGGACAGGTTCCATCAGACTGGACAAAAGCAGTAATCACACCAATCTTTAAACATGGAAACAGAAAAGATTGTAACAACTACAGAGGTATCTCTTTTATCAGCGTTGTGGGTAAAATCTTCTCAGGTATTGTTGAAAGGAAAGTGCGAGTATTAGTTGAGGACCAATTGGATGAAAATCAGTGTGGGTTTAGGCCTCTTAGAGGTTGTCAGGACCAGATCTATAGCTTACGGCAAATAATGGAGAAGTGTTATGAGTGGAACAGGGAATTGTATCTATGCTTTATAGATCTAGAAAAGGCGTATAACCGGGTTCCTAGGAGGAAGTTATTGTCTGTTCTACAAGATTATGGAATAGGAGGCAAACTTTTGCAAGCAATTAAAGGTCTTTACATGGATAGTCAGGCAGCAGTTAGAGTTGACCGTAAATTGAGTTCATGGTTCAGAGTAGTTTCAGGGGTAAGACAAGGCTGCAACCTGTCTCCACTGTTGTTCATATTATTTATGGATCATATGTTGAAAACAATAGACTGGCTGGGTGTGATTAAGATATGTGAACACAAAATAAGCAGTCTTGCATATGCGGATGACTTAGTTGTGATGGCAGATTCGATTGAAAGTTTACAAAGTAATATTTCAGAGCTAGATCAGAAATGTAAGGACTATGGTATGAAGATTATCATCTCCAAAACGAAAGTAATGTCAGTGGGAAAGAAATATAAACGGATTGAGTGCCAAATAGGAAGAACAATGTTAGAACAGGTGGACGGTTTCAAGTACTTAGGATGCATATTCTCACAGGATGGCAACATAGTGAAAGAACTGGAAGCGAAGTGTAGCAAAGCTAATGCAGTGAGCGCTCAGCTACGATCTACTCTCTTCTGCAAGAAGGAAGTCAGTACCAAGACTAAGTTATCTGTGCACCGTTCAATCTTTCGACCAACTTTGTTGTATGGGAGCGAAAGCTGGGTGGATTCAGGCTACCTTATCAACAAGGTTGAGGTTACGGATATGAATGTAGCTAGGATGATTGCAGGTACTAGTAGATGGGAACAATGGCAGGAGGGTGTCCACAATGAAGAAATCAAAGAAGAACTGGGAATGAACTCTATAGATGTAGCAGTCAGGGCGAACAGGCTTAGATGGTGGGGTCATGTTACACGCATGGGAGAAGCAAGGTTACCCAAGAGACTCATGGATTCAGCAGTAGAGGGTAGGAGGAGTCGGGGCAGACCGAGGAGAAGGTACCTGGATTCGGTTAAGAATGATTTTGAAGTAATAGGTTTAACATCAGAAGAGGCACCAAAGTTAGCACTGAATAGGGGATCATGGAGGAACTGTATAAGGGGGGCTATGCTCCAGACTGAACGCTGAAAGGCATAATCAGTCTTAAATGATGATGATGATGATGATCACCTGCATAACAAATTGTTTAAAACCGCCCCATCTTCCTGGATGCACCGGGTGATCAAAAAGTCAGCATAAATTTGAAAACTTAATAAACCACGGAATAATGTAGATAGAGAGGTAAAAATTGACACACATGCTTGGAATGACATGGGGTTTTATTACAACAAAAAAAAACAAAGTTCACAAAATGTCCGACAGATGGCGCTGGACAGCAAAACGTCAGTGACTGCGCATGGCAATCGTGTATAAAAGGAGCTGTAATGAGAGAGAGAATCAGATGCGGGCGCAGTTGCAGCATGTTGAATACACCTGAAAAGGCGCTTTCAGTGAAGCTGTATTATCAGAATTGGGAATGTGCTAGTTCATCGTTACGATCCTATCGCCATAGGAAGGGGATTCGAACGGGTAAAGGTCCGTTGACAAATGCAGCTGTGGCGAGAATGATTTCCAAGTTCGAAGCCACGGGTTGTTTAGACGATGGACACCGTAGTGGCCGACCGAGCACAAGGCGTAATGCTGCTGAGACAGTTCAGGAAGAAATGGAGACTGTAGCGGGTTCGTCTATGCACGGGGAAGTCAGCGCTCGTACAGTAGCACGTCTGACCGGCATTCCATACACTACTGTTTGGTTGGCACTTAGGCATACCCTCCGATGCTATCCGTACAAAGTCCATCGGCATCATGAACTGCTACCTGGCGATTTAGTGAAGCGGAGGGCATTTGCGGTGTGGGCGTTTCAAAAGATGGCGGAAGATGACGATTGGTTGAGTAACGTGTTGTGGACCGACGAAGCTCATTTCACGCTCCGAGGGTCTGTCAACGCCCACAACTGCAGAATTTGGGATACCGAAAATCCTAGAACTGTCGTGGAAACTCCACTGCACGACGAGAAAGTCACGGTATGGGTTGGATTTACCACATCTCCCGTTATCGGGCCTTTTTTCTTCGAGGAAATGCGTGATTCTGGTTTTGTAACTGCTACCGTGACGGGTGAGAGATATGTTACAGAATCGCATCATCCCCAGCCTGGCTGATAAACGTCTGCTGGAACGTACGATGTTTATGCAGGATGGCGCTCCACCCCATATTGCTAGGCGCGTGAAAAGATATCTTGCGTGCGTCGTTTGGTGATGATCATGTGCTCAGCCGCCACTTTCGTCATGCTTGGTCTCCCAGGTCCCCAGACCTCAGTCCGTGCGATTATTGGCTTTGGGGTTCCCTGAAGTCGCAAGTGTATCGTGATCCACCGAAATCTCTAGGGATGCTGCAAGACAACATCCGACGCCAATGCCTCACCATAACTTCGGACATGCATTTACTGTAAAGAACATCATCTCTGGTTTGTCTTACTTTGTTATGCTAATTATTGCTATTCTGATCAGATGAAGCGCCATCTATCGGACATTTTTTTGAACTTTGTATTTTTTTCGTTCTAATAAAACCCCATGTCATTCCAAGCATGTGCGTCAATTTGTACCTCTCTATCTACATTATTCCGTGATTTATTCAGTTTTCAAATTTATACTGACTTTTTGACCACCCGGTACATTGGCAATTCTTCTGTTTCACATTCTTGCGCAATGTCTACGTAGAATTAAACGTTTACACTTTTTGGAAATGAGTTTCGATTAATTGTTGTTATTCCATTGGTTTCAGTCTTGGCTGTGCTGTTGCCAGGTGCATAAAATCCAAGCCTCACTGTTAAATAGAATGTAACAGTTCTTTTTAAACAGATCGAAATGGAAATGGAAGTTTATTAACAGAATTTTTTCGTATGTCCTTTAATATAGTCAACGTGTTCCAATCCATCATTTTCCCCCAGCACTCCAACATACGGCCACTTACCACTCCTGCTCACTGTAAACGGTAATATCTTGTATTCCCTACTCGTAGCCAGATTTATACATACACTGTGTTTAAAGCCATAAGTAAAACTTGCTTGCACATCTGCAATAATTTCCTCTTTTCCAATTGCATTAAATATTCTTCCTTGTGGTAATTTTTTAGCCACATACACCAGTTTTCGTTTTTTGACTTCGATCTCTTCCATTTCCACTTTCCTTTTTCAGGCACATAATACATTAACTGCATTCAAAAGTGTAATTTCGTTAATTGGGAATGGTTTAAGTCTGTTCAATACTTAATAATTTTCCTTAATGCTTGTGAAATACATTGTTGGTAGCAACCAGTTCTAATTTAGTGAGGCCGAGTGGTTCTAGGCGCTTCAGTCTGGAACCGCGCGATCGCTACGGTCGCGGGTTCGAATACTGCGTCGGGCATGGATGTGTGTGATGTCCTTAGGTTAGTTAGGTTTTAGTAGTTCTAAGTTCTAGGGGACTGATGACTTCAGATATTAGCTCAGAGCCATTTGAACCATTTTTCTAATTTGGCAAGATCTATATTTGATGATATTGTGGAGAACAGCGTTCCAGATTAAGACAAATATGCCTCCCTGCTTTAATACAGCATTTCGGTACAACACTTTTATCAGCTTTGTTGGAGTTGATGTAAGTAGTTTACAGGTAGATAATTAAAACTGTATGCTCACGTAACTTTATTTTATAGGCTTTCCTTGCATTTGAATGTCTGAAGACTTACTTGTACACCAGTCAACTTTTGTATATTCTTATTACCTCAGTAGACAAGCCGCAGAAAGTTGTTAAGCAACACATAGTAGCTGTTCTGTAAGTTATTCGCCAATTGATGTCACATGGAATCAGTTGACACAAAGTAGAATGGGGCACATTGTAAACACTGTTTCCAGGTGTTTAATACACTGGATCAAACACGGGATACATTATCCAGCTGTATATTTGTCGACTCACGCCTGGCGATACCATGTTATTTAGTCAAGGAAGACGTAAAAGTTTCCTGCAGTCACATGTCAGGACTCTTTATAAAATGTGTAAGGTGATTACCAACAAGTTTGATCTTACCTGGGCTTGTGATTTGACATAGAAGTTTGTTATACATGGTTACAGTGCGAGCACAACCACCTGAAATGATGAATCCCAACTATCGTCCACAATCACATTGCTGTTTCCCTGGCAATCTCCTTCCATGCAGAAACCATGGTTTGTTCATCTACATCTACATCTACATCCATACTCCGCAAGCCACCTGATGGTGTGTGGCGGAGGGTACCTTGAGTACCTCTATTGGTTGTCTCTTCTATTCCAGTCTCGTATTGTTCGTGGAAAGAAGGATTGTCGGTATGCCTCTGTGTGGGCTCTAATCTCTCTGATTTTATCCTCATGTTGTTAGGTAGTCAGACATCTCAAGTTTATTAAAAGTCGCAACAAAATCCAAAAGTTAATAGTCGTCCACGTGGATCTGCTCCAATGCTGCAGGCAGCCCTCCACTAGAACTTCCAATTTAACTTCGGCTATTGCACTCACTTTATATGGTATAGTTACAGGATTTCTATATTACTCTGAAATTCTGTGCTTCCTTGCCGTTTGTTTTTTATAATATTCCTCTTGCTGTCGCTTTGCATTCCCACGTAGGAGAAACGGCAGCTTTGCCTTGATAACATGTCTCACAGTGAAGAAATTGGCTAATTTATTACGTAAATAACAATTTAAAGACCCACACATCTCTTTCTTTAAAATTACTAAATGTCCCTTGTCTAATCGCACCTGCAAGTCCACTTGATCACAGATTTTAACTAGCATTATGTTATCACAAAACGGATATGTAATGGGTGCAAGCACGTTTAAATTCTTCTTTCTAAGGAGATTGTCATTTTCGGTGTAATTTATGTTGTCAATGTTAGTAACAAGACTGTCCAGATCCTCCAGTAATTACCACAAATCAAAGCTTTCGTCGGTTGGCATCATCTTTCTCCCTGATAGTTTACGGGCGTTTAACATTCTGGAAGAATAAATGTTTACACTTCCCAATATCACACAGGACTGATCCGTTGTGGCTGTCAAGCCTCCTTTTCTTCTATAAAGACCCATGTTGGTGAGCTGGCCGTACCGTGCTGAGCTACGATCACACAGCAGCTGCTCCATAGGGTATTCGTTAATTGATTCTACACTTGAGTGATTGGCGCAGAGTTCATTGTAAATATTGTGTTAGAGTTTAAAACACTTACGGAGTCTTACACAGGGTCAAACACACGATTGATTCTGTTCCCAGCTATAAGATTCTGTCGCAGTCTTTTTTCGGATTCCAAATGATATCTGCATGTACACTCCTGGAAATTAAAATAAGAACACCGTGAATTCATTGTCCCAGGAAGGGGAAACTTTATTGACACATTCCTGGGGTCAGATACATCACATGATCACACTGACATAACCACAGGCACATAGACACAGGCAACAGAGCATGCACAATGTCGGCACTAATACAGTGTATATCCACCTTTCGCAGCAATGCAGGCTGCTATTCGCCCATGGAGACGATCGTAGAGATGCTGGATGTAGTCCTGTGGAACGGCTTGCCATGCCATTTCCACCTGGCGCATCAGTTGGACCAGCGTTCGTGCTGGACGTGCAGACCGCGTGAGACGACGCTTCATCCAGTCCCAAACATGCTCAATGGGGGACAGATCCGGAGATCTTGCTGGCCAGGGTAGTTGACTTACACCTTCTAGAGCACGTTGGGTGGCACGGGATACATGCGGACGTGCATTGTCCTGTTGGAACAGCAAGTTCCCTTGCCGGTCTAGGAATGGTAGAACGATGGGTTCGATGACGGTTTGGATGTACCGTGCACTATTCAGTGTCCCCTCGACGATCACCAGTGGTGTACGGCCAGTGTAGGAGATCGCTCCCCACACCATGATGCCGGGTGTTGGCCCTGTGTGCCTCGGTCGTATGCAGTCCTGATTGTGGCGCTCACCTGCACGGCGCCAAACACGCATACGACCATCATTGGCACCAAGGCAGAAGCGACTCTCATCGCTGAAGACGACACGTCTCCATTCGTCCCTCCATTCACGCCTGTCGCGACACCACTGGAGGCGGGCTCCACGATGTTGGGGCGTGAGCGGAAGACGGCCTAAAGGTGTGCGGGACCGTAGCCCAGCTTCATGGAGACGGTTGCGAATGGTCCTCGCCGATACCCCAGGAGCAACAGTGTCCCTAATTTGCTGGGAAGTGGCGGTGCGGTCCCCTACGGCACTGCGTAGGATCCTACGGTCTTGGCGTGCATCCGTGCGTCGCTGCGGTCCGGTCCCAGGTCGACGGGCACGTGCACCTTCCGCCGACCACTGGCGACAACATCGATGTACTGTGGAGACCTCACGCCCCACGTGTTGAGCAATTCGGCGGTATGTCCACCCGGCCTTCCGCATGGCCACTATACGCCCTCGCTCAAAGTCCGTCAACTGCACATACGGTTCACGTCCACGCTGTCGCGGCATGCTACCAGTGTTAAAGACTGCGATGGAGCTCCGTATGCCATGGCAAACTGGCTGACACTGACGGCGGCGGTGCACAAATGCTGCGCAGCTAGCGCCATTCGACGGCCAACACCGCGGTTCCTGGTGTGTCCGCTGTGCCGTGCGTGTGATCATTGCTTGTACAGCCCTCTCGCAGTGTCCGGAGCAAGTATGGTGGGTCTGACACACCGGTGTCAATGTGTTCTTTTTTCCATTTCCAGGAGTGTATATACCAGTGATGTAATTGCCTGTTTCGCAGAGTGCCGCAAAAGCGATTTGGCATTGCTGCTTCCACGTAATAACACATGCACAAGTTAAAACTACACGAAGTAGCAATAAAGGAAAAAAAAATGTGTGTGAAATCTTATGGGACTTTACTGCTAAGGTCATCAGTCCCCAAGCTTACACACTACTCAACCTAAATTATCCTAAGGACAAAAACACACACCCATGCCCGAGGGAGGATTCGAACCTCCGCCGGGACCGGCCGCACAGTCCATGACTGCAGCGTCCTAAACCGCTCGGCTAATATCGCGCGGCGCAATAAAGAAAGAGTTGTTTTCTGTTTATAAATGTATGTGTCGAATCTAATAAAGATTCTGTACTGTAATATTTGATTTCGTATTCTATAGCCCGCCAAAAATTCCTGAACAAGCCTCCTATTTAGCATTATCTGTATTTAATGGTGTTGGGTGGATATGTGTGCTAGGAAATTAGTCAAAAAACCAGGTTGTTGAAAGCACGGTAGAGCTCTTTTCTTGCCTGTACGACATCTTTATTTTATACTGTCCGAGGATCTGACTCTGCTTCTCAGAACAGTGGCTTTCCCCTCACTGCGGCACAGAAGCATCCAATGGAGAGAGTTTGAGCACTAAATTACTCGCGGACACTGACGTGACATTATGCCGGTTTGCGAATCGCACGTGTGATATCGTCACGTCATTCAGGTACATTTTTGCGCCAAAATAAAATAAAATTGTTATAACGAACATGTGACCACTGAGCTAGAATAGAGTACATATTGCTTGAAAGCAGTGGTAGCCACTTCATCTTCGAAGCACATACAGTAGATGTAGTTCAGTTCTGGTGTAATTGCGATATTATCACAGCCTTTTAACAATTATACAGACAGTTTACCATTTTTTCAGATTTTATTTTATTTTATTTATTTTCACGTCTAGTTTCGTAGGACCAAATTGAGGAGCAAATCTCCAAAATCATAGAACTTGTCCGTACAAGAAACTACAACATAAAAGTAATAACAGATAAAATAAAAAGTTTATGAACCCAAAAAACTTGAAGCCTTAAGTTTAAGTAAACGCAATCAACAATATAACGTAGGAACCCGCTTAATTTTTCGAGGAACTCCTCGACAGAATAGGATTGATCCATGAGGAAACTCTTCGGCTTCGATTTGAAAGTGTGTGGATTACTGCTAAGATTTTTGAATTCTTATGGTAGCGTAATGAAAATGGAAGCAGTAGTATACTGCACACCTTCCTGCACAAGGCACAAGAGTTAAGGAAGTGCGATCCAAATGCTGATTGGGTTTCTTCCTAGTATTAACTGAGTGAAACCTGCTAATTCTTGGGAATAAGCTGATATTGTTAACAAGAAACAACAGTAAAGAATATGTATATTGAGAGGCCATTGTCAGAATTCCCAGACTAGTGAGCAGGGGGTCGACAAGAGTTTCGCGAACTTACACATTTCTGCCCGTTTTTGAGTCAAAAATATTATTTGAGAATGGGAAGAGTTACCCTAAAATATAATACCATATGACATAAGCGAATGAAAATAAGAAAAGTAGACTAATTTTCGTGCGGGCCGCGGTGGTCTCGCGGTTCTAAGCGCGCAGTCCGGAACCGTGCGACTGCTACGGTCGCAGGTTCGAATCCTGCCTCGGGCATGGATGTGTGTGATGTCCTTAGGTTAGTTAGGTTTAAGTAGTTCTAAGTTCTAGGGGACTGATGACCACAGCTGTTAAGTCCCATAGTGCTCAGAGCCATTTGAACCATTTTTTGAACTAATTTTCGTGTCGAACGATCACTGTTCGTATAGTAAAATGGTAGCATTAAGTCTTTGAACAAAATCCTGAACGCGAGCTTCCCATGACAGTTTACTATCTATCTGAACGCCTAGAAATTTGAACTGTTCAGTTTCCCTAATCATAGGCCCATTCTGTGAAATTAAAGTGTTGGGTTTTGTTGAATTGTGCGTTAGAAACTGTAAAAACCGAGTGTCACTGTGATTTATCTATAGTTCATTTTCTACACGCCATGAACTTAGGTCATGAACTGCACTATTTGAAACCGAGCCAGTGTTGCACACAACATCCGTTACTACCAAGCTAGCGACGTCAGCAAACAGAAATATTTTAGAATTACATTTAATACTAGAGGGCATATCATTTATGTAAATAAGGAACATGAGTGGCCCAAGCACTGAACCCTGGGGTACCACCCCATTTGACCATCTCCACTCAGACCCCATATCACAGCCGTTCTCAACACTGTGAATAATAACATTTTGCTGTCTGTTGCTAAAGAGATGAACAAATAGTGAACTATTGCTTGTATTCCGTAATAGTCCGACATCTGGAGCAATATTTTGTGAGCAACACAATCAAACGCCTTAGTTAAATCATAAAATATGCCTAGCGTTCGAAATCTTTTTTTTTACCCATCTAGTGCCTCACAGAGAAAAGAGAGTATAGCATTATCGGTTGTTAAACCACTTCTAAAGCCGAACTGTTCATTTGATAGCAAATTATGTGATGTAAAACGATCAATTATCCATACATACACAACCTGTTCAAGAACTCTAGCAACCAATGACGGCATAGAAACAGGTCTAAAATTGTCTAAATTAACCTTTTCTCCATTTTCATAAAGCGGCTTTATTAAAGACTTCTTTAATTGTTCAGGAAACTGAAGGTTCTTAAAGGAAAAATCACAAATATGGCTAAGTACTGGGCTAACATGTGCCGCACACTACTTTAATATTCTGCTAGGCACTCCATCACATCCATGAGACCCCTCAGTCTTCAGTGACTTAATTACTGACTCAATGTCTCCCTTGTCAGTATCACAGAGGGGTATTTCAGACAATAATCTGAGGAGGGCATTTCCCAAGAGAGTTGTATGATTCCCTGTAGAAACTAAGTTCTTACTTATTTCACCATCAATGCTCAGAAAATGGTTGTTAAATATTATACATGTATCTGACTTACCAGCAACAGAAATATTTTTACTACGAACTGACTTTATATTGTCGACCTTGTGTTGCTAACCCGACACTTTCTTCACAACTGACCATGTGGTTTTAAGTTCATCATGTGCAACATGTTAAAAATTCTTATCCTGTGAATTAGCTATTCTATTTGCTTACCACATATTCTTTGCCTTCCTAATAACATTTTAAGCACTATTTGTATTGGGCCACTGTAGCTTGATTGTGACTACTTCTAACATTTTGATATAATTCCCACATTGTCCTAAATTATAGTCTTATCCCACTTGTCAGCCACCAAGGCTGCATTTTACTGATAGTACCCTGTTTAGAATGTTCTAATGGAAAGCAACTCTCAAAGAACATGAGAAATGTCCTAAAGAAGTCAGCACTATAAACATTTTGCTACAGTCTGAGTAAGTTCATATGAGTTTAGGAGATTTATCAACATCCTTTTTCTTGCACAATCATATACAAAATTAACATTGAAGTCACCACATATAACTAATTTTTGGTACTGCCTATAAGGTAAACCAAGAATCCTCTTTAGCTTGAGCAGAAATGCTCTGATTTCCAGAGTTAGGGGACCTATAAACAATGTTCAAATACCTGTTGCCTGATGTCTTGCCAAATTGTCGATACTACAAATTTCCAGATTTTGATGCCAGTTGACAAAAAATTTTTTATGCTTATGCTATGGTTTTATTATTCTATACCGTTGAAATACCTTAATCTGCTTCTCACTACAATGATTGGTTCCCTAACTACAGAGCAGAGGCCTCGAATGGTGAGCAACAGTCGATGGTTGATAAATACTCTAGCTACTTTTAGGCATGAAATTACTTATGGACATTGACGTTACATCACATCGGTGTGTGCAACAAATGTGTGACACAGACAGATCGTTCGGATACTTTTGGGCAAAATATTACTTTGTTACAGCAAATACCTGTGACTGACTTAGAATAGAGAGCGTATTGCTCGAAAACAGTGGAAGTCGCTTAAACTTGCACACCACAGAGGGAAGCATGATGGTGCCAGTGAGTAATGGAAGGGGCATGGGTGCACGTGGCCTGATGCAGTCATAATGATGACAAGATTCGTGGAAAATCACACCAGAACTGATCTTAGAGGTGGGAACACTGCACAGCATATAAAATTGCTCACCCGAACTTGCGTGCCATTGGGTGACAGCATGATGACGAAGGGGAGACAGGTGAGCAGAGGGAGGGGTTGGGTGCAATCAGGGTGTGTGGTGCGTGCGCAGGGTGCACAGGTGGGGGTATGACGCGGTGCACGTGTGGGGGCGTTGTCTTTTTTGGCGGTAAGGAAATGCTGATGGTGATTTCAATGAAATCGTGATATACGTTTCTCGGGAGTTTGTGCTGACCTAGAAAGTGTTGATGCTGACGTCAGCGGTCGCATCCTTCTTTCAAGAACGTACTCTGCCTACGTACTCCTGATGAATCAGTGCTTGCAGACAGGAAAAACGCCTGCAAGCAGGGAAAAAGTGACAATATAGATCCTGTACGAGGGAAAGAGAGACAGAGCATCCTTGCATTCTTTCAGAGGACAGGCGCTTGCTTTAAATTACTTATAAAAATAACAAAAGACTATAAGGCGCAGCTGACGGAAGCCTCCCGAAATGCCAGTTCGGGGAGGAGCACGGTACGGTCAGTGCAATACCTAACGGGTCATGTAGAAGACATACTAAGATACCAATATCGAAAATACTATGCAGTATTCGTAGATCTCAAGAAATAATTCGTCTCAGTAAATAGATAAAGTGAAAGGTATGACCAGAGAGGAATCCCCACTAGTGAGAGCAATCAAGACATCCAATCAACTAAACTTGAGCCAAATAAATAACGTTGAAATATCAGAGAAAATTGTGCAGACGAAAGAAGCTCTCCAATGAGACCCTATGAGTCCAACGCCGTTCATACAGCAGATGTGACAAACATCACACAGGAAGACTTAGAAGCAGAAATGATTCAGTACTCTGACGACATGGTGGGCAGGATCAGCAGCAAAAGAGGACATACAGAAGGAACTACAAAGGCAGGAACTTGGGTAAAGGAAAATGACCCAAAAGTAAACCGCGACAAGGTAGTTCAAGCGACATTCGGGAGAGAGCAAAAGTATCACAAAAAGACAGTACAAAGGTATAAAATGAGCCGCTACAAATAGTATGGAAATTACATTACAGAAAACAGCGACATTTTCCGGTATGCATATTCGGGAAAGGATAGCAGCAACCATCAAAGTCTCATACAGTATCCCGAAAAAAACCTATCTGCAGACAAGCTCAACGATAACACTCTTGAAAGCGGCAGCATATCCAGTCACAGCGATGGGAATACAGATTATATAGGAACAGCTTAACATTGGCTATACGAAAAGAACAGAGAAAGTCAAGATGATGTTCATGTGCATACGAGGAGTGGGAAAAAAGCGACATTCCGTCTCACATATGAAGTAATGAAAGAGACTTATTTCATGGAGAACTTCAGATCGTAGCGCTGTCTACCTCGCACAGGATCGTATCAGGAACTGATTAACATCATGAACCTAGAGTTCTACGACACATCAGCTATGCTAGATGACAGCTGGACTGCAGGAACCGGAGACAAGTAACTACAAGACTCCCAGTACACAGGTTTGATCATAAAACACGTATCAGCCTGTGCATTAAGACTCAATCTGAGGTCACTTTTCTCATTAAAAAAGGCCAGCAAATCAATATCGGAAGCACACAAGCTAATTTAATTTATACGTACAAATAGCTGTAGCCACTCACAAAATGAAATGTTTTGTATATTTTCCGAGGTAGCTTCGAGGCCTTTTGGTTGAAACCTGTAGAAAGTTTAAACAATGATAAAATTTTCTCGGGGTGATCAGCCGACTGGTGGCGTCGCCTTATCGCAACGTTTCAATGAGATTCGTACTCAGCATCTTCAGGATAATCATTACCCATAAAATATCGTGCTGGGTACAAGAATTTGCTGCACGATGAAGAACCCAGTGTCCAGCACGATTCCTTAACCATACATTCATTTGAATGTAGGGCTGCAATAGCCCGTAAAAGGAATAAAAATTTACTCAAGTGCCTGCTGCTACCTGTTGCTAAATTCCATTTATAATCAGCCAAAATATTCCAAACTATCCACAGTGCAAAAGCTTAATTTGCTAGTTTAACATTTCAGCTGTGCAATTCGTTGGCTACTGAGATACTTATTTATCTTCCTATATTTACGGCCCATTCGATATATTGCTATTACAGATTCCAAAAATGGTCTACAAACGTGGCGCACCGTCACTCTCGTTCCTTAGACCAAATATCCACGCCTCTACCGAGTGACAACCACTAGGCCAGTACATGGTCCATTCATTTGATTACTCTGATGTAAAGCGTAAAATACAAATTTTAATGAAAAAAATGGTTCAAATGGCTCTGAGCACTATGGGACTTAACATCTATGGTCATCAGTCCCCTAGAACTTAAAACTACTTAAACCTAACTAATCTAAGGACATCACACAACACCCAGTCATCACGAGGCAGAGAAAATCCCTCACCCCGCCGGGAATCGAACCCGGGAACCCGGGCGTGGGAAGCGAGAACGAAATTTTAATGAAGAAACGACAGTTTTCCGTGATTTCTCAAGACTTCCGCTTATTAAGGCAATCAGCTATACTAAACAAAAATTTCGTCTTCCTTTTCTTTGCATATCATTCCTCGCTAATTTAAAATGACGCCCTTTAGAAGAAGGAAAACGCTCCGTGCATAATCATAGTTCTAGTATTTTATTTAGCTGCTAACACTCCGTAATCAGTCTCTGATTCTACATTATACTGTAGACTAGAGCAAGACAACGGTGCAGGATATACGACACGATTAAGGTTAGTAAATTACTATGGCGGAGGAATAAACCTACCCATTTTAACGAAAAAAGCCTTCGCATATGTCGCCAGTGTTCATCCAGAACCTGCACTGAGTTCACCAGTAATTATGGTCTACTGTTCCTGAACACGTAATCCACAAAAGACAGCACTAGAAGTCTGGCAGTACGCAGTTGACATTGCATAGTCCTCAGGTCTGCACGTCCACTATCCATCACTGTTTAGGTGCGCCGGCTGTGGAGTGTAGAAGGGCACGCCGCCTTCAGCCTCCCAAGGTCGCCCTTTCACCGCAAACCAGGATTTCGTAGGCCCGGTGGAAGAGTAATTGGTGAATGGAGCGCTCGATTACAGGCAGGAAACGCAAGAGTGCGTTTGCGGTACGGCGTCCAGTTGCCTTCACCCAAAGCCACAGTGTTACGAAGCTGAAGTGGAGTACCGTGCTGCCTCTGTGTCTGTTATTGTCTGTCGTATGATGTGAAAATGAACGAAAAGCTGATGCAAATCTAAGTCTACGTGTAAAGTTACACCAGTCTGCAAACACTGTATGTGGTGTGGAACAAATTCTGGGTAAATACGTTCGTGCTAGAAATCATTCACATTATTCACGGTGTATGAGTAAATTAAAAACGTCTTTTTCTGTTATGGTAAATAATTCCTCTACAGTAATTACCTCCTGGACGATATTTGGTGACAGTTGCTTAGTGTAAAATTCACTTTTAGCTTCGCCTTACAACCTTGTGGCTGAAGATTAACAATCGTAATGAGAGAATTAAACCAACGAAACACATGGCGGTAAACTAATTCTACAGGGTGTTTCAAAAATGACCGGTATATTTGAAACGGCAATAAAAACTAAACGAGCAGCGATAGAAATACACCGTTTGTTGCAATATGCTTGGGACAACAGTACATTTTCAGGCGGACAAACTTTCGAAATTACAGTAGTTACCATTTTCAACAACAGATGGCGCTGCAAGTGATGTGAAAGATATAGAAGACAACGCAGTCTGTGGGTGCGCCATTCTGTACGTCGTCTTTCTGCTGTAAGCGTGTGCTGCTCACAACGTGCAAGTGTGCTGTAGACAACATGGTTTATTCCTTAGAACAGAGGATTTTTATGGTGTTGGAATTCCACCGCCTACAACACAGTGTTGTTGCAACAAGACGAAGTTTTCAACGGAGGTTTAATGTAACCAAAGGACCGAAAAGCGATACAATAAAGGATCTGTTTGAAAAATTTCAACGGACTGGGAACGTGACGGATGAACGTGCTGGCAAGGTAGGGCGACCGCGTACGGCAACCACAGAGGGCAACGTGCAGCTAGTGCAGCAGGTGATCCGACAGCGGCCTCGGGTTTCCGTTCGCCGTGTTGCAGCTGCGGTCCAAATGACGCCAACGTCCACGTATCGTCTCATGCGCCAGAGTTTACACCTCTATCCATACAAAATACAAACGCGGCAACCCCTCAGCGCCGCTACCATTGCTGCACGAGAGACATTCGCTAACGATATAGTGCACAGGATTGATGACGGCGATATGCATGTGGGCAGCATTTGGTTTACTGACGAAGCTTATTTTTACCTGGACGGCTTCGTCAATAAACAGAACTGGCGCATATGGGGAACCGAAAAGCCCCATGTTGCAGTCCCATCGTCCCTGCATCCTCAAAAAGTACTGGTCTGGGCCGCCATTTCTTCCAAAGGAATCATTGGCCCATTTTTCAGATCCGAAACGATTACTGCATCACGCTATCTGGACATTCATCGTGAATTTGTGGCGGTACAAACTGCCTTAGACGACACTGCGAACACCTCGTGGTTTATGCAAGATGGTGCCCGGCCACATCGCACGGCCGACGTCTTTAATTTCCTGAATGAATATTTCGATGATCGTGTGATTGCTTTGGGTTATCCGAAACATACAGGAGGCGGCGTGGATTGGCCTCCCTATTCGCCAGACATGAACCCCTGTGACTTCTTTCTGTGGGGACGCTTGAAAGACCAGGTGTACCGCCAGAATCCAGAAACAATTGAACAGCTGAAGCAGTACATCTCATCTGCATGTGAAGCCATTCCGCCAAACACGTTGTCAAAGGTTTCGGGTAATTTCATTCAGAGACTACGCCATATTATTGCTACGGTTGGTGGATATGTGGAAAATATCGTACTATAGAGTTTCCCAGACCGCAGCGCCATCTGTTGTTGAAAATTGTAATTACTGTAATTTCGAAAGTTTGTCTGCCTGAAAATGTACTGTTGTCCCAAGCATATTGCAACAAACGGTGTATTTCAATGCTGCTCGTTTAGTTTTTATTGCCGTTTCAAATATACCGGTCATTTTTGAAACACCCTGTATATCATTCCAATGCATTTTTTAGAAGGCTACCATAACTGGAATAAACGTCTTATACAATATGCAGAATATTATCTGAAATAACTCAATCAACTCTTGAAACACCCTTACGATTTTTTTCCAAGAAAATTAATCACTGTGTAAGGGTTTCCGTATCAGAGTTCCTTAATACACTTTATTGCGAAGGAGCTCCTGCCACGTCCGCCAGTTCAAACCTTGATGGTAAAGAAATTTTCTCAACCAATATTTCATCGGCTGAGCGACTGAGTACACTTGTTAATTACCAAACTGTAACTCTGTGTCCTGCGTCACACCCCAAAAGTCTTCGCGGTGTCTCGTGATTTTGATATGCTTAGTAGATTGGAAAATTAAAGTTGGTGGTTCCATTGGCGCTATGAAAGAAAAGAAGGGAGGTTACTGGGTTTCATCCACTCCGTTCCTTTCACTGTCGCAATTCATAACAATAGAAATACGACATTACACGCATAAGCCTAATCATAGTCAACCGTACAGTATTGTTGAACTTTGCATCTGACAATATTCACAGTCGGAGGAAGGCAACAGAAAACCGTCTTTGCAAGGTCTCCTGGCAAGGAAACCCCGAATTCCAACATTGTTGCCATGCTCAGTAACACAAGCAATCAGCTAAGTACTGCGAAATGCATTTTAGATTCCTTCCCTTCGACTAAAAAACCGCACGTTACCTACCTGAAATTTCATTTTTATTACATATTACATAGTTCGATGGAACACGTTCACAAAAATCTGAACATATGTCTTCATTTTCATAAACGCTAGACAATACGCCCACTAACACCAACGCATGTATAATACCTCCTGAAGATACTTCACAGGCTAGGTTGTCTCTCTGAAACCAACCAAAACTAGATGAATTTTTTCCAATTGAGTGAGGCGAGATAATGGCTAGGGTCCTAGAATCGTCTTCTGGAAGAGTATTGCTCAAACTTCGGCCGGCTAACCCAATGTACGAGATTTCCGCTGTGTCCGTACAAACACTTCTGGTGAATGGCGACGTGATTAATCCAACCAGTTAATTTCCTGTTCCATTCTTATCAACTCCCAGACAATCATCTACTTCCATCGACCTCGGAGACAAATGAGCATTAAACCATGAGCTTGTTTCCTGTTGCCCATTAAATTAGTACCGTGCATTTTTATGGATTTTCTTCTGTACTATTCTGGGAATTATCCCTCAACGTTACGTCTCGTGCAGTGAGGAGCTTCCATATGTTTATTTGAATAAGCCAAAATCATGGATCGTCCATCTCCTCCAAGTTAATAACTTACAAACATGAGTAATATAGTAGGTATTTAAACATAAATTTCCTGTCGTGACAAAAAATAAACATACCTAAAGGCGTTCTTATGATTTTACTTTATTTTGTCTCTACCAGTTTCGACGCTTCATTGCGTCATCTTCAGGCTGTTTTGATGCGGTACAGGCTGATACGATCCCCATGCATAACCCATCCGTTGTCCGTTGATGGTTGGAGTGCTGACACATTATCTGCGAATCCAGTAATGCTGGCAACTGATGGGGATCGTATCAGCCTGTATCGCATCAAAACAGCCTGAAGATGACGCAATGAAGCGTCGAAACTGGTAGCGACATAATAAAATAAAATGATAAGGAGGGCTGTAGGTGTTTTTGTTTTTTGTCACGATAGTAAACGGCCATCGTCCCAGAGACGCCCTGCTAAAAGGATGGACATACGAAAGCTAAATTCCCTGTAGATTCTGATAGCTTTCCGAAGATTTTCATACTGAAATGCATAAAGCATAAGCAATTAGAAAAATAGTATTTTGTAGTATTTGGTAGTTCAAAAATGGTTCAAATGGCTCTGAGCACTATGGGACTCAACTACTGAGGTCATCAGCTCCCTAGAACTTAGAACTACTTAAACGTAACTAACCTAAGGACATCACACACGTCCATGCCCGAGGCAGGATTCGAACCTGCGACCGTAGTGGTCGCGCGGTTCCAGACTGGAGCGCCTAGAACCGCTTGGGCACTTCGGCCGGCAATTTGGTAGTCATACTATACAAAGAGTGTCGTTAAGCATTAAATGTAAACAGCTGGTTGAAATGCCCGTCATACAATACAGTTTCTATCTTTCAGGTGGTTCTTCGTTGTATCAGGTCTTCCAGGCGGGGCTAAATCCAGCTTTAGAAGTAGATCCACGTCTTCTGAAGCAACACTTACCCTGTTAATTTTTCAGAATATTTCATCATCTGAATTTAAATCACTTTATTAAAACTTAATGAGCTATGACTGAGTCATTGTTTCAGAACAATGGACATTTCTTGTCGTTAATAAATGTATACACGGTGTTTCAGAAGTGGTGATCAATATTCAGGGATATAACAGGAATGATCATTCGAAACAAAAAAGTCAAGTAAACATGGGGTCTGAAACGCATACCTCAAGAGCTATGAGCAATTCTTGACCTTCGATACTGTGAAACAAATCTCTTCTACTACAAGCTCTTTGCTTTCCACATTTTGGGAAGTGGTAGTATGGAACAAAACAAGAAACTAATGTCCAGTAAACATGTGGTCGAAAATGCATACCTTAAAAATTATGAGCACTTGTTCATTAGAAGAGTTGCGCTGCAAAATAGCGAAGATGAACAAGTGCTCATAGTTCTTAAGTTAGGCGTTTTAGGGCACATGTTTACTGGACTTTTTTTCTTGTTTTAGCCCCTACTACCATTTCCAAAAATATGGAAAGCAAAGAGCTTGCAATGGAAGAGATATGATTCACAGTATCGAAAATCAAGAATTGCTCATAGCTCTTAAGGTGTGCGTTTACTTGGCTTTTTTGTTTCGAATGATTATTCCTGTCATATTCTCGAATATTGACCATCACTTATGAAACACCCTGTATATTTCTCAGAATAAAAGTGCGAATATTAGATGGATTATTTCGAGCGATTTTCATGTAAACCACGACAGATTATTTCTTTCTCTGTACGAAATACATTCACTTCCACAAACTCCATTCTAAACTGTACGGCTGAGTTGTGACACGAATTTGAGATCTTCAGCTATCTAAGCATCTGGGAGCTGTCGCACCAAAACGGCTGACACGGCCTTGCTCTATTGCTTTCATTAAGCCTGCCTTTCGAAACGTGACAAATCTGTTTATCGTCCAGACAAGTGGAGGAGAGCAACTTTCACTGCTGTAAAGCCAACAGGCACCTTGTGTTAAGTGTAGTGTCAAACGTATTTTAAGCGAGACTGGTGGAAGATAGATATTTTCGAAGTTAGTGTCACAAAAGGTTGTAAATAACTCATTGCCTCATAAAAGTAATAACAGTTAATGAAAGAAATAGTGCACCGAAAGGCCGTGACTGAATTGAGATTCTTGTGGGTGACATCAATCAAATCTCCTCTTCCATTAAACCGAGCGAGGTGGCGCAGTGGTTAGCACACTGGACTCGCGTTCGGGAGGACGACGGTTCAATCCCGCGTCCGGCCATCCTGATTTAGGTTTTCCGTGATTTCCCTAGATCACTCCGGGCAAATGCCGGGATGGTTCCTTCGAAAGGGCACGGCCGAATTCCTTCCCCATCCTTCCCTAACCCGAGCTTGCGCTCCGTCTCTAATGACCTCGTTGTCGACGGGACGTTAAACACCAATATCCTCCTCCTCCTCCTCCTCTTCCCATATACATTGAAGCTTATTAACACCCAGGAAGATGCAGGAGATATGCAGCCTGGGGTAATGTGAGCCAAATACATCCTGTCTTATGAAATTTACTTCAACAGAAGTTATAAAATTCTTAAGTATTCACCTCGCGGAAATCATTAAAAGTCCTGCTAAATGTCTTCCAGATGTACTCTAAATTAATATAAGTAAGGAACTGTACTCTGAAACAGCACTATTATACTAAAAATTATTTACTTGTGTTGATCTTTGTTTCCCAATATCCTCCTCCTCCTCCTCCTCTTCCCATATACATTGAAGCTTATTAACACCCAGGAAGATGCAGGAGATATGCAACCTGGGGTAATGTGAGCCAAATACATCCTGTCTTAAGAAATTTACTTCAACAGAAGTTATAAAATTCTTAAGTATTCACCCCGCGGAATCCATTAAAAGTCCTGCTAAATGTCTTCCAGATGTACTCTAAATCAATATAAGTAAGGAACTGTACTCTGAAACAGCACTATTATACTAAAAATTATTTACTTGTGTTGATCTTTGTTTCAGATTTCGCCAACATAATTGAAATCACTTGCTCAACTGCGGTTTCGTGACAGCTGTATGCCCAGCACCCTCTTATGGCCCTGAATTGTAATTCTATCTATTCGTCTCGTATTCGTGTTTTGTTTGTTTGTTTACTAACCTATTAAACTTTGGAACGTACATCGGAAAGACAGAGTAGACGCCATAGGAAGGGGAATGTTCATTGTAGCTGACAAAGATATTGTATCTATTGAGGTCGAAGTTGAGTGAGACAGTAAAGTTATATGGCTACTTATTACAGCCCTAGGGGAAAAGAAGTTAACTGTTGTATCGTATGGTGTAAGACGTTCCCGGGGAGGGAGGGGGGGGGGGGGCGTTCCACCGCACAGTAGCCCTGGGTTCGATGTGAGGCGGCGGTGGGGTAAGGTGGACTGCTGTAGCCTGTTGTGGGGTTGTAAACCACTGAGGGCTACGGCGCGCACGAAGCCTCTCCGTCGTTTCTAGGTCTCCAGTTCAATACAATACGAGGGCAGTTCAATAAGTAATGCAACACATTTTTTTTCTCGGCCAATTTTGGTTGAAAAAACCGGAAATTTCTTGTGGAATATTTTCAAACATTCCCGCTTCGTCTCGTATAGTTTCATTGACTTCCGACAGGTGGCAGCGCTGTACGGAGCTGTTAAAATGGCGTCTGTAACGGATGTGCGTTGCAAACAACGGGCAGTGATGGAGAATCTTTTGGCGGAAAACCAGGGCATCTCAGATATTCATAGGCGCTTGCAGATTGTCTACGGTGATCTGGCAGTGGACAAAAGCACGGTGAGTCGTTGGGCAAAGCGTGTGTCATCATCGCCGCAAGGTCAAGCAAGACTGTCTGATCTCCCGCGTGCGGGCCGGCCGTGCACAGCTGTGACTCCTGCAATGGCGGAGCGTGCGAACACACTCGTTCGAGATGATCGACGGATCACCATCAAACAACTCAGTGCTCAACTTGACATCTCTGTTGGTAGTGCTGTCACAATTGTTCACCAGTTGGGATATTCAAAGGTTTGTTCCCGCTGGGTCCCTCGTTGTCTAACCGAACACCATAAAGAGCAAAGGAGAACCATCTGTGCGGAATTGCTTGCTCGTCATTTGGCTGAGGGTGACAATTTCTTGTCAAAGATTGTTACAGGTGATGAAACATGGGTTCATCACTTCGAACCTGAAACAAAACGGCAATCAATGGAGTGGCGCCACACCCACTCCCCTACCAAGAAAAAGTTTAAAGCCATACCCTCAGCCGGTAAAGTCATGGTTACAGCCTTCTGGGACGCTGAAGGGGTTATTCTGTTCGATGTCCTTCCCCATGGTCAAACGATCAACTCTGAAGTGTATTGTGCTACTCTTCAGAAATTGAAGAAACGACTTCAGCGTGTTCGTAGGCACAAAAATCTGAACGAACTTCTCCTTCTTCATGACAACGCAAGACCTCACACAAGTCTTCGCACGCGAGAGGAGCTCACAAAACTTAAGTGGACTGTTCTTCCTCATGCACCCTACAGCCCCGATCTCGCACCGTCGGATTTCCATATGTTTGGCCCAATGAAGGAGGCACTACGCGGATGATGAAGAAGTTATTGATGCAGTACGACGTTGGCTCCGACATCGACCAGTGGAATGGTACCGTGCAGGCATACAGGCCCTCATTTCAAGGTGGCGTAAGGCCGTAGCATTGAATGGAGATTACGTTGAAAAATAGTGTTGTGTAGCTAAAAGATTGGGGAACAACCTGGTGTATTTCAATGCTGAATAAAACAACCCCTGTTTCAGAAAAAAAATGTGTTGCATTACTTATTGAACTGCCCTCGTACAATAACTGTCGAAAATTTTAGCGGCCACCCGAGTCGGCTGTGACAATTCCAGAGTCAATCAAAGAAAGTCTACTGTCAGTAGCTCGTAAATACCCAGATCATACAATGCTACCTGCAGGCGACTTTAACCTACCAAGCATGGACTGGGACTTCTATGTGTTTACTGCAGGGAGTACAGGGAGACAGTCTTGCGAAATTATGTGGTTACTTATTAGAGATTAGAAATTATTTACAAGTCTTGCGAAGTACTTGCGAACACGTTTTCTGAAAACTGCCCTGAGCAGCTAGTTTGGCAGCCCACATTCAGTCGAAACATCTTAGACCTTCTAGCTACAAACAGGCCGAACCTTATCGAAAGCGTCACTATAGAGTGGGAGAACCGCGATCATAACGCCATTATGGTTACGAAAGGTAATAAATCAGTCAAGAAGGCTACGAGAGTGTTTCTGCTAGAATGAACAGATAAGCACTTCTTAGCTTCTCAGTTATTGAGTTGACAGCACTTAGTTCCAGTAAGATGGACGTAGAGGAGCTGTAGGCAAAGTTTGAACAGAGTGTAAAACTTGGTCTGGAGAACTAGGTGCCACGTACGTGTTTCAAGAACGGCAAAGATCCGCCACGGATTAGAGAAGAAATTCGAAAATTACTGAAGAAGCGAAGGCTGTTGCATTCTCGGTTCAAAAGAGAACGCGCAAATGACGACAGGAAAATGTTAGTAGAGATTCTTGCATCTATGAAAAGGTCTATGCGCGAAGCATAAAACAGTTACTACCGTCATACCTTAGCAAAAGATATGATCGAGAATCTGAGAAAATTCTGGTCCTATGTAAAATCACTAAGTGGATCCAAGGCTTCCATCCACTCACTGGATCCAAGGCTTCCATCCAATCACTGAGTCCAAGGCTTCCACCCAATCACGCTTTGACCAATGCAGTGTGCTAGTCGAAGACAGCAAACCGAAAGACGTTTAAGAGATTATGAGATCTTTTGACAGTCAAACAATCTGACGTATAGGGGACTTAACAATAAGCATCCCTGGTGTGGAGAAACAACTGACAGAGTTGAAAACTAATAAGTCTCGATGATCGGATGGAATCCCAATTCGATTTCACAAAGAGTACTGTACACTATTGGTCCGCTACAGAGCTTGCATCTATCGCGAATCTCTCGCGAAAAGTCTCAAGCGATTGAAAGAAGCGCAGATCATTCCTATATATTCAAGTAGGAAGGGTAAAAGAGGGGACGTGCAAAATTACAGACCACTATCCATAACATCGATTTTCGGCACAGTTCGTGAACATAGTCTCAGTTAGAATATAATAAATTTTTTAGACAGAGAAGCGTACATCAGTGAATTGGCGCCGTTATAGAAAGCATACCTAGAGCCAAACTCAGTTTGAACTTTTCTCACGTGATATATTGCGAACTACGAATGAAAGGCAACAGGAAGATTCCATATTTATAGATTTCCGGAGACATGGAACACGTGAGGCAATACTGACCTTACGACTTATCTTAGAAGAAAGATTAAGGAAAGGCAAACCTACGTTTCTAGCATTTGTAGACTTAGAGAAAGCTTTTGACAATGTTGACTGGAATACTCTCTTTCAAAATCTAAAGGTGGCAGGGGTAAAATAGAGGGAGCGAAAGGCTATTTACAATTTGTACAGAAACCAGATGGCAGTTATAAGAGTCGAGGGGCATGAGAGGGAAGCAGCGGTTGGGAAGGGAGTGAGACAGGGTTGTAGCCTCTCCCCAATGTTATTCAATCTGTATATTGAGCAAGCAGTAAAGGAAACAAAAGAAAAATTCGGAGTAGGTATTAAAATCCATGGAGAAGAAATAAAAACTTTGAGGTTCGCCGATGACATTGTAATTCTGTCAGAGACAGCAAAGGACTTGGAAGAGCAGTTGAACGGAATGGACGGTGTCTTGAAGGGAGGACATAAGATGAACATCAACAAAAGCAAAACGAGGATAATGGAATGTAGTCGAATTAAGTCGGGTGATGCTGAGGGTATTAGATTAGGAAATGAGACACTTAAAGTAGTAAAGGAGTTTTGCTATTTGGGGAGCAAAATAACTGATGATGGTCGAAGTAGAGAGGATATAAAATGTAGACTGGCGATGGGAAGGAAAGCGTTTCTGAAGAAGCGAAATTTGTTAACATCGAGTATAGATTTAAGTATCAGGAAGTCATTTCTGAAAGTATTTGTATGGAGTGTAGCCATGTATGGAAGTGAAACATGGACGGTAAATAGTTTGGACAAGAAGAGAATAGAAGCTTTTGAAATGTGGTGCTATAGAAGAATGCTGAAGATTAGATGGGTAGATCACATAACTAATGAGGAAGTATTGAATAGGATTAAGGAGAAGAGAAGTTTGTGGCACAACTTGACCAGAAGAAGGGATCGGTTGGTAGGACATGTTCTGAGGCATCAAGGGATCACCAATTTAGTATTGGAGGGCAGCGTGGAGGGTAAAAATCGTAGGGGGAGACCAAGAGATGAATACACTAAGCAGATTCAGAAGGATGTAGGTTGCAGTAGGTACTGGGAGATGAAGAAGCTTGCACAGGATAGAGTAGCATGGAGAGCTGCATCAAACCAGTCTCAGGACTGAAGACAACAACAACAACAACAACCGGAGACATTTGACACGGAGCCGCACTGCAGACTGTTAACGAAGGTACGAGCATAGGGAACAGGGTCCCAAATGTGTGAGTGGCTCGAAGACTTCTTAAGTAATAAAATCCAGTATGTTGTCCTGGACGGCGAGTGTTCATCAGAGACAAGGGTTGGTCAGGAGTGCCCGAGGGAAGCGTGATATGACCGCTATTATTTTCTGTATGCACAAGTGATCTGGCAGGCAGGGTGAGCAGTAATCTGCGGATGTTAGCTGACGATGCTGTGGTGTACGGGAAGGTGTCGAACTTTGGTGACTGTAGAAGAACAGAATATGAGTTAGACAAAATTTCTATTTGATGTAATGAGTGGCATCTAGCTCTAAATGCAGAAAAAAATGTAAGTTAATGCGAGTGAGTAGGAAAAACAAACCCTTCACTTTCGGGTACAGCATATGTATTGTTCTGCTTGACACAGTCCCGTCGTTTAAACATCTGGACGTAATGTTGCAAAGCGACATCTACATCTACATCTACATTTATGCTCCGCAAGCCACCCAACGGTGTGTGGCAGAGGGCACTTTATGTGCCACTGTCATTACCTCCCTTTCCTGTTCCAGTCGCGTATGGTTCGCGGGAAGAACGACTGTCTGAAAGCCTCCGTGCGCGCTCTAATCTCTCTAATTTTACATTCGTGATCTCCTCGGGAGGTATAAGTAGGGGGAAGCAATATATTCGATACCTCATCCAGAAACGCACCCTCTCGAAACCTGGCGAGCAAGCTACACCGCGATGCAGAGCGCCTCTCTTGCAGAGTCTGCCACTTGAGTTTGTTAAACATCTCCGTAACGCTATCACGGTTACCAAATAACCCTGTGACGAAACGCGCCGCTCTTCTTTGGATCTTGTCTATCTCCTCCGTCAACCCGATCTGGTACGGATCCCACACTGATGCGCAATACTCAAGTATAGGTCGAACTAGTGTTTTGTAAGCCACCTCCTTTGTTGATGGACTACATTTTCTAAGGACTCTCCCAATGAATCTCAACCTGGTACCCGCCTTACCAACAATTAATTTTATATGAAATCGGACGAGCATATTAAGACAATGGTAGAGAAGGCGAATGGTCGACTTCGGTTTATTGGGAGAATTTTGGGAAAATGTGGTTCATCTGTAAAGGGGACCACAAATAAGACGCTAGAGTGGCGTATTTTTGAGTAGCGCTCTAATGTTTAGGATACGCACCAGGTCAGTTTAAAGGAAGACATCAAAGCAGCTCAGAGGCGGTGTGCTACATTTGTTCCTGCAGGTTCGAGCAAGTCGTAAGTGTTACGGAGACGATTCGGGAATCCTAATGGGAATCACTGGATGGAAACAGACATTCTTTTTGGGGAACACTACTGTGAAAATTTAGAGAACCGGCATTTGAAACTGACTGCAGAACGATTGTGTTGTCTCCAACATAAATGAGCGCAATGGTGATTATGAAGTGCCATACACCGTAACAGAGCGTAGAGGACGATGCGGGACACCCGCACCGTCGTACTAGGAAAGGTCGTAGTGGAGGTTGTTTGCCATTGCCTTCCTCCGACCGTAATGCGGATGAATGATGCTGATGAAAACGACACAACAACACCTAGTCATCTCGGTGTAGGTGAAAATCCCTGACACTGCCGGGCATCGAACGCCGTGCACGGGAAGCGAGAACGCTACCGCGAGACCACATCCGCGGACATGAACGTAAGGATAACTAGGATAACGTACAAGATATTAGGGCTCATACGGAGGCATATAGATAGTCGTTTATATCTCGCTACTTTGGTAAGTTGAACCGGAAAGGAAATGACGACTAGTGACACAGATTTGCGGAGTATCTACACGGGGTACGCTTCGCCAAGCACCGTACGGTGATTTGCGGAGTATCCATGTAGGTGTAGATCGTTGTAGAAAATGCGTCAGATGGCTGGTTACTGGAGATTACTGTCAAGGCAAAGAAAGTTTATTGTGTGACTAAAATTCCATTTCATTCTATGTGTATCTCAGCAGTGTAACATACAGTCGAACGAAGTTCGGAGAAAAAGCAGTATAATTATTTTAAACAGCAAGAGGTCTACGACTGGAGAAGAAAGACAGCAGATTCTGTGACGTCTGTATCAGACGCTCCTTTTGCCGACGAGGCGGATCGTTGGTTTGAATTACACTCCTGGAAATTGAAATAAGAACACCGTGAATTCATTGTCCCAGGAAGGGGAAACTTTATTGACACATTCCTGGGGTCAGATACATCACATGATCACACTGACAGAACCACAGGCACATAGACACAGGCAACAGAGCATGCACAATGTCGGCACTAGTACAGTGTACATCCACCTTTCGCAGCAATGCAGGCTGCTATTCTCCCATGGAGACGATCGTAGAGATGCTGGATGTAGTCCTGTGGAACGGCTTGCCATGCCATTTCCACCTGGCGCTTCAGTTGGACCAGCGTTCGTGCTGGACGTGCAGACCGCGTGAGACGACGCTTCATCCAGTCCCAAACATGCTCAATGGGGGACAGATCCGGAGATCTTGCTGGCCAGGGTAGTTGACTTACACCTTCTAGAGCACGTTGAGTGGCACGGGATACATGCAGACGTGCATTGTCCTGTTGGAACAGCAAGTTCCCTTGCCGGTCTAGGAATGGTAGAACGATGGGTTCGATGACGGTTTGGATGTACCGTGCACTATCCAGTGTCCCCTCGACGATCACCAGTGGTGTACGGCCAGTGTAGGAGATCGCTCCCCACACCATGATGCCGGGTGTTGGCCCTGTGTGCCTCGGTCGTATGCAGTCCTGATTGTGGCGCTCACCTGCACGGCGCCAAACACGCATACGACCATCATTGGCACCAAGGCAGAAGCGACTCTCATCGCTGAAGACGACACGTCTCCATTCGTCCCTCCATTCACGCCTGTCGCGACACCACTGGAGGCGGGCTGCACGATGTTGGGGCGTGAGCGGAAGACGGCCTAGCGGTGTGCGGGACCGTAGCCCAGCTTCATGGAGACGGTTGCGAATGGTCCTCGCCGATACCGCAGGAGCAACAGTGTCCCTAATTTGCTGGGAAGTGGCGGTGCGGTCCCCTACGGCACTGCGTAGGATCCTACGGTCTTGGCGTGCATCCGTGCGTCGCTGCGGTCCGGTCCCAGGTCAACGGGCACGTGCACCTTCCGCCGACCACTGGCGACAACATCGATGTACTGTGGAGACCTCACGCCCCACGTGTTGAGCAATTCGGCGGTACGTCCACCCGGCCTCCCGCATGCCCACTATACGCCCTCGCTCAAAGTCCGTCAACTGCACATACGGTTCACGTCCACGCTGTCGCGGCATGCTACCAGTGTTAAAGACTGCGATGGAGCTCCGTATGCCACGGCAAACTGGCTGACACTGACGGCGGCGGTGCACAAATGCTGCGCAGCTAGCGCCATTCGACGGCCAACACCGCGGTTCCTGGTGTGTCCGCTGTGCCGTGCGTGTGATCATTGCTTGTACAGCCCTCTCGCAGTGTCCGGAGCAAGTATGGTGGGTCTGACACACGGTGTCAATGTGTTCTTTTTTCCATTTCCAGGAGTGTATCTAACAAGATTCTGCCACAAGTATCTTATTACTGACAGGCGAACTTCGAAAACTGTCCTGAAGAGAGCAGCAACATTACCGTAAGAAGATACTTCTCGACGCTCCGTGGTCAATTTAACGGGTAAAGTTTCGGACACTCTAGCGCTGTCTGTGCTGAGGAAAGACTTGAACTTCGCTCTTACGCCGATAGCCCCGCATGTAACTGATTTTATTAGTGCTGTTGAGGAAGCTGTTGGAACTCTTCCTGGTGATCCTGAAGAAGGAATAAGATATGAAACATTGTGTGCACTCACGAAAGCTCCGCCTCAGAAGAGCAACGTTTCTGCCATGGAAAGGGCCACACTACGAAAGCTAGAAAAACATCCTCACACGGATGTCTTACTAGTGGATAAGGAAAACGTCACCATTATGTTGCCGCTTGGGGTTTACGAACAGAAGATTTATAACTTGTTGAGTGTACCAATGAATCGGAAGACTGAAAAAATCACAACAGGGAAAGTGGAAAGGAAAACGACAGCACTGCCGAATTCTTCTTCTGTTCTGCAAGAAATGGCCGAAAGATTAAGACCTCTTAGTTCTGTGCCATACAGATTCTATGGTGTTCCGAAGATTCGTATAAAAGAGGTTCCGTTACGGCCGATCGTCAGTAAAGACTTGGCTATACATATTGTCTCTCCGCTCAGACCTTTCGTGGTGAGTTGCGCAACTCTGCTGATTTTATCAGTAGACTTAAAGTCACTTCAACTCAATGAAACTGACTTATTAGTGAGCCACGATGTACTCTCACTTTTCACTAAGGTTCCTCCTGTGGACTCTTTGTCACCCATCAGGAATAAGCTAACGGCCAATGTAACAGCACTTTTTCATCATGTCCTTTCCTAAACCTACTTTTTACTTAACAGCAAATATTTTGAGCAAACTGGCGATGTTACCATGGGCAGTCTTCTCTCCCGTCTGGTAACAAACTTGCTTATGGAAGACTTTGAAAAAGGCGCTTCATTCGGCAGAAGTTAAACCCAAGGCATCTGGCGTTATTTAGATGACACTTTTGTAGTGTGGCCCCATGGTGAAGAAGAGTGTCAAGTTTCGTGCAACATCTCAATTCAATCCACAAGAACATCCAATTTACGATGCAAATAGTGAAGGATGGTTGTTTTCTCTTTTTGCACATCTTGGTTAGTAGGAAAGTGGATAGGTCATTAGGGTATTCCGTCTACCGGAAGCCGACACATATGGATCTCAGACGATGTTCAAAGATAATGGTTACTCTGCACATCAGGTTAGTACAGAGCTAAGGAAGAAGAAGCGTGACCACCTGTAAGAACAAGAAGCTAAGGAGCTGTTAAAGTCCAGGAGGTTCCTTCCACACGTCATTAACCGTTCGTCTAAAGTAGGCAGGTTACTATGGAAACCTCAAGCTATGGCAATCTTCCAGCCACCGGAGAAGATTAGTGCTCTACTCGGTTCGGTACAGGGCGATCTGGGAGTACGGAGGGCCGGAATTTACAAAGTTCCTTGCCAGTGTGGCAGATCTCACGTAGATCAGACGATATGCACAGTACGTGAAAGGTACGTTGAACATGAGCGCCACACTCGTCTTTCGCCACCCAGTAAGTCTGCCGTAGCTGAGCATTGTATTACCACAGGACACTACGGACTATTCTGGCTCAAAAATCTTGGTCCGGCGATATCATTTTGGGATTCAGTAATTAAAGAATATGTGGAAATACGTCTGGCACAAGATCTTATAAATCGTGACGGCGGCTTTCGACTGGACAAGGTCCGGGACCCGTGAGAAAAAATATTTTATTGATAATGGCACGTCTGGAGACGTTTTCCTCGCCGCGCGCGCACGCTTTGATAGAGAACGTTCCGGCGCAGGGCGGACGTTTATTTTCACCTTTACGGATGCCCATTATGGAATAATATTTTTGAGCGGTTCTAGGCGCTACAGTCTGGAATCACGCGACCGTAGCGGTCGCGCGGTTCGAATCCTGCCTCGGGCATGGCTGTGGGTGTTGTCCTTAGATTAGTTAGGTTTAAGTAGTTCTAGGGGACTGATACCTCAGAAGTTAAGTCGCATAGTGCCCACAGCCATTTGAACCATTTGAATAATATTCGCAGAGGGCGCGGATTGCCATAGAGGTCGCTTCTATGACGGCCGGCATTGCGCATGCGTTGTAACCTCCCCCTCACTTATCGACCTTAATGACAGTGAAAAATTGAACCGCGTGTACCTAATGGAAATTTGGGAAAAGCAATCGTCACCGAAGTTAATTTGTCGGTAAAGAGGGAGGAAAGGGTTACATCTAAATGAAGGAAAAAATGCAAATGAAACTGGTGGAAACTAATTTTGAAAAGGAGTAAAGTTAACAAAGAAAGTAAATGTGCGGCCGTTACGTTAACAATTAACTAGCGGTAATTAGATATTTGAGATTTGGAGGAAATTACGGTCGCCAGTCCTAAGGACAATTACTATAGTAACTGAAAAAGAAAGGTTATTACACATATAATTAGCACTAGAAGCGTGGCAACTGAAGGTTGACACGTGTAGTGTGAAAACTGAAAGTTTGTCAGAAGTAATAAATTTCGCTACACCCTGACTTAATTTAGCAAAAGAATTAATGAAACCAGAAAACTGCAAGTTAATTTACTGACTGAAATTAATAGTGAGCTTTGTTTCTGAAGCACATCGAAATTCAGTAAAATACGGTTAGTCTTGGGCTACCTCAACAATCATTTCAAAAGCTACTTGAATCTACACAATTTAGAAATAAGAGATTTAACTTTGAACTTGAATTAAATGATTCTGAACAATTAACAGTAGTAAAATTTAGTACGTACCAAGCTGAGCTGCAGTCACAGGTAAGCTAAAATACGGTAACAAAACTCGCACTCTTAATTTGTGCTTGTGTAATCTGAATATTGTAGCCAGCTATCAATACCTTAACTGAAGTTTGAAATTTAAGCAGTGAAATCGAATGATGCTGGCGTTTGAATTTCAACGACACTCGGGCTCCTTCCGGAAAACGAAGGGACCCTGCTTGGTAATGTAATTGGGACAATGAGCAACAACCGTTCATGCTAAGTTGCTGTAATTTTGTGATGCAACAATTTTAAAAGTTTGAAAAGCTGAGGTCTGCCATACAGTTCTAAAGCTTTACGTGCGTCCAGTCTTCCTTGTTGGTTGATTGAAGGTTTGAAGCCGTCGATCGAGGAGGTGGCGACAGTCGCTCATTGTCGGCCGTCGCTGTTGCAGAAGCTGGGTGTTGGCGCGCCTTCCTCTCGACACGGTCACCAGGCGAAACGGGCTCTTGATGTGCACTAGTTAATGTTTCCCGTCCGCCACACCATGTCAGAAACTATCATAGCAAGTCGAGCGCAATTACATGCTGCCAAACCCCGAAAGCGCGGCAACTCGCGGGAGCGTCACACAACACGCCTGTTCCACTCGCTACTCCAGCCAGACTCCCTCTGCCCGCGCTCCACGCGACAGAGTTAACACTACCAAAGATCCTAAACACTCTGGTTCTCCACACGACCTATCGACGTATTCGTTCGATAGCATAGTTTTCCCTAGGCAAGAACCAGCGCAAAAATACAAATAATATTTACAATACAACCAATTATACATCGACGTAAATGCATAAATATATATATACAAACAGTAAAACAATTACAATAAATAAAGAGACAGAAATGTCATATCTTGAGGTAACAAAACAAGGAAAAAAATTATAGTACAATAGATGGAAATAGGAGGATATGCATTTCCGGCGTTACAGCGTCTCCGCAACAATTTTTGCTGTAATGCCGACGCCGTGAACTACCAGTCTCCTGGCGTTCGGGTACCATGGTCGTCAGATACCAAATATCTTGGTGTCCGGATGGATAAAAAAACTACACTTCCATCGACATGCGGAATACGTCACACAGAAGGGGCAGAAGCTTATAGAAGCACTGTACTCGTTCTTCAACAGCACGAACTGACCATGGACACCGAGCTCCGACTGTACGTCCAGTTGTCCACCCTTTCCTCGGCTAAGACTCCTCTGCGTGTCCCACGATCAGTGCCTCCCGAATATAGACCCTCGAGCGGCTTCAGAACAAAGCGGCTCAGTGGAGCTTGCACGCTCCTCCACTCACGAAGATTGTTACTCTACACGAGGAGACCAACATGGTCCCTCAAAACTCCATTTGAGAGAAGGCAAGGGGGCTCTGTTGCTAAGTGAACACGCTGCATGGCACAATCAATGGACTACAACACATTGGCGTGACGACTCCCCAGCACTGGCACCGCCACCCTATTCCTCTTACCATCCTCGAGGACTCGGATTCGGACCACGGCTAACGATAGCCCTGGTACGGCCATTAATAATGTGTGCTTCAGTACGGCCACTCATTCTGTGCAATGCATGGTGCGACCACCGCTCAAACCACCTCCGTAGTTGCGTCACATCAGCAGCCTTGAACTCACATCGTCGGAGTGTGGTTCGGTACTTCAAGTCGCACCGCCACAACTTCAACGACCAGTACAATGATGTCGTTGTGATGCCGTCATTATAACACAGAAAAACACTATTCTGCCACCAAGACAGTTACACCGCTCTCCACTGGTGACGCTTTACCATAACCAGCCATAAAAAAAGCAGTGTCCCTCACGTAAATTTTCAGCAAAATCTTTGAAACTCTTCTCACCCAATGAATCCATCAGCACCTTGCAAACCGCTACCCATTCCCAATAACCTATGTGGCTTTCGTTCCAACTGTTCCCCTGGCGTCCAACTTCTTTACCTTACCCACCTAACTCCCATCAAATGAATATTGGTCTCCCTTGATATTCCAAAAGCTGGTCTGCTCTTCAGGCTACAAACCCATGCAGTCCCACTTAACTATGTCCGCCTTCAACACCGTCGTACATACGCCACAATCTACCATGCCTGCTCCTTCATCTCTCACCCTGCTGCAGGTGTGCCTCAAGGCTCGGTCCTCTCACTCCTCCTTTACATCCTGTACACTACCGTTATTGGGAAATGTAATAAACACTTTATTCTCACGAATTAATGAGTGCTATCGACAGGAGACGTCAAATTGTTTCCATATTTTTAGATTTCCGAAAGGCTTTTGATAACGGTTCTCGCAAGCGACTTCTAATTAAATTGCGTGCCTGCGGAGTGTCGTCTCAGTTGTGTGACTGAATTCGTGGTAACTGACCGAAAGTCACTGAGTAAAACAGAAGTAATATCTGGCATTCACCTACGATGTATTACAGGGCCTCAGTTGTTCGTGATATACATGAATGATTCAGGAGCAATCTGAGGACTTTTGAGATTGTTTGCAGGTGATGCTGTCGTTTAACCGTCTTGCAAAGTCATTAGATGATCAAATCGAATCATTTAGGTAAGATATCAGTTTAATAATCCACAGCTGCAAAATACTAACACGAATTCTTTACAGACGAATGGAAAAACTGGTAGAAGCGGACCTCGGGGAAGATCAGTTTGGATTCCGTAGAAATACTGGAACACGTGAGGCAATACTGACCTTACGATTTATCTTAGAAGAAAGATTAAGGAAAAGCAAACCTACGTTTCTAGCATTTGTAGACTTAGAGAAAGCTTTTGACAATGTTGACTGGAATACTCTCTTTCAAATTCTAAAGGTGGCAGGGGTAAAATACAGGGAGCGAAAGGCTATTTACAATTTGTACAGAAACCAGATGGCAGTTATAAGAGTCGAGGGACATGAAAGGGAAGCAGTGGTTAAGAAGGGAGTAAGACAGGGTTGTAGCCTCTCCCCGATGTTATTCAATCTGTATATTGAGCAAGCAGTAAAGGAAGCAAAAGAAAAATTCGGAATAGGTATAAAAATCCATGGAGAAGAAATAAAAACTTTGAGGTTCACCGATGACATTGTAATTCTGTCAGAGACAGCAAAGGACTTGAAAGAGCAGTTGAACGGAATGGATGGTGTCTTGAAGGGAGGATATAAGATGAACATCAACAAAAGCAAAACGAGGATAATGGAATGTAGTCGAATTAAGTCGGATGATGTTGAGGGTATTAGATTAGGAAATGAGACACTTACAGTAGTAAAGGAGTTTTGCTATTTGGGGAGCAAAATAACTGATGATGGTCGAAGTAGAGAGGATATAAAATGTAGACTGGCAATGGCAAGGAAAGCGTTTTTAAAGAAGAGAAATTTGTTAACATCGAGTATAGATTTAAGTGTCAGGAAGTCATTTCTGAAAGTATTTGTATGGAGTGTAGCCATGTATGGAAGTGAAACATGGACGGTAAATAGTTTGGACAAGAAGAGAATAGAAGCTTTCGAAATGTGGTGCTACAGAAGAATGCTGAAGATTAGATGGGTAGATCACATAACTAATGATGAAGTATTGAATAGGATTGGGGAGAAGAGAAGTTTGTGGCATAACTTGACAAGAAGAAGGGATCGGTTGGTAGGACATGTTCTGAGGCATCAAGGGATCACCAATTTAGTATTGGAGGGCAGCGTGGAGGGTAAAAATCGTAGGGGGAGACCAAGAGATGAATACACTAAGCAGATTCAGAAGGATGTAGGTTGCAGTAGGTACTGGGAGATGAAGAAGCTTGCACAGGAGAGAGTAGCATGGAGAGCTGCATGAAACCAGTCTCAGGACTGAAGACCATAACGACAACAACATCTGTTACGTGTAGCATATGGCTTCACTTCCGCCCACGTATGCAGATCGTGAACTTTCATCACCTCTTCGAGATGAGGAGGACACTCACTGTGAAACTTCGGCCTGCAGCGGATTTCTGCAGAAATACGGTGGAAATCCCATGCTCTTGTCGTAGTCCCTCGGTTGCAAAGCCTGTACGCGTTAGAAATGAAACTGACACAGTCCTTCATCGAGTTCAGTGCTCCAGACGGAGGGTTGGGGGATATCAGTGGGGATTTCCTCCTCCGCAACAGTCCGTGTTGTTCACTGGCGACCAGCATCCGGCTTGTTCACAGGGAAGGAGCGGGTTTCGCACAGTCGGCGATGCAGGGTAGCGAAGAATGCGTCACCCCTTTCTATCAAGGTGGCACCTTCACATCAAGGTATTTAGCACGATACAATCGCACGTCTTCTCATTTATTGCAGTTGGCCGAGCTACAAATAAAACGCATCTCAGACATTTCGCAGTACGTGCAGCCATGTTACTCCCAACACTTATACGGCGTGAGTGGCTACGGTACCCGTGCGCACTGCCGTGTTTGTATAGCAACGTACTCACATGACCGTAGCTACCCCTCGTGGCGTTTGTGACCCCGGTTCCTATGTGATTATTGATCCTTGTTGTCTACCCGATGTGCCATGTCAGTCTGTGAACGCTTTTTCAATCACCCTGTACACAAAAATGGTTCAAATGGCTCTGAGCACTATGGGACTTAACAGCTGAGGTCATCAGTCCCCTAGAACTTAGAACTACTTAAACCTAACTAACCTAAGGACATCATACACATCCATGCCCGAGGCAGGATTCGAACCTGCGAACGTAGCGGTAGCTCGGTTCCAGACTGAAGCGCCTAGAACCGCTCGGCCACTCCGGCCGGCTCGCCCTGTACACACATACTCAGCGAGCCACTATACCGTACATAGCGGAGGGTGCCTTGCACCACTGCTAGTCATTCCCTTTCCTGGTCCACTGGCAAATGGAGCGAAGGAAAAACAATTGTGTATACGCTTGCGAACAAGCCTTAATTTCTCTTATCTTACCTTCGTGGTCTTTACGCGCACTGTAACTTGGCGGCAGTAGAATCGGTCTGCAGTCAGCCGCAAATACCGTTTCTTCAAATATTCTCAGCAGTTTTTCACGAAAAGAACAACGTCTTGCTTTCCACTTGAATTCCAACAGTATCTCCGCAACACTCGCTAGTTGATCGAATGTACTGGTAAAAAATCTAGCAGCATTCCTCTGAATTCTTTCTACGTCTTGAATCCGACCTGGTGGAGATCAGCTGTGCTCAAAAATGGGTCATGCTTGTGGTCTGCTAGCATACCCGGTCATTGGGAGAATTCTACGGAAATGTACTTCATATGTAAAGGAAACCATTCGCCGTCCCTACCAACGACCTTAAGTACTGGTTCCATTTCATTTTAAACGCTAGATATTTAATAGACGTGACTGCGTCAAGCAACACACCTCTAATACCGTATTCGAATATTACCGGATCAGTTTTCCTACTCACTGCGTTTACATTTTCCTGCATCTATAGCAAGTTGCCACCGATCACATCAAACAGAAATTCTGTCGAAGTCAATCTGCATTCTCCTACGCCCACTCAATGACGACACTTTTCCATGTGTTACAATCTCATCGGTAAATAGTCGCAGACAGCTGCTCATCCTATTTCTCAGATCATTTATCTGTATAGAGAACAAGAACGGTCCTGTCACACTTCTCTGCCACATTCTCCACGATACCCTGGTCTTTGATGAACATTCGCCGTCCAGGACAAAGTACTGGTTTCTACAGCCCAACAAGTCTTCGAGCCACTCAGAAACCTGGGAACCGGTTCTGTATGCTCGTTCCATCGTTAACAGTCTGCAGTGCGGCGCTGAGTCAAGCACTTTCCGGGACTCTAGAAATACAAAATCTGCGTTTATGTATTCAACATTTCTCTGTAGTTGGTACCTTATTTTCTATGTCGATGACTGTACTTTACTTTGTACTGGTATGCAAGTGCTTGAACAGAAAGTCATAAAAGGCTTCGAAATCGATTGCACGTAAAGTGAAAAACAAAAACAGCTGCTGGGAAAATTAATATGAAAGCAGCCCGCGTGCTCCAAAGCAAAATAATTGACAGCTCGACTCCCAATTACTCAGCGCCATGGAAGTAACAAGTGTACCGTACACTTGTGTTCAAAGAGCTCCTCGATCTACGCTTTCAAATTTTTTCTCCAATAAATTCAACAAATCTACTGTCCAGTTTATTTTTAATATTTATGTACTGAGAATTTCGGAGGAGGGTACAGTAGGTCGTGCACGATTGACTTTGATGACAAAGAGGTCTGTCAACGAAATTCAGGACATCTTCATGCAGTCGAAATAACAGCAGACTGTACTACTGTAAAAACAGTATGGATAAAATTAAAGAACAAAACATCCTATTAATAGAAGTTCACTGTTCAAAGCAATAATGTAAAAACCACCTTCCCAAATGAAACTTGACGGCATCAAAAAATAAATAAACACAAGAAAACTGCTTTTATCTGGATGTAAAATAACATCACAAGGTTCGTACAAGATATAAAGAAGAACCTTGCGAAACATATTATGTCCTATCAAGAAGAGAAATGTCAATTGAGTTTTGAGATCAGATGAGGGAATACACTCATTATGACCTAAAATAATAGACGAGATCAGGAAAAGACGTGCTACAATCTATGGATATCTATAGAGAAAGAAGGAAGACAGATTAATAAATAAAGGTCCACGTAGTCTTTCGAAACAGAAAGGCAGACAAAGAAAATGAGCTGGTAAACAAGATTACGAAGGACTTAGAAGAAATAAAGATCGAACAAGAGACCTTACTCAACAGAGACAAATTCAGATTAGAATTCAAGAAATTCAAAGATTTTTCAGGAAGATAAAAGCAAACAGAAAAACAATCAAATGGTCAAATGTGAAGGAAAAGAGCTCTTTTTGAGAAACTGAAAGAGTTCTGGAGAAGGAAAAGGAAAACGAAAAGAGTTCTGGAGAAGGAAAAGGAAAACGAAGATTTATCTTGAAGTTCTATTTAGTTGACTTGAAACGGAATAAAATAATAAAGAAAACAATAATTTGTAGCATCATGAACTTTATCAGATTCTTTTACGTTGCAGAGCTTTCATGTGCGTAAACTGTGCGCTCATTTGATTCCCTGGTGTATACCATAGGTGCTGTTAGACTCTCCTCTTTTATTGACTTTTATGACTTATTTAGACTAACACCTCCACTTCGTACAAAGCTGAATAGACATTGCGATATATTTGTCTGATGGAAGATGTCTCCAATAACGCGTCCTTAATCATCTAAAAACAACCGAAAACTCACCCAGTTTCATTTACCCTGTCCATGCGATGGATATCTCATCCGGGATAAGATCTATTAGTGTTAGTAAGGTTTCACTTGGAAACGCAATTTTTCGTCAGTTAACAATTCGCACAAGAACGTAGGTCAATATCGCTGGATATCAGCGCTTACACGGTAGATGCGGGTTGTGTTCTTTGTCATTTACTTAATCATCGCTTCTATTATATTTGGGGACATCCAGATTGTGTCATCGTTAACTGAAACAAGTAAGACTATTCCAACATCTCAGGACTGAACCAGTCATATGTAGCTCCAAGTTTTTTTCGCTGAACGAGGCGGTATAATATGGGGTACTGGGCACAGTACGAGTACTTGTGAATAGTGAGCTACTAATCCCCGTCCAACCATCTGAAATTTTATTTTTCGTCGTTTAAGGTGAATATAAGGATGATTCCTTTGAAAAGGATTCTCTTTGTCCAATCTGAGACTCTATCAGGCGACGGTAAACCCAATGTCCTTCCTCCCCTCTAGGATTTTGTCCACAACTCTTCAGAGAATAAGTGCTCATGTATAAAAGTTTTCTGTCGGATTACTCTGTAACGATGTTTGTACCAGATATTCATATTTTTACTCTTCATTACGCACCTATGAGGAAACACAAAAGGGCAAATTGTTTTATAAGTCACTTCACGGGAAAGTGAAGAACTCGGAAATTCTTCCAATATCGGGAATACACCGAGTCAACCAGTTAAGCAGTCACGTTGTTACAATACGAAATTAATAATCGGATTACGTAGACACATGGCTGGAAATATCTTTCCAGAATGTGGTGTTCCTTTTTCTTTTGGGAACATCGAATTACGTTCACATCACAGCGCAAGATCCGCTACTATTAATAGAAGTTATTTCGAAGTAAAGGTCTGTACCAGCAAGAGTTTTCGGTATTAATTACGATTCAATCCTTAGATTTTAGAATGTTAATGTAGACAGTTAATCAACCGACGAATTCCGCTATTTTTGAATTTTCGAAATTTGTGGTAAGATCTTATGGGACCAAACTGCTGAGGTCAGCTGACCGTTGTGGCCGAGCGGTTCTAGGCACTTCAGTCTGGAACCACGCGACCGCTACGGTCGCAGGTTCGAATCCTGCCTCGGGTATGGATTTGTGTGATGTCCTTAGGTTAGTTAGGTTTAAGTAGTTCTAAGTTGTAGGGGACTGATGACCTCAGGTGTTAAGTACCATAGTGCTCAGAGCCATTTGAACAACTTTTTTGCTGAGGTCATCGGTCCCTAGGCTTACACACTACTTACTCAAACTAACTTACGCTAAGGACAACACACAGACTCATGCTCGTGGGAGGACTCGAACCTCCGACGGGAGGAGCTGCGCGGACCGTGGCATGACGCCTAAGACCGCGCGGCTATCCCGCGCGGCCGCTATTTTTGAGATTATAGCTCAGGATAATGAGCTTTTCGTGACAATGAAATCAGCGATTTACTTCTTTTCGTGTGAGCAATTATTGCGAATATTAAAACAATAGTGATGCACGCATATAGAAACGTTATGAGAGCACGCTACTATTATTCAGTGTTAAATCACCACAGTTTCCACTGGAATAAACATGGTTGCGCAGTGTGCATAATCTCAAATAAATATTACACATCGGTGGGAACCCTGTATCGTCACTTGCGCAACAAAAAAGTGGTAAGAACATTTATCTTAGATGCGTTTCTTCTTTTTTTTTTAATTCCTGCGTTAAACAGATAAACAGTTCTCTGCGTTTATTATACACATCGTACGTAGAGCACATGGTTGTTGGTTTTTTAATTTACAAATGCCTCGAAAATGCGGGAATCGTCGGGAAGACAACAGCGTAGCGATTCGTGGAATCTCCTGAGTACTGATATTCGGGTCGCGATTATTAAATTTCTTATCGCAGTGTTCAAGTGCGCTAAGATACGGTGGGCGCACAAGCGTAGAACAGCGAGTAGTGTGCCTGGTTAATATTGCACGCTAGCTGCCCTCTTTCGCAAATGGAAACTTGCATTAAGCTAGGTCGCAAAAAAGAATGGAAGCTTATATTTGACTTTCGGTCGACATGGAGGTCATTAGAAACGGAGTACGAGCTCCAGTTAAGGAAGGATGAGGAAACAAATCGACCGTCCTCTTTCAAACGAACCATCGCGGCCGGCCGCGGTCTCGTGGTTCTAGGCGCGCAGTCCGGAACCGGGGGACTGCTACGGTCGCAGGTTCGAATCCTGCCTCGGGCATGGATGTGTGTGATGTCCTTAGGTTAGTTAGGTTTAAGTAGCTCTACGTTGTATGCGACTGATGACCTCAGAAGTTAAGTCGCACAGTGCTCAGAGCCATTTGAACTAATCGAACCATCGCGGCATTTGCCTTAAGCGATCCGGGGAAACCGTGGAAAACGTGAATGACGATAGCGGGAAGGGAACTGAACTGACGTCCTCCAGAATGCGAATCCAGTGTGCGAACTATTGCCTACTTTGCTCGGTACTAGGTCGCAGGGAACATGCAAATATTTCGGAGAGGATACAGAAAGAAACTTCCAGGTTACTGGTCGAGACGCAGTTGTGTTATCAGTCACTCATACCACTCCGTGACATTTAGTGGCAGATTAAAACTGGGTGCCGTACCGGGACTCGATGTAGGAGTCTGGTCTTGCGCGGAAAACTTAGTTTTATTTCCGGTATTGCCCCTCCATTTCCCAAGATTCATAGAAGTTGTCCTGCGAACGTTGCAGAATAGCAGTCGTGGAAACAAGAATAGCCGGCCGCGGTGGTCTCGCGGTTCTAGGCGCGCCGTCCGGAACCGCGCGACTGCTACGGTCGCAGGTTCGAATCCTACCTCGGGCATGGATGTGTGTGATGAGCTTAGGTTAGTTAGGTTTAACTAGTTGTAAGTTCTAGGGGACTGATGACCTAAGATGTTAAGTCCCATAGTGCTCAGAGCCATTTGAACCATTTTTTGAAGCGAGAATATTGAGAAGAAATGGTTTATCCGCAGCTGGTGGAGAGTTTCTGGAGTGACACTTTTATTCAGGTGAGGAGTCTGCGACTTGACCCGTGCCCGAATGGCTCAGTCGGTAAGAGCACCGCTCGCGAAATGGATTGGTTCCGGATTTGAGACCGGCTCCGCCACATAATTTCAAAATACCAAGAATGTTTGAAAGAAGGCGCAGATTCCGCTGCAGGGTGAAAGATTCATTGTGACTACATCAAGAAACCTTAGAAGTAGACTCAACCGTTTTAATTCCTACAACAATGGTACCTTCCTGCAGTCGTTTGTGCACTCCATTAGCGTTACAACCATTATTCATACGGCCGGCCGCAGTGGCCGTGCGGTTCTAGTCGCTGCAGTCTGGAACCGCGAGACCGCTACGGTCGCAGGTTCGAATCCTGCCTCGAGCATGGATGTGGGTGATGTCCTTAGGTTAGTTAGGTTTAACTAGTTACAAGTTCTAGGGGACTAATGACCTCAGAAGTTGTTGGTTGGTTGGTTGGTTGTTTCGGGGAAGGAGACCAGACAGCGAGGTCATCGGTCTCATCGGATTAGGGAAGGACGGGGAAGGAAGTCGGCCGTGCTCTTCCAAAGGAACCATCCCACCATTTACCTATAGCGATTTAGGAAAATCACGGAAAACCTAAATCAGGATGGCCGGACGCGGGATTGAACCGTCGTCCTGCCGAATGCGAGTCCAGTGTCTAACCACTGCGCCACCTCGCTCGGCCAGAAGTTGAGTTCCATAGTGCTCAGAGCCATTTTTGCCATTATTCATACGAGACGGGCAGCCGTAGTGTAACGGGTAGTTGAGGGATCGGACGTCGGCAGAGGAGGTGTTGACATCGACGACACGGAGCCGCAGCTGTGGCGGGCAGGCCGAGGCCGCATTCCTGGCTGCGCCTGGCTGTGTGTGTGGCGGCTGGCGCGGCGTTTGTGCAACGGCGGCTGCTGCGACAGCGTTCCGGAGCGCCGTTGCGAAACGCACGCGCCGCAGCCGACCTACTGCCGTGGCGCGCCGGTCAGCCGCCCTCAGCTGACCGGTCAGCCGCAGGTGGCGGTCAGAAATTCGGCCGCCCCCGATTAGCAGACTCTGTAGTAAGCACTGTGCCCATAATGCGACATTTGTACGTCGCAAAATAATTCTTGTGGTTCCTGTTTCTGTTGTAGTCAACAATTCCTAGACGTGTTTGAAACAGCCCTTCATTCTAGTCTATATTCTGCAGCTCTTTTCTTATTTGCCTAACTACTGCTCCCTACATCCATTTCAACCTGCATACTGCATCCAAGGCTCGGAGCTCTTCTACAATTTTTGCCCCTTCCGCTCTCCCACGCTGCCCTCGAATGGCAAGTTAGTTCCTTGATGCGTAAGGTCGTCTACTATCAAGTTGTACCATAAATTTCTTTTCAGTCTACTTCTATTTACAACATTCTCATTAGTTGATCTTCAGCATTCTTCTGTAGCTCGACATTACAAAAGCTTCTATTCTCTTTTTGCCCGAACTTTAATCGTCCATGTTTCATTTCATATCAAGGCTAAACTGCAGACAAATACCTTCAGAGCCGGCCGGAGTGGCCGAGCGGTTCTAGGCGCTACTGTCTGGAACCGCGCGACCGCTACGGTCGCAGGTTCGAATCCTGTCTCGGGCATGGATGTGTGTGAAGTTAATCCCTTGATGCGTAGGGATGTTACTATCAAGTTGTGCCATAAATTTCTTTTCACTCTAATTCTATTTACAACATTCTCATTAGTTCAAAAATGGTTCAAATGCCTCTGAGCACTATGGGACTTAACATCTGAGGTCATCAGTCCCCTAGAACTTAGAACTACTTAAACCTAACTAACCTACGGACATCACACACATCCACACCCGAGGCATGATTCGAACCTGCGACCGTAGCAATCGCGCGGTTCCCGACTGAGGCGGCTAGAACCGCTCGGCCACCGCGGCCGGTCTCTCATTAGTTGATCGACCTGGTCATCTGATCTTCAGCATTCTTCTGTAGGTCGACATTACAAAAGCTTCTATTCTCTTTTTGCCCGAACTTTAATCGTCCATGTTTCATTTCCTATCAAGGCTAAACTTCAGACAAATACCTTCAGAGCCGGCCGAAGTGGCCGAGCGGTTCTAGGCGCTACAGTCTCTATCCGCGCGACCGCTACGGTCGCAGGTTCGAAACCTGCCTCGGGCATGGATGTGTGTGATGTCCTCAGGTTAGTTAGGTTTAAGTAATTCTAAGTTCAGATTGATGACCTCAGAACTTAAGACCCATAGTGCTCAGAGCCAAATACCTTCAGAAGAGTCTTCCTAGCACTGAAACTTACATTTAATGTTAGCAAAATTCTCTTTTTCAGAAATACTTTTCTTGCCATTATGAATCTGCATTTTAAAAGGTTTGGAACTTTAATAGTGGCAACTATTTATTTGCAGCTCGTACAAAATAGATACGTGTTTCAAAGTTTTACTGACCTTCAAAGTAGTCACCAGCATTGTGTATAACCCGTTGCCAGCGATGTGGAAGTCGTAGGAAACTCTTAGCAGTGCCAGTTTTGTTGACAGTTCGAGCGGCGCGGTCTATTGCCCGAAGAATTTGTAGCAGTTCTGAAGTGATTGCCGTGAAGTGTTTCCTTCAATTTAGAAATCGAGCTGAACTCACGAGGGCTTAAGTCAGCGTCAATAGACCCCGCCGGTCGAACTGTCAACACAACTGGCACTGCAAAGAGTATCCTACGACTTCCACATCGCTTCCTTAGGTTATACACAATGCTGGTGACTACTTTGAAGGTCCGTAAAACTTTGAAACACGTATCTATTTTATACGAGCTGTAAATAAATAGTTGCCACTATTAAAGTTCCAACCCTCGTATATTCCCTACACCTTTTTTGCAGCGTTTTTATATTTTCCTCGTTCGTCAGTTACATTCAATATTTCGAGTATTAGCATATGATTTTTACTGCACCTTGTCGTTTTTCCTATTTTCTCTTGTGCTGCCTTCACCACTTCGTCTCTTACGGCTATTCATTCGTCGTCGATTCTCTTCCTTACACCTGTTTCAGTTGATCAGTGCCTATAGGTTTCTTGAAACTCTCGACAGCTTCTCTTTCTTTAACGTATCCAGGTCCCATCTCCGTAATTTACTACCTTTCTTCAATTTTTTCAGTTTTTACCCACTGTTCGTAAATTGCAATCAGAGTCCAAACCTGCCGCCCGGCCGATGTGGCCGAGCGGTTCTAGGCGCTTCAATCTGGAACCGCACCACCGCTACGGTTGCAGGTTCGAATCCTGTCTCGGGCATTGTGTGTGTGTGATGTCCTTAGGTTAGTTAGGTTTAAGTAGTCCTAAGTTCTACGGGACTGATGGCCTCAGATGTTAAGTCTCATAGTGCTTAGAGCCATTTGAACCATTTCCACGCCTGCCACTGGATGATATTTTGCACTCTATAAGTCCGTCCAGAAATATCTATCTTACCATTGTGTAATCTGAAAATTTCTTGTGACTCGAGGTCTATTCCACGTGCAGAACGATCGTCCATGATTCTTCAGTTCAGTGTTATTAATGATTAAATCGTGCTCCCAGCAAAGTTCTACCACGGGCTTCGACTTTCATCTATTCCCCCAGTCCATTCTAGTATTTTTCTTCTTTTCTTCCACGATGTACAACCTATTTCTAGCCCTCCAACGCAAATCCATTTCCATTTTCCTGAACTATCTATGTAATTTATTTTATCTTATATATTAGAAAGTATGACATGTTACGATAGCTCACAACGCCCACACTGGTTCACGGTCATAGGCATTGCTAACAGTTCAGATGCTTTCGCCTGCAGTATCTTTGTCTTCATATTTTATACGTACCCACTATTCATAAGTTTTTCATGCGTAACATATTGAAAACAATTATTTCTATTGCACAATAGCACTTACAACAACTCTTACTATACGTTTGTAGAGCATGCTTTACTTACAGTTTTTGCAAAAAATTCTTTTTATAGTTTTTGCAAAAAATTCTTTTTATAGTAGTCCAACAGGAAATAAGGAATTCATAAGACAACAGTAATCTTAAAGCAACTGAATTTCCTCAGAAACAATGTTCCGATCCGTGATATATATTGCTAGACAGTCTCCCCGTCCGAACGGTCCTATTTACCTCTTAAGAGACCCTTTAAGCGCCGTAAGAGGTTGACGTACCAGACGTTCGGGAAAACTAACGTTTCAATTCTCGATCCGTCATCCTAAATTTGGTTCCCGCGGTTTACGTGTATCATTAAACGTTGATGTCCTTAGAGAAGGACACGCCCTACTTCTTTCTCCATCTTTCTCAGTTCCAACTCGGGTTCCATCTTTGTTGTGCAGTTTTATTTAAAATTTGTTTCTGTAATGTCTCTTATACCACTCGCCTGCACACGAGAGTGTAGCTAGGAGATGAGCTACGACTGAGGAATGGGGAGGGAGAAAACGGTATTTCATATTACACTGAAGCGCCAAGGACACTGGTATATGCATGCGTATTTAAATACACAGATACGCAAAGAGGCAGAATACAGAACTGCGGTCGGCAACGCCTATATAACACAACAGGTGACTGCCGCAGTTGTTAAATCGGTTACTGCTGCTACAATGATAGGTTATCAAGATTTATGTGAGTTTCAACGTTGTGTTATAGTTGGCGCACGAGCGATGGGATACAGCACCTCCGAGGTAGCGATGAAGTGGGGATTTTCTCGTGCGACCATTTCACGAGTGTACCATGAATATCAGGAATCCGGTAAAACATCAAATCTCCGACATCGCTGCTGCTGGAAAAAAATGCTGCAAGACCGGGGCCAGCGATGAGTGAAGAGAACGTTCAACATGATAAAAGTGCAACTCTTATGCAAATTTAGACAGATTTCAACGCTGGTCCATCAACAAGTGTCAGCGTGCGAACCATACAACGAAACATAATCGATATGGGCTTTCGGAGCCGAAGGCCCACTCGTGTTCCCTTGACGACTGCACGACACAAAGCTCTACGCTTCGCCTGCGCCAGTCATCACCGTCATTGGACTTTTCATGACTGGAAACATGTTGCCTAGTCGGACACGTCTCGTTTCAAGTTGTATCGAGCTGGTGGACGTGTACGGGTATGGAGACAACCTCATCCATGGACCCAGCATGTCAGCAGGTCACTGTTTAAGCTGCTGGAGGCTCTGTAATGGTGTGCGGCGGGTGCAATTCGAGTGACATGGGACCCCTAACACGTCTAGATACTACTCTGACAGGTGACACGTATGTGAGCATCCTGTCTGATTACTTGCATCCATTCATGTCCATTGTGCGTTCCAACGGACTTGGGCAATTCCAGCAGGACAATGCGACACCCGACGGGTCCAGAATTGCTACAGAGTGTGTAAGTAGGCTGTTTAGGTTTTCTTATTGGTAACGCCACGTAGCGCTCTGTATGAAAACGAAGATTTTTGGTGAGGTAAGTGATCTGTGAAAGGTATAGGTTAATGTTAGTCAGGGCCATTCTTTTGTAGGGATTTTTGAAGGTCAGATTGCGTTGCGCTAAAAATATTGTGTGTCAGTTTAAGAACAGTCATGTATAATTTTTCTAAGGGGACGTTTCAAGTGGCCTCCAGAAACATTGTCCTGAGTATAAACGCTTCCTGTGGCCACGAAACTTCCCAGACATGAACATTATTCAGCATATCTGGGATGCCTTGGAACGTGCTGTTCAGAAGAGATCTCCACCCCCTCGTACTCTTACGATTTATGGACAGCCCTGCAGGATTCATGGTGTGAGTTCCCTCGAGCAATACTTCAGACATTAGTGGAGTCCATGATATGTCGTGTTGCGGCACTTCTGAGTGCTCTGGGGCCCATACACGATATTAGGTAGGTGTACCAGTTTCTTTGGCTCTTCAGTGTAGTCTTGGGGAAGGGGGCAGCAGAGGAGGAAGCGAAACACAATTTCTTACAAAATACAATCAGAACTATTGAAAAACGATCGTACTGATTACGTCGTCTACTATTCACAACGCGCTTAACTGTGAGTTTCGTTGAAACGAATTACTTCGGTGTTAGGCAGATAACTCTTACATACATATGAATACTTACTGTACTCACATTTTTCGATGTTTGTGACTTTGAACGGTAACACGAGAAAGAAACATCGTGATCTGCAGGTACAAAGATACTGGAAGCTTTCGGATATCAGAGACCTTTGGTATGTTCAGTTGCAAGGAGAATTGGGTGGTAACACGAGAAAGAAACATTGTGATCTGGAAATACAACGATATTTCAAGCTTTCGGATATCACAGACTTTGGTATATTCAGTTGCAAAGAGAATAGCGGGAAACGAAGAAACACTTTTAGAGATTTACCTACAGACAAACGGCTCTGGGTGGAGTTGCCGCTAGTCGTTATTCGTTATTTGTTGTGACTTTGTTCAGACCGACACTGAACAGATACGTGGCTCATTGTGGCGAAGTAGGGCGCGACCTGGGGTGGCAAGCAGCGGGCTGCGACTGCCCACAGCTCACTGCTACCAGTTGACGACATTTGTAAGCGGCCATGCAACAACCGCATCACTTGCCGCACTCATTGTAAAAATACACACTGGGTGTCTCTCCTATTGGTCTTCAGGCGCGTCTTCTCTGGTGTTTCGGAAGATGCACATATAAAAAAAATAGTTTTGCATCGCCTCCGTTCCGAGAGTTCCGGCACCTGTACAGAAAATTGGAATAGAGATCAACATAAACATCATTTCCGCCCTTTTTATTGCTCATGAAAACCACACATTACATGTTGTATCACCATACAGCGGGACCCTCAGATGTAGTGGTCCAGATTGATGAACACATCGGTACCTCTAACAGCCAGCAGCACGTCAGCTTGCATTGATGCCTGTATTCGTCGTGGCATACTATCCACAAGTTCATCAAGGCACTGTTGGTCCAGATCGTGCCACTCCCCAACGGCGATTCGGCATAAACCCTTCAGAGTGGTTGGTGGGTCACGTCATCCATAAACAGCCCTTTTCAGTCTATCCCAGGCATGTTCGGTAGGGTTCATGTCTGGAGAACATGCTGGTCACTCTAGTCGAGCGATGTCGTTATCCTGAAGGAAGTCATTCACAAGATGTGCACGATGGGGGCGCGAATTGTCGTCCAAGAACACGAATGCCTCGCCAATGTGCTGCCGATATGCTTGCACTATCGGTCGGTGTATGGTATTCACGTATCGTACAGCCGTTACGGCGCCTTAAATGACCACCACCAGCGGCGTACGTTGGCCCCAAAACAGCAGGGAATCTCCACCTTGCTGCACTCGCTGGACAGTGTGTGTAAGGCGTTCAGCCTGACCGGGTTGCCTCCAAACACGTCTCCGACGATTGTCTGGTTGAAGACATATGCGACACTCATCGGCGAAGAGGACGTGATGCCAATCATGAGCGGTCCATTCGGCATGTTATTCGGACCATCTGTACGGCGTTGCGTGGTGTCGTGGTTGCAAAGATGGACGTCGCGATGACGTCGGGAGTGAAGTTGTGCGTCATGCAGACTGTTGCGCACAGTTTGAGTCGTAACACGACGTCCTGTGGCTACACGAAAAGCATTATTCAACCTCGTGGTGTTACTGTCATGGTTTCTCCGAGCCATAATCCGTAGGTAGCGGTCATCCACTGCAGTAGTAGCACTTGGGCGGCCTGAGCGAGGCATGTCATAGACAGTTTCTGTCTCTCTGTATCTCCTCCACGTCCGAACAACATCGCTTTGGTTCACTCCGAGAAGCCTGGACACTTCCCTTGATTAGAGCCCTTCCTGGTACAAAGTAACAATGCGGACGCGATCGAACCTCGGTATTGACCGTCTAGGCATGGTTGAACTACAGACAACACGAGCCGTGTACCTCCTTCCTGGTGGAATGACTGGAACTGATAGGACGTCGGACCTCCTCCGTCTAATAGACGCTGCTGATGCATGGTTGTTTACATCTTTGGTTGGGGGGGGGGGGTTTAGTGACATCTCTGAACAGTCAAAGGGATTGTGTCTGTGATATAATACCCTCCACAGTCAACGTCTATCATCAGGAGTTCTGGGAACTGGGGTGATGTAAAACTTTTTTTGATGTGTGTATTTTCAGTTTCGTTCTTCCAACATGTAGCTGTAGTCAGCCCAAACGGATGTTTCTCACAACGTCTTTCATGCGACGCCCAGATTTGACGGAAAGTGTCGATTTGTATCCCATTAAAAATAAATAATTTTTTAAGTCCTAATTTTATGTGTCCATTCGATACATGATCCCAAACTCGTCTGCTGCGTGATTCGTTTTATCGTTGTGTGCTAACAAGGGCAGTAGAACATTAAGAGTAACCAGTATCCCAGCAGCGCCTTAGCAGAGCTTTCTCGTCGCAGTAGCAGTCAGCGCGGTCCAGGAGCGGTGCTGTGGTTGCTGGAATACTGGTTATTCTTCGTATCGTACTATCCTTGTTAATACATAGCGATAAAACGAATAACGCACTGGACTGGTTTGGGCAGACTCTGTCGAATTTGAACATAAAATTCCACGGTAAAACCATTTTGTTTGTGACGCTTTCTACCGACGCTGAACGTCGCATGAAAGACGTGACGAGCAGTAATTGTATGGCGGGTTGACTCCAGCTACGTGCTGTAAAAACGAAATTCAAAATATCTGCAGAAACACCAAATTAAACAAGCCTGACGAATCTCGGGAGAGACCCTCCTGTGTGTGTTCGGTACGTTCTACATTATTCCATAAAATAAGCAGCTAATATAATTTGTAAATACTGACACTGCTTAGATCCTTGCATATTCACAGAAATGGGATTCGTTCTTGCTGTGATAAAAGTGGAGAAAGGTCCAAAATAAAACAGTCTTCCCTTCTCACCTTCAGTCCTTTGCTTTGACGTTTTAAATGTATGAACAGGTATTAGGAAACATGTGTCTGATGCCTGCCTCGAAGTTACACTGGTTCCGCTTTTTGTGCAAGAGTGAACTTGTTATTTTTATGCACGGTACACTACGTGCATCTACTGAACGAACTCTTTCTCAGACTTGAGCGACTTTCCTCTGCTCCGTATGTCTACTGGGCACTCAATTTGCGCTTGTACTCTCTGTTTAAATTTAATCATTCTACAGCGAGTGACTATCACACTGTCTAATTACTCGCCTTCCCATCTGCACATCAGTGACAATCCTTGCAGATTATACAATTATATGTCTCAGATTTTTTTCAACAAAGCTCTTTAAAAACAATGAACAAAGCTATTCATATAATAGATGCTGTTTGCACTATGGTTTTTAATATGATTACCACCTATTTTCTTCCACATCAGCCAAACTAGGAGGATTGATACGATTTTCTGATCGACTGGCAACATCTGCTGTGTCTTGTCACACTGTCTACGATTTAAACTGTAGCGTTGCACACTTACAACAAAGCGGAGTTATCTCAGTGGTTCAAAAATGGCTCTGAGCACTATGGGACTTAACATCTGAGGTCATCAGTCCCCTACACTTAGAACTACTTAAACCTAACTACCCTAAGGACAACACACACATTCATGCCCGAGGCAGGATTCGAACCAGCGACCGTAGCAGCAGCACGGTTCCGGATTGAAGCGCCTAGAACCGCTCGACCACAGCGGCCGGCTATCTCATTAGTCATCCTGGCCAAAGTCATAGAGCAGATATGCTGCTGGAATACGGCAATTGCTTTTCTCTAATCTGTCATAAAATGAGAATTGTTCTTCGTCGAATTTTTTCTTCACTGTCTTCACAATCGCTGCATACGGGCCAGAAGTATTCGTGGTTTTCACCTTGAATGTAAGTCCTTGGAAGTTTCTAATCATTTTAATATTTAGTAGCATTTTTGTTCCTCATTTCTCCCAGTCAGTCGATCCTACATTCATTCTCCCGGCTGTATTTGTGTACACTCCCAGTAATCCTCTATTTCTTTCACCTGATTTGTGTCACACACACTCGACTATTATCCAATATGAGCTACACAACGCTTTCGTAAGCGATTTCGTTGATAAACTACCGTTTTCGAAGGTATTTCATGCATTGCAACACTTCCTCTAGTATATTCTGCTTACCTTTAAAATTTTCTTTTGTTTATGCGTAATTCAATCACGTATTCACTGGGAAGAAAATTGGTTTCTCTCTACTATGATATAATCACTCTGGCAGTTATTGTAGTGTCAGATCTTTAAGCAACATTACATTCGAAGAGCATTTGTTCAGATATCGCCAGAATTGATTGGCTTTTTAAGCGACAGACGGAATTCTATATTTTATTCACACTCCTACCTGACAGTGTTCGTACATGAACTCCTTATCAGAATTCGATCACTTTAGTCGCTGTTTCATGGCGCCGTCTCACTATAGTATAACTATATTTACGAAGTTACTGAGGACTGAAAGGTGGTCTCAGTCATTCTAGTTTTGCGGTAAGAGATTTTAATTTAACATTCGAGAAAAATATTTAATATTTACAGTACATGTAGCAAATTGCAAAGTACCACGTTAGATTGGCGGTACCATTCTACTTCTTTATTATGCGTTAGATCGTTGATGAACCAAAAGCGTTTCGAAGTTCTAGAAACATCGAATCGACCTTGTTACCTCTATTCACGGCAATTAAGACTCGTATGTGTTTTGCAAGACCGAAATTTCGCCATCCGTACTGGTTCTGGTTTTCATGGAGAAAACTGTTTGTTCAAGATACCTTACTACGTTTAAGCTCATTTCTATATTCGCCTTCAGAAGTCAAAACAGCATTAGGAAGCAATCTAACACAAGCACGACTTCGTGGTATTATTTTAAGAAGAAAGAATAACAGTTTATGCTAATAACTCTCTGACATTCTAGGCAGCCCGAGGTCGCCAACTGCGCACACGTAAACTGAACTCACGATTCTTGAATTTCGGATCGCACACCTGTCCACATCATCATATCTCAGAGACTAATACAGCGATGTGGGTCAACAAAATATTATTCGGAAGTAGATTATAAATACGTACCTGAAAAGCTCAAAAAAGACCTGAGGACGTGGATTTGAAAAAAAAAAATTTACGATCTCCACGGGATCAAGGCGGTAAAAAAATAACTTTCCACAGAGAGTGACATAGAAATCCATTATCACAGTCCCAAAACCAGCGTACAGTACTGCTACATATGTGTTGTGAAATAACATTTTGAAACGTTAAGCTTTATAAAGAGGCATCTGAAGGCTGTCCAGTGGCTAGCAGCGACGCAAACTGCATTCTGTCATACAAATAAGATGGGAACCATGCACTTCCTATGTTGGCTGTGCTCCAGGTGTTGAGCTTACACGTAATATTCATTAGCTAACGGATAAAACGGCCCACGTTTTTACTTACTGATTGCCTATCTAGCGGTTTCAGGGGGCCAGAAACATCTAATTTTCAATGTTTCATGAAATAACTGATCAAATTTAAAAATTTAAAATTCTATATAATCCAGTTATTAAGAGATAAGATCTTACGATAAAGGTTTAACACAATAAGTCAAACATTTAAGTTAGAAACTGTGTATTTTTCTCCAGGCAGCGTAATTCACAGCGCGCAAATTACTCAAACTATATTCTTCCAGTAGTTGACAATGAGATCACTTAGCAGTTCCCAACCAATTTTACACACATAATTTCAAACCTTTTCTAAGCTTTTTACCGATGACATCCCCCCCCCCCCCCAACCCACACACACAACATATAGAAAGGAAAAAGGTTTATCGCATACTACATACCTCTATTCCCAATACATTTTGCGGACAGTACCTACATATATCATTAAATTTGCCTGGAAAATTATACTACTGTAGGACACGTAGTTCAGGAAATACGGCGTTTTATACATATAGGAGTTTTGAAAAACTTCAGTGCCACATTTCAGACAGAGCAATATAGTTAATTTAGTCACTTGTACAAGAAGTTCAGTTTACTTGTCACTATTGTCTCCATATTTTCGGATCATGGTACAGTGGGCGCTCTTAACGCATACAGCTAAATGGTTATAACACTACACGAGTGAGGATTATGTATTACGGTCACACTACCTGCGAGCAGTGTCTATTCGCAGTTGTTATGCACTGTAAAAGTTTGTGAAACGAATATCTGAGACCATAATCACACTGTATTTGGCACTCATTCATACAAAATAAACAACTTGAAGCTCTTCATAAAAACTGGGAAACTAAGAAATAAAAGGAACAACTTCTCTTTTTAAGCATTTAGGATTCCGCGGGACTCAATTACACACGAGCACTACTAAAATCTTAGAGAGTTTCAGCATAGGCAGCATAAAAATAGCTTTGATGAAGCAAATGCTTACAAGCAACAAGTCTGAAGTACAGTTCCAGGCGGAAATAAGACAACCTTTTGAGACCCGTGGGTGTGACAGACTATCATCAATACTGAAACTGTGTGCCGGATCGGGACTCGAACTTCGTACCTTTTGCCTTTCGTGGGCAAGGGCTTTACCGACTGGGTATTCCAAGCACGACTCACGAGCCGTCCTCACAGATATACTACTGCCAGTACCTCACATGCTATCTTCCAAATATCACAGATGTTCTCAAGGTATTATGGGAAACTTCAGTGAAACTTGCAAGGTAAGAGATGAAGTACTGGCGGAAGTACATCTGTGAGGGCGTGTCGTGAGTCGTGCTTGGATAACGGAGTCGGTAAAGCACCTGTCCGCAAAAGACAAAAGGTACGGAGTTCGAGATCCGATCCGGCACACAGTTTTAATCTACCAGGAAGTTCGAAATATGCGCACACTCGCTGAAGAGTGAAAATTCCGTTTGGAACTATGACTAACGTGATTCGATTCAGTTTCGGAGAAAAAAATCTTTGAATGAATACCAGAATAGAAGAAAAAAGTTCGGCATTGAAAACACCGTGTTTCAACGTAGACAATCTGAACGTAGACTGCTTAGCTTCCCTTGATGGTATAGTTATCCCAAGTGAAACGTAACATGAAGGAGAGATAATTCTGCATGAAAAATTTCAGAAAAATAGCCGGAACATTTCGTGTGAAAAGACTCATGTCATGATTGTGACGACGGTAGGGTAACAACTAACGGATTATTTAAGAAAAATACAAAGTGAATGAGAGTGCGTACAGTGCAATGGACAGGACACGAATAAAGCATGATTAGCATTCGGAAACTGAAATTGGACTAGAAGCTCAGACAACAGGTTTACTATCATCATCATCATCATCATCATTTAAGACTGATTATGCCTTTCAGCGTTCAGTCTGGAGCATAGCCCTCCTTATACAGTTCCTCCATGATCCCCTATTCAGTGCTAACATTGGTGCCTCTTCTGATGTTAAACCTATTACTTCAAAATCATTCTTAACCGAATCCAGGTACCTTCTCCTCGGTCTGCCCCGACTCCTCCTACCCTCTACTGCTGAATCCATGAGTCTCTTGGGTAACCTTGCTTCTCCCATGCGTGTAACATGACCCCACCATCTAAGCCTGTTCGCCCTGACTGCTACATCTATAGAGTTCATTCCCAGTTTTTCTTTGATTTCCTCATTGTGCACACCCTCCTGCCATTGTTCCCATCTACTAGTACCTGCAATCATCCTAGCTACTTTCATATCCGTAACCTCAACCTTGTTGATAAGGTAACCTGAATCCACCCAGCTTTCGCTCCCATACAACAAAGTTGGTCGAAAGATTGAACGGTGCACAGATAACTTAGTCTTGGTACTGACTTCCTTCTTGCAGAAGAGAGTAGATCGTAGCTGAGCGCTCACTGCATTAGCTTTGCTACACCTCGCTTCCAGTTCTTTCACTATGCTGCCATCCTGTGAGAATATGCATCCTAAGTACTTGAAGCCGCCCACCTGTTCTAACTTTGTTCCTCCTATTTGGCACTCAATCCGTTTATATTTCTTTCCCACTGACATTACTTTCGTTTTGGAGATGCTAATCTTCATACCATAGTCCTTACATTTCTGATCTAGCTCTGAAATATTACTTTGCAAACTTTCAATCGAATCTGCCATCACAACTAAGTCATCCGCATATGCAAGACTGCTTATTTTGTGTTCACATATCTTAATCTCACCCAGCCAGTCTATTGTTTTCAACATATGATCCATAAATAATATGAACAGCAGTGGAGACAGGTTGCATCCTTGTCTTACCCCTGAAAGTACTCTGAACCATGAACTCAATTTACCGTCAACTCTAACTGCTGCCTTACTATCCATGTAAAGACCTTTAATTGCTTGCAAAAGTTTGCCTCCTATTCCATAATCTTGTAGAACAGACAATAACTTCCTCCTAGGAACCTGGTCATATGCCTTTTCTAGATCTATAAAGCATAGATGCAATTCCCTGTTCCACTCATAACACTTCTCCATTATTTGCCGTAAGCTAAAGATCTGGTCCTGACAACCTCTAAGAGGCCTAAACCCACACTGATTTTCATCCAGTTGGTCCTCAACTAATACTCGCACTTTCCTTTCAACAATACCTGAGATGATTTTACCCACAACGATGATTAAAGAGATACCTCTGTAGTTGTTACAATCTTTTCTGTTTCCTTGTTTAAAGATTGGTGTGATTACTGCTTTTGTCCAGTCTGATGGAACCTGTCCCGACTCCCAGGCCATTTCAATTATCCTGTGTAGCCATTTAAGACCTGACATTCCACTGTATTTGATGAGTTCCGACTTAATTTCATCCACCCCAGCCGCTTTATTGCACTGCAATCTATTGACCATTTTTTCCACTTCCTCAAATGTGATCCTATTTCCATCATCATTCCTATCCCATTCTACCTCGAAATCTGAAATATTACTGATCGCATTTTCACCTACATTGAGCAACTCTTCAAAATATTCCCTCTATCTGCCCAAGGCATCCACAGGATTCACCAGCAGTTTTCCTGACCTGTCCAAAATACTTGTAATTTCCTTCTTACCTCCCTTTCGAAGACTGCTAATTACACTCCAGAATGGTTTTCCATCAGCTTGACCCATAGTCTCCAACCTGTTTCCAAAGTCTTCCCACGATTTCTTCTTGGATGCTGCAATTATCTGTTTGGCTTTGTTTCTTTCTTCAACATAACTTTCTCTGTCTACCTGGGTTCTGGTATGTAGCCATTTTTGATACGCCTTCTTTTTCCTTTTACCTTTTTCCTTTTACACCCCATTGTGCTATTCCTGCTTTGACTCCTGACAGGTAGACCTTGTATTCTCCCACTTCCTCTTCTTTCTCACCCCTTACCCGAATGTCACTAAAAGCTAAAACGTCCAGCCCCATCTTACTGGCAGCCTCTGCCAGCTCTACCTTCTTCCCAGAGTAGCCCCCATTGATATTAATAGCGCCCCATCTCATTACCATTTGTTTGCCAAGTCGTATCTTAGGAGTCCCTGGTTTGTCAGTTAGAGGTGGGACTCCGTCACCTCCAAAGGTCCGAGGCATTTTGCTCTGATTGTTGCCAGCATCATATTTAAAGTACCAGGAAAGCAGGTTGCTAGCCTTACTTGCCCCGAGTCCCATTGGGTTTTACCCCTAACGGCTGAGGGACTAACCGGTGGATTTGGTAGTCTCTGCCGTATGAGCACAAAGGTGACCACGACTCAGAATATGTCCGACATGCCCAGCCTTATTCCAAAGTAACTGGTATCCCGACTGTCGGGACCACTTACTTGGCCACTCATACGTTGCCCGTGGTTCATGAACTAGGACATGACTACAGGAACCCACACCATGAACCACAGGTGACAAATCAATATCCATCAGAATGAAACTGAGGAATTACAACACAGAGAAGAATCATTATACAAATCCGAATATCTTACAACAGGAAAATACAAGCCACTGAACTGAGAAAACACAAAAGAAAATAGGAAGTAAAATATTGGGACCCAGAAAGGAAGGCGACACTTGAACGAAAAGAAGAAATCAGGAGCTCTAAACACGAACCAATGAACTGACAAAAGGAAGAAGAAAAAAATGCTTAAAATTTGCCAGGCGTATCTACACGAACAGCAACAAGAGACTGGTCAGAGATTCTGGAAATACGGTAACAAATTCAATACTACATATCGTGGCTGGAAGAACTTACAAGAATTCGGAGGAACTACAACCAATCACGAAGAACTGATAGGCAAACATATATAACGCTCATGAAGAATTCGAAAAACCTCATAAACAACAGAGGGCCTAAACGGCCAGGGTGCGGAAATCGAGGGCTACCCAGGAACATAATGTAAATATCGTTCAAAGATATTACAATCACACTTAAAAACGGTATACAAATTCAGAGCAAAAGGGCACGCAAAGAGTAGTTAGATGTTGTCTTCAAGAAATAAACTATCTTCTCCTGAGCAGTTCACCCTTGAAGAGCACTTGTACTAGCTTCTGCACTGCGTGTCATTTCCTCGGAGCCAGTAAGCCACGAGCCGTCCAGGGCGCAGACTCTGTGACAGTCAGCAGTTTTCATTCATTGCGCCTCGCGCCTAGAGGAATGCGCCTGCTTCACCCGTTACGTCAGCTGCACTACTGGCTGTAATGCTCTATGAAAGTCTTCTGACTCTGCACAACTCTATCCGTGCGCTGAGTAATATTTAACTAAGCACGTAACACGGCGGCGCGTACGCAACTACTCCTGACAAGCAAATAACACAGAGTGACTCACAAGTATAGTCTAACATAGTTCCAGTGACACAACGTAAAAACGTGAGACAGGTCAAAGAAAATAACTGCTAAGTATTGCTTGCTAGGAGTTAATGAACGTTGGTAACAGACTGGTGTGCTTCTGAAAATGGTTCGCTACACTTTAAAGCCCATTGACAAACTCTCAGTCCTCAGTAACGGCAGTAAAACGTAATTCCGTTTATGATGTGGTTATTACTGTAATTCGCTACGACGAAGAAAGAACAAGATTTGATTAGGAGTCAAGAGAACGTAATTATGATCGTTCCACTGGTAATTGTATTGGTAATCAACTTTCGGCCTAGAAAACAACAGAAAAGTGAGCATGGCAATATGCAGAACAACATTATTAGAAACTTTGAAACTGCTTAGCGTATAGCAAAATTTAATGCGTGATCCTAGGACGAGTAATATTAGAGTGAAGCACTAACAGAGAAGTAAAATACGCACCTCAGAACAACAAAAACTATTGAAAGGCCCGAAAGATTTGAGTAGTCATATGACTGGAGGAGTATTGCCGTATTTTAGCAATGTAAGTCGAGTGTGGCCTACATTTTACTTTGGAAAAATAATTTCACTCTACACCGTATACGAGCATCACAATGTCTGAAAGCTTTTCAGCAAACTTTTGTCCATGACGGCCATAAGTACTTGTTGTCTAACGACAATCATATAAGTCTTCTGCGCGAGCCAGTAGAATATTCATAGTTCTAACTTTTTAATTTGTAAACATGACAGCGACCTCCAAGATAGTAAAGACTCTCCCACACATTCCCTGGAGCCATCTCCAAATTTCATCTAGCACATGCCCTTTCAGAAATTCAAATAAATGAGATTTGATGATACCAAGTCCGAGCTGTAAGCTGCATGTTTCCATCCTCGAACTACATATCATGTAGTGAATTCCCGTTAGTTGCCGAAGTGTGAAAGAGCCGTGTAGCAGAGGCACTGCGAGTGAATAAGACCCCAGCGCTTTGAAAACTACTTACTGTTAACGAAATGACACTGTTGTGAACGATAATGCCCAAATTGTGAGTTGCTTTAACAATCACTTTCTAAATGTAGCAGCCAAAACAGGATTAAATCGTTCAGTTGAAGAAGCAAGAGAATATGTTAAAAACGTCTTTTCACAAAACTTTAAGCAATTTCAAGTAGTGTCAACATCCTTTATTGAAATCAATAAAATTATAAAAATTCTAGTAAAGTTGAGCCATCTGTTGTTGACGGAATTTTAAACATCATTCTGAAAAATTGTTCTAACTTAAGCAATGACCTTTGTGATTACGTTTTTTTTACTATCGAGTTGAGCCTCTATGGACTGCGTGGTAGCAACCAACTTCACTCTAGTGTCCAGGTCTTGTTCTTGTTCCAGCTTTGACTTCCTGCCAGTATCTTCTGAGCCCACCAAGAAGTGCCTGTTTATGCTCTTCGGATAATGTTCCTCTCCGTCTTTTGGACGTTGACGCCATTTTAAAACCTTGGTAGTTGTTCACCAATCTTCTAAATTTGTTCCTGTCAGGGATTTCTCTCTCTGAGATACCAATCTGCCTAAGATCTTTTTCACATTCTTCGAACCATCTTGCCTTGTTTTCTTAGATTGAATGAAACTCCATATTCTTTTAGTTAGTCGGTCACCGTCCATCCTCATGAGATGACCGTAAAATAACAATCGTCTCTTCTTAATGGATGCTGTGATAGGTTCTGTCGTGCTGTACAAGTCCTCATTTGTTCTCATTCACCATTGTCCGTCAATCCATCTATTACCTAGTATTTTCTTTAATATCCTACGCTCTCGCTTTTCCAGCCGCTCAGCTTGACCTTGCCTATTCATGGCCAAAGTTTCTGACGCATATAAGCCCTCAGGTTTTGAAACTGTATTACAATGTCGGAACTTGGCCCCTACTTTTTATTATAGGTATTCTTTGTCAGTTGACAGACTTGGTCTGACTTCCTCATCATGACATTAATTGCTTCTTCTTCTAATCCATTCTCCTGGATGACTTGACCGAGATATCTGAAATTCTTAACTAGTCCGAATTTTCCCAGATTGGTGATCGTCCGTTCAGGACCATGACAAATGTTCGTCATAAATTTTGTCTTTGGAATAGAGATCTGGAGTCCAGCTTTTTCAGCAATTTCTGACAGCCTATTGATCTTGTTGACTGCTGACTCTATGTTGTTAGCAAAACTGGTCAGGTCATTCGCAAAGGCCAAGCAGTCAGTGTATACCCCATTTGTTCTTAGGACCAAGTCTGAACCGCTCTTCATGTGTTTCTTCTTGGGCTAACAACTTTCTCCACTCTCTAATGACTTTTCCCAAGACACAGTTGAAAAGGAGTGGGGATAGTCCATCTCCTTGTCATACGCCCGTTCTGATTGTAAAGAGTTCTGATATCTTACCCATAAAATTTATTTTTGACAGTGTGTTAGTGAGAGTTTGTTTTATCAGCTTTCTTGATGGATCATCCACTCCAAACTTTTCCAAAATATTCATTAATGCCTGTCGGTAGATGGAGTCACATACCTTCTAAAAATCAACAAACACGACCACTTAGTTATTTCCTCCAGTTTTTTTTTTTTTTGTACCTGACGATGTTCTTCAGGCTAAGATCTGTTCTTCGCAAGAACGGCCCTTTCGGCAACCAGCTTGATATTCCCTAATCAGCTGGTCAAGATGACATTCTATTCTGTTCTGTATCGGTTTGGAGAGAATCTTATATGGAACAGATACAGTGATATATGTTCTCAACAGTAGTCTCACACTCAAGTGAAAAGACTTAAATCGTTATCATTCAATTTCCTCACAGAAGTGTAATTCGAAAATATTCGAAAAACTGATGTTCTCAATAGAAGCCTCACACTCAAGTGGAAGCAATTTACTTAGCATATTACAGTTTGGATTCCAGAAGGGAATGCTATTTATACACTCACTCCTCAAATATTACAAGCCTTATTTAATAAAATATCACCAACTGGTATTATTTGTGATCTTTCCAAAGCGTTGGCTTGTGTAGGTCATGTTACACTCTCAGAAAAACTCAATGTTCATGGAACTGATAGCCTTACTTTTGTATTTATTTTTCAATTGTACTTAACAAACAGAATGCAAAATGTTGTGCTGAATAATTCAAACAGTGTTGGAAAATGAGAAAATTTTAGTGCCTGAGGACAAATCACAAAGGACGTTCCAGACGATTCTATTTTGGGTCCATTCCTACTGCTCATGTATGGGAATGGCCTTCCACTTAACACTCAACAAGCAGAACTGGTACATTCTGCAGACGATGCTGATGTTGAAATAAATGCGATTAGAGAGGAAACCACATAAGAGACTGTTAATGATGATTTTCGAAGAATGGACTATCGCTAATTTTTTGAAAAAAAAAGAATAACGCACTGTACAACAAATAGAGCCAGACCAACAATTGAAGCAGCACGTGAACAGAAGTCAGTAAGCAGGGCAGAATGCTCCACATTTTGAGGTGTATATATTGCTCGTAGCTTGAACTGGAAGAAGCACATTACTGAGCTTCTCAAACAATTAAGGTCAACAACTTTTGCTCTTTGTACAACTGGCAGTCTTGGAAACAAACGAATATTCCCCCTCGTATCTCATGGAATAATTTTCTGGTGTAACTCATCATTTAGAAAGAAAGTATTGACTGCGAGCGGCAGGAATAAAATATGGCGTTCAGCCGCTGTCGTCCTGTGGCTGCCGCTTCAATGAGTTGGGCATATCTACATCTACATCTACATCTATACTCCGCGAGCCACCTTACGGTGTGTGGCGGAGGGTACTTATTGTACCACTATCTGATCCCCCCTTCCCTGTTCCATTCACGAATTGTGCGTGGGAAGAACGACTGCTTGTAAGTCTCCGTATTTGCTCTAATTTCTCGGATCTTTTCGTTGTGATCATTACGCGAGATATATGTGGGCGGTAATAATATGTTGCCCATTTCTTCCCGGAATGTGCTCTCTCGTAATTTCGATAATAAACCTCTCCGTATTGCGTAACGCCTTTCTTGAAGTGTCCGCCACTGGAGCTTGTTCAGCATCTCCGTAACGCTCTCGCGCTGACTAAATGTCCCCATGACGAATCGCGCTGCTTTTCGCTGGATCATGTCTATCTCTTCTATTAATCCAACCTGGTAAGGGTCCCATACTGATGAGCAATACTCAAGAATCGGACGAACAAGCGTTTTGTAAGCTACTTCTTTCGTCGATGAGTCACATTTTCTTAGAATTCTTCCTATGAATCTCAACCTGGCGCCTGCTTTTCCCACTATTTGTTTTATGTGATCATTCCACTTCAGATCGCTCCGGATAGTAACTCCTAAGTATTTTACGGTCGTTACCACTTCCAATGATTTACCACCTATGGCATAATCGTACTGGAATGGATTTCTGCCCCTATGTATGCGCATTATATTACATTTATCTACGTTTAGGGAAAGCTGCCAGCTGTCGCACCATGCATTAATCCTCTGCAGGTCTTCCTGGAGTACGTACGAGTCTTCTGATGTTGCTACTTTCTTGTAGACAACCGTGTCATCTGCAAATAGCCTCACGGAGCTACCGATGTTGTCAACTAAGTCATTTACGTATATTGTAAACAATAAAGGTCCTATCACGCTTCCTTGCGGTACTCCCGAAATTACCTCTACATCTGCAGATTTTGAACCGTTAAGAATGACATGTTGTGTTCTTTCTTCTAGGAAATCCTGAATCCAATCACAAACCTGGTCCGATATTCCGTAAGCTCGTATTTTTTTCACTAAACGTAAGTGCGGAACCGTATCAAATGCCTTCCTGAAGTCCAGGAATACGGCATCAATCTGCTCGCCAGTGTCTACGGCACTGTGAATTTCTTGGGCAAATAGGGCGAGCTGAGTTTCACATGATCTCTGTTTGCGGAATCCATGTTGGTTATGATGAAGGAGATTTGTATTATCTAAGAACGTCATAATACGAGAACACAAAACATGTTCCATTATTCTACAACAGATTGACGTAAGCGAAATAGGCCTATAATTATTCGCATCTGATTTATGACCCTTCTTGAAAATGGGAACGAGCTGCGCTTTCTTCCAGTCGCTAGGTACTTTACGTTCTTCCAGCGATCTACGATAAATTGCTGATAGAAAGGGGGCAAGTTCTTTAGCATAATCACTGTAGAATCTTAAGGGTATCTCGTCTGGTCCGGATGCTTTTCCGCTACTAAGTGATAGCAGTTGTTTTTCAATTCCGATATCGTTTATTTCAATATTTTCCATTTTGGCGTCCGTGCGACGGCTGAAGTCAGGGACCGTGTTACGATTTTCCGCAGTAAAACAGTTTCGGAACACTGAATTCAGTATTTCTGCCTTTCTTCGGTCGTCCTCTGTTTCGGTGCCATCGTGGTCAACGAGTGACTGAATAGGGGATTTAGATCCGCTTACCGATTTTACATATGACCAAAACTTTTTAGGGTTCTTGTTTAGATTGTTTGCCAATGTTTTACGTTCGAATTCGTTGAATGCTTCTCTCATTGCTCTCTTTACGCTCTTTTTCGCTTCGTTGAGCTTTTCCTTATCAGCTATGATTCGACTACTCTTAAACCTATGATGAAGCTTTCTTTGTTTCCGTAGTACCTTTCGTACATGATTGTTATACCACGGTGGATCTTTCCCCTCGCTTTGGACCTTAGTCGGTACGAACTTATCTAAGGCGTACTGGACGATGTTTCTGAATTTTTTCCATTTTTGTTCCACATCCTCTTCCTCAGAAATGAACGTTTGATGGTGGTCACTCAGATATTCTGCGATTTGTGCCCTATCACTCTTGTTAAGCAAATATATTTTCCTTCCTTTCTTGGCATTTCTTATTACACTTGTAGTCATTGATGCAACCACTGACTTATGATCACTGATACCCTCTTCTACATTCACGGAGTCGAAAAGTTCCGGTCTATTTGTTGCTATGATGTCTAAAACGTTAGCTTCACGAGTTGGTTCTCTAACTATCTGCTCGAAGTAATTCTCGGACAAGGCAGTCAGGATAATGTCACAAGAGTCTCTGTCCCTGGCTCCAGTTCTGATTGTGTGACTATCCCATTCTATACCTGGTAGATTGAAGTCTCCCCCTATTACAATAGTATGATCACGAAACTTCTTCACGACGTTCTGCAGGTTCTCTCTGAGTCGCTCAACTACTACGGTTGCTGATGCAGGTGGTCTATAGAAGCATCCGACTATCATATCTGACCCACCTTTGATACTTAGCTTAACCCAGATTATTTCACATTCGCATTCGCTAATAACTTCACTGGATATTATTGAATTCTTTACTGCTATAAATACTCCTCCACCATTGGCGTTTATCCTATCCTTGCGGTATATATTCCATTCTGTGTCTAGGATTTCGTTACTGTTCACTTCCGGTTTTAACCAACTTTCCGTTCCTAATACTATATGCGCACTATTTCCTTCAATAAGAGATACTAATTCAGGAACCTTGCCCTGGATACTCCTGCAGTTTACCAATATTACGTTAACTTTTCCTGTTTTTGGTCTCTGAGGACGGACGTTCTTTATCAACGATGATAATGTCCTCTCTGGTAAGCCGTCAGGTATTTTATCGTTTCGCCCAAGGGGGGGTCCCTCTAACCTAAAAAACCCCCGTGTGCACGCCACACGTACTCTGCTACCCTAGTAGCTGCTTCCGGTGTGTAGTGCACGCCTGACCTGTCTAGGGGGGCCCTACAGTTCTCCACCCAATAACGGAGGTCGATGAATTTGCAACCATTATAGTCGCAGAGTCGTCTGAGCCTCTGGTTTAGACCCTCCACACGGCTCCAAACCAGAGGACCGCGATCGACTCTGGGCACTATGCTGCAGATATTAAGCTCAGCTTGCACTCCGCGTGCGATGCTGGTTGTCTTCACCAAATCAGCCAGCCGCCGGAAGGAACCAAGGATGGCCTCAGAACCCAAGCGGCAGGCGTCATTCGTTCCGAAATGTGCTACTATCTGCAGCCGGTCACACCCAGTGCGTTCAATAGCTGCCGGAAGGGCCTCCTCCACATTACGGACGAGACCCCCCGGCAAGCACACCGAGTGCACACTGGCATTCTTCCCCGACCTACCCGCTATTTTCCTGAGGGGCTCCATAACCCGCCTAACGTTGGAGCTCCCTATAACTAATAGGCCCGCCCTCTGTGACTGTCGGGACCTTGCCGGAGAATCGGCCACTGGCCCAACAGGCGAGGCATCCTGTGGTGGCTCGGAAACGATGTCATCACCACTAGGAAGCACCCCGTACCTGTTGGAAAGGGGTAAGGCAGCTGCCACGCGGCCAGATCCCACCTTCGCCTTTCGGCCAGGCACGCGCGAGCCCACCACTGTCCGCCATTCACCCTGGAGTGATGGCTGACCGGTAAGATGCTCACTGCCGAAAGACGCAGCGACATCAGGGGTTCCATGTGATTCCAAGGCCACCGAAGTAAGCATAGGTCTCACCACAGTTGCCCCAACGCCACTACGAGCCGACGCCTGCGCCTCGAGCTCGATGAGCCTAACAGACAAAGCCTCCACCTGCCCCCGAAGAGTGGCCAATTCTCCTTGCGTCCGCTCACAACAACCACAGTCCCTACACATGACTATGTTTACCCTACCCTATACGGTGACAAATTCCCAAGATAATCTTCTGATGAGCTACTCTGATAATCAAGAAACACTCACTGAAATACGAGACGCGAAAACTACGCTAGGTTTTCCCAGAAAAACTATTTAAAAGCTAAGCGCAGCAAATAAGTACAAAAACGCTTTATACAAACAGTACTCGCTGCTGCTGGTGCTCTCGCTCTGGCTGTCACAAGACAACTGCTGATTCAAGTGACTAGTGGCTAACGGCCGCGAAACAAACAAAGACGGTTTTAGGGCGCTTTCTGTTCTAAACGATCAAGAAAACACTAAGAAATCTAACACGAAAACTACGTAAAGTTTTATCAAGAACTGTTAGTTACTATGCAGAGCAGATAAACACAAATAGAATCCCTTCCTTAGTGGAAGGTCGTAAACAAAATGCAAAATAAACGCTTTATACAAACAGTACTCGCTGCTGCTGGTGCTCTCGCTCTGGCTGTCACAAGACAAGCTCGGAGCAAATAAGCCCAGTTTCATAGAATCATGCTCACACTTTCGATGACACTGTTCAGAGGTAATTTACTGGACAAACAAAGGGAAGACATTGACGAGGGACGCATAATATACGAGAAATTTTTTTCCTCAAAATAGTCTTACAACACTATGAATCCAGTTTTCCTTTTCATTGGGTCATAGGAAGCCTAGCGAAAATGTGGTTACCATCTGGGTCCAAAATTATCCTGTGCCGGAAAGAGAGAGATTTTTTTAATGCAGGGGACTGGTTGTAACAAAATCTCAACGACAAATTATAAGCAATACTGAAAAAGTCTTCGTATTGTCGGCAAAAATTGTGCCCTATTCACAAAAAGTACAAACTTCCAAGAACAAATCAAAGACGATATGAAGTATCATTAGGTATGGAACGAATAAACTAGGAAAGACAAATGAACTCCAGATCCCTGATGACACCTTCAAGACCGATAATGTTACATTCAAATCATTCGACATTAAATTCAGTGAATTCTTCCTAAATGCAGCTGAAGACATGAACAAAAGAAAAGTACCACCGAAAGCGGCTTCATTAAATTACTTAGGCGTTGCAAACCTCACCAGTGGATTTTTCTTACGGCAGCTTAATTGTTAGTGAGGCTGAAAAATACGTCACCGAAAGCGGTAATTCTTGTGGCTATGACAGTATTTTAATCAATGTACCGAGATCTGGACTGTCCTGATGGCGTTTTCCCTAAGTTATCTTTGTAACCAGTGGATGAGTCAACATCTATTTACTGAAAGACTGAAATATACTATAGTAACACCTATTTATGAACGGGGAAACAAGCATCTATTATTCTAGACACGTCTTCCTCTTTCTCATACTCTCAAAAGTTTGTAATATGGTAGTTTGTAAGACAATAAAAAATGGCTCTGAGCTCAATGGGACTTAACTTCTGAGGTCATCATTCCCCTAGAACTTAGAACTACTTAAACCTAAATAACCTAAGGACATCACACACATCCATGCCCGAGGCAGGATTCGAACCTGCGACCGTAGCGGTCGCGCGGTTCCAGACTGTAGCGCCTAGAACGGCTCGGCCACTCCGGCCGGCTGTGTAAGACAATACTGAACCAGTTTTTGACAGAGACATTTTAACCGCTGGTCTGTTTGGCTTTTGTAAACACTTCTCTACAGAGAAAGCAATATATGATATTACGAACTGTTTCTGAGAGGACTAACAATGAAAGTTTTTTGATAGAATTTGATTGAATAAATCACAAAATTTCGCTAGGTACATTGAAATGTTATGGTGTTGAAGGTAACACCCACTTACATGAATGGAGTCTCTCAACAACAAAATCGGCCGCTGTGGCGGAGCGGTTCTAGGTGCTTCAGTCCGGAAGCACGTGGTTGCTACGGTCGCAGGTTCGAATCCGGCGTCGGGCATGGATGTGTGTGATGTCCTTAGGTTAGTTAGGTTTAAGTAGTTCTAAGTTCTAGGGGACAAATGGGCTCGGATGTTAAGTCCCACAGTACTTAGAACCATTTTTCTCAACAACAAAAAACAGCAGATTACATCAGCAATGGATAACACAGGGTTTAAACTAAATTCAGAGCGGGGAAATATTAAATATGGTGTCCCAGAAACTTCAGTTAAAAGAGATATGTCGTCTTTCTTCTTATGAGCTTTGATATTTAAGGTGGACACGCTGCCTCGTTATGATGACTATTACAATCTTTTAAATTACCCCTTTTTTGCCATGTAGCATGGACTTATTTAAATACACTGACCCTTCAAAAAGGAGGGAAGAAAGTAGTCATAGCTGTGCCGATGATTTTCGCTTACTGTGTGCGCAGTGCGGCGCAAGCTATCAGCAAACATTTTTATCAACACAATAACTTGACGAAATCTATTTTTTGAGTTGCGCAACGGGTATTGCTATACCCTCACTACGACTACACGGTGACGAGTCACTCGATATTACACATAAAAACAATATTTCCTTGTTTGAAAATATGTCTGACAAAAGGAACCTCTTTAAGATTCTGAATGCTTTGTTTAACGATCTTTTCAAACATTATAAAGGAAGATGGATCAAAGGGAGAATGAGAACAATAGCAGATCATAGATGTGTAAATGCAGATTTATTGCAATCACTCTTGGCATGATACAGGTACACTATTAAATATGAATGGTCCCTTATAGTAAATTGGGGTTCTTAATCACTTTCTTGATCATAAACGTCAGCAAGGATAGCACACGAAACGATTAGGTTACGGGCTCTACGAATCTCTAAGTGAAGAATGATTCTATTCCACAGTTTACGAAATCAGTCATGCGAAAGCAGTTACAGGGAAGCTTTACTTACTATCCCACGCTAGGAGAGGGGGAAGCTACAGTTAATAGGAGACAAGTAGAGTCTTCCAGAAAAAAATATGGATTAAATTTGATAGATTCCTATTATCGGTAAATTCTCCGTACATGGGTTTCTTGTACTCAGAATGGTTTGCTCTACCGAATGGAATTACTCTCCATGTGAAAACCGTCACTTTCGTTACACGTGGTGGTCAATCACCATCAAATGTCAATTTCGAAATAAGGGGAAAATGGGTACGGAAGCATGACAAAATCAATAAATAGCACAAACAATACTGCTAGTAAATGGCTGAGATCGATTACTCAGCTGAGCAGTTAAGGTATTTTTCTCATAATCTCAGCAAACACCGGGGTCCATCAACAAAATTACACGAATCTAATTATACGGGGTGTTGATTATTAGCCGCGCGGGTCGTATGATTGTTCGCCTGCCTGGGTTACCTCCCTCTACCAACACTGCACTGTTTCCTTTAACTCAGCCAGCGTCAGTAGTATCGTTGGTGTGTGTCGTTACGTGTTGACGTGAACATTTAAGTTTAGTTCCTTGGTTCGTTTGTTTCGTTGTTGTCAGTGTTAAAATGCTAACCATTGAAGAACGTGTGTTTTTAGTCGAGCAAGTGTTCAAAGCTAGCGGTAAATACACAGTTTCAGTTCGTCAAACATTTAATTCAGTTTTCCCGGAGACAACACTCCCACATCGCGATACTGTGCGAGATTTGATCAACAAATTTCGAAGTACGGGTTCAGTGACAGATGCACCGAGAAGTGGTCGTCCTAGCGTTTTGTCTGAGGATAACCTACTCGATATTTCCGCTAAAATGTCCATGAGTCCGAACACGTCAGTACGAAAACTCGCCCAGGAAATCGATGTTAGTGTCGGAACGGCTCACACAGCTGTAAGGAAAAAATTGGAACATTTCCCATACAAAGTGACAGTCGAGCGAGAACTGAAAAATACTGATCATGGCAAGAAACTGCATTATTGTGAATGGTTCAAAAATTTAGTTCAACAAAATGGAAGGGATATTCTTAATGAAACGTTTTTCACTGAAGAAGGCCTGGTTTCATTTATCCACTCGCAAAATTCTCGTATGTGAAGTACTCATGTCCACTGTGTATTCATGAAGAACCACTTCATTCTGCGAAAATAGGAGTTTGGATTGCAATTTGAAGACGTCGGATTGTGGGTCCCACATTTTTCAACGAAACAATAAACGCACAACGATACTGCAGTGAGTTTCATTTCAGTATATTCACTGCTGCATACGGCACGCCCGCCTAACAGTCATACGGCACTGCGGAGAGACTTTCTGAACACCCCGTATTAAGAAAATTCCATTGAAATCATTAACTCGTAAATTTAACGCTTTGCGAACTGGTGTGTGTTAATTATGGAGACGGGGGAAATTAGTAAACCTAACAAACGGTATTGCTGAAGGCACATGATCAGGTCTGGGCAGAAATAACGCACGCATTTCACAGAAAGTTAACTTACGAAGCAATGGGTTTTTAACTTTCATAATACATTCTCAACGTACATCAAAACTATATCCCGTAAGAACAGTGATACTCATGGGTCGGCAGCGGGAACAAGAATTACTTTAAAAAATAGCCAACGGTCACACTTCGGGTAGAGAGGCCAGTTTTATAGCACAGACAACTGCACGAAGTAAAAAGTGGAAGAGCCCCGAAAAGACAGTAAACTACGCTACTGGACATCTACGGAAATTCCTAGTGAAGTTGGTACTGCCTGGCTCTGAGGAAGCGAAACTTCTCTAATCACAACAGGTGCAGTCGAATTCGTTAATCAGCGCATCCACACTGTACAGCAATTATTTAGAGAAAGGTGGGGAAAGGAAACAGGTCTTGTTGATATCAAGACGAAATAAAAAGATCGCTCCAACGTATTCTTTTTTCAAGTACTTAATGAGACCACTGAACAGTTTCTTTGAGACATTTTAATAAGATAACAAAACATGATAGTAGAAAGAAATATGGAAGGGGCCCATAACAACTCCCTTTCACGATGTTCAATGCTCTACAGCTCTTGAGTGACAAAAATGCATATTGGAGGACTCTTGTGGATAGTAAAAATATAGAGGGTGTTTAAAAAATGACCGGTATATTTGAAACGGCAATACAAACTAAATGAGCAGCGATAGAAATACACCGTTTGATGCAATATGCTTGGGACAACAGTACATTTTCAGGCAGACAAATTTTCGAAATTACAGTAGTTACAATTGTCAACAACAGATGGCGCTGCGGTCTGGGAAACTCTATAGTACGATATTTTCCACATATCCACCATGCGTAGCAATAATATGGCGTAGTCTCTGAATGAAATTACCTGAAACCTTTGACAACGTGTCTGGCGGAATGGCTTCACATGCAGATGAGATGTACTGCTTCAGCTGTTCAATTGTTTCTGGATTCTGGCGGTACACCTGGTCTTTCAAGTGTCCCCACAGAAAGAAGTCACAGGGGTTCATTTCTGGCGAATAGGGAGACCAATCCACGCCGCCTCCTGTATGTTTCGGATACCCCAAAGCAATCATACGATCATCGAAATATTCATTCAGGAAATTAAAGACGTCGGCCGTGCGATGTGGCCGGGCACCATCTTGCATAAACCACGAGGTGTTCGCAGTGTCGTCTAAGGCAGTTTGTACCGCCACAAATTCACGAAGAATGTCCAGATAGCGTGATGCAGTAATCGTTTCGGATCTGAAAAATGGGCCAATGATTCCTTTGGAAGAAATGGTGGCCCAGACTAGTACTTTTTGAGGATGCAGGGACGATGGGACTGCAACATGGGGCTTTTCGGTTCCCCATATGCGCCAGTTCTGTTTGTTGACGAAGCCGTCCAGGTAAAAATAAGCTTCGTCAGTAAACCAAATGCTGCCCACATGCATATCGCCGTCATCAATCCTGTGCACTATATCGTTAGCGAATGTCTCTCGTGCAGCAATGGTATCGGCGCTGAGGGGTGTAAAGGTGTAAACTCTGGCGCATGAGACGATACGTGGACGTTGGCGTCATTTGGACCGCAGCTGCAACACGGCGAACGGAAACCCGAGGCCGCTGTTGGATCACCTGCTGCACTAGCTGCGCGTTGCCCTCTGTGGTTGCCATACGCGGTCGCCCTACCTTTCCAGCACGTTCATCCGTCACGTTCCCAGCCCGTTGACATTTTTCAAACAGATCTTTTATTGTATCGCTTTTCGGTCCTTTGGTTACATTAAACCTCCGTTGAAAACTTCGTCTTGTTGCAACAACACTGTGTTCTAGGCGGTGGAATTCCAACACCAGAAAAATCCTCTGTTCTAAGGAATAAACCATGTTGTCCACAGCACACTTGCACGTTGTGAACAGCACACGCTTACAGCAGAAAGACGACGTACAGAATGACGCACCCACAGACTGCGTTGTCTTCCGTATCTTTCACTTCACTTGCAGCGCCATCTGTTGTTGAAAATTGTAACTACTGTAATTCCGAAGGTTTGTCCGCCTGAAAATGTACTGTTGTCCCAAGCATATTGCAACAAACGGTGTATTTCTATCGCTGCTCGTTTAGTTTTTATTGCCGTTTCAAATATACCGGTCATTTTTGAAACACCCTGTACTAAAAAAGCGTTCAAGCACGTTCATATAAGACATATTCAGGAGAATGTTGGAACAGCTTACAACGCAGCAGGCTTTCACGGCGGTTTTTACGTCCTTGATGGTTTTGTTTTATGGGCGTTGGGCGGTGGTCCAAGGCAATTTTCGGTGCCTAATATTTCGTCCTCCAACGTTGAAGACATCAACAGAGGCGGTACAAACTCTACGAAGTTCGGCAAGCCGAGCTGTTTATGCGTATCCACGCAACGATCGGTTCACGACATCGTCAGATGGCTGCCAAAGGTCACAGAGTCGCGCCTACGTACGTATGTTTTGGAGCGTTTAGTGGGGAAGAGTTCGCTGGTGCTGTTTGTTTATTTATTGCGAAGGCACGTAATTGTCTAATTTCTGTACTGCTTCCTTTCCGTTGAAGCTGTTTTTGTGCTTTTAAATTTCTTTGGCGTCTTACTACATCCTAGGATAGTAGTGACTGGATCCTGATAAATCCATAGAACCAGAGGAACGAAATTGTTGGTTCCCCGGACCCAGTGCAAGATCTTCTACTGCTCCTTTCCTTAGGGAGAAACTACATTGCACCTGACATAAAATGATACGAAACTCCTCCGAAATTTAAATACTCACAAATGCACTCAAATTTTTTCCAGAAGATACGGCAGAGTTACAGTTGGTAATTCAGGAGGTACTAGAACAAGGAAGATGCAGAGATCTTTTGGCACATCCTACAACTTCTGTTCTCAGGATAATGAAAACGGTACTCAAAACATCTTCGATTTGTTTCACTGACAGCACGGGTCACATCAAATAAGACGCATTCCCACCAAGAGTGTACGGTTAAGCAAAAGTTCTTAACCTGGCTCTCGTTGCATCTATATGCGGTACGTGAATCTCAGTTTACATGCAAATGCAAGCCACGTTCATGCCTGGCAATGATTTAAGTAAAGAATTGGGTTGCAGGACTCGCATTCGGGAGGACGACGGTTCAAACCCGTGTCCTGCCATTCTGATTTAGGTTCTCCGTGATTTCCCTAAATAGCTTCGGGCGAATGCCGAGATGGTTCCTTTGGAAGGACACAGCCGACACCCTTCTCCATCCTTCCCTAATACGATGGGACAGATGACTTCGCTGTTTGGTCCCCTCCCCCCAAATCAACGAACCAACGAATAAGATTAGTCTTTACCACGACTGTTATTGATATCGAATGAAGCTGTAAGTTTACTGTTGGTAGTCATTGTTTATTCATTTCCACAACGATGTTTAAAGGTGTAAACTCATCGGGTAGGTTTGTGTGCATTACTATGGCATGTGTGTGCTGTGTTACGTAGGGTTAACCTGTGGCATTGTCCAGTGGAGAAAAACAAAACTCTATTTCAGAACATGACTGTATGGATGTCTTTGACTAAAGGGTAAAAGTAAATATAACTGTGAAAGTAAAGTAACTGAAATAGAATAGTTCCAGTGGTCGCAGGCTCCTTTCTCTGTTGTAATACGTTACATATTTACTGTCACGCTTCGTAAAATGATTATATTGTAAATTGTCACTTATGTATAAGTTTCGCCACTGTTCTCAACATAATTGTTACAATATATTTTCAACATGTCACCTGATTACAGAAAGGTGTATGAAATATAAGCAATATAAACTTGACAGAAAGAATTTGTGTACCACTGAAAATATTTACACTAATATATCTAGTCACCTACACAAGCAAATATCTCCACAATGGTTTAAGACTTGCTTGAGGAGAGTGTTTTTGTTTTGCTGTGTGTTTTTTACAGTCTGAAACAAGATTTCTGTTTCGCTATTTGTTCTTTGCACTTGTTAGATTTCAGACGCCATCTTTGTTTGTTATGAGCGACAGTGTAAATGGAAAGCAGAAAGGTGGAAGGAGTATATAGAGGGTCTATACAAGGGCGATGTACTTGAGGACAATATTATGGAAATGGGAGAGGATGTAGGTGAAGATGAAATGGGAGATATGATACTGCGTGAAGAGTTTGACAGAGCACTGAAAGACCTGAGTCGGAACAAGGCCCCCGGAGTAGACAACATTCCATTGGAACTACTGACGGCCTTGGGAGAGCCAGTCCTCTCAAAACTCTCCCATCTGCCGAGCAAGATGTATGAAACAGGCGAAATACCGTCAGACTTCAAGAAGAATATAATAATTCCAATCCCAAAGAAAGCAGGTGTTAACAGATGTGAAAATTACCGAACTATCAGTTTAATAGGTCACAGCTGCCAAACACTAACACGAATTCTTTACAGACGAATGGAAAAACTAGTAGAAGCCGACCTCGGGGAAGATCAGTTTGGATTCCGTAGAAACACTGGAACACATGAGGCAATACTGACCTTATGACTTATCTTAGAAGAAAGATTAAGGAAAGGCAAACCTACGTTTCTAGCATTTGTAGACTTAGAGAAAGCTTTTGAAAATGTTGACTGGAATACTCTCTTTCAAATTCTGAAGGTGGCAGGGGTAAAATACAGGGAGCGAAAGGCTATTTACAATTAGTACAGAAACCAGATGGCAGTTATAAGAGTCGAGGGACATGAAAGGGAAGCAGTGGTGGGGAAGGGAGTAAGACAGGGTTGTAGCCTCTCCCCGATGTTATTCAATCTGTATATTGAGCAAGCAGTAAAGGAAACAAAAGAAAAATTCGGAGTAGGTATTAAAATCCATGGAGAAGAAATAAAAACTTTGAGATTCGCCGATGACATTGTAATTCTGTCAGAGACAGCAAAGGACTTGGAAGAGCAGTTGAATGGAATGGACAGTGTCTTGAAAAAAGGATATAAGATGAACATCAACAAAAGCAAAACGAGGATAATGGAATGTAGTCGAATTAAGTCGGGTGATGCTGAGGGAATTAGATTAGGAAATGAGACACTTAGAGTAGTAAAGGAGTTTTGCTATTTGGGGAGCAAAATAACTGATGATGGTCGAAGTTGAGAGGATATAAAATGTAGACTGGTAATGGCAAGGAAAGCGTTTCTGAAGAAGAGAAATTTGTTAACATCGAGTATAGATTTAAGTGAGAGGAAGTCATTTCTGAAAGTATTTGTATGGAGTGTAGCCATGTATGGAAGTGAAACATGGACGATAAATAGTTTGGACAAGAAGAGAATAGAAGCTTTCGAAATGTGAAGATTAGATGGGTAGATCACATAACTAATGAGGAACTATTGAATAGGATTGGGGAGAATAGAAGGTTGTGGCGCAACTTGACCAGAAGAAGGGATCGGTTGGTAGGACATGTTCTGAGGCATCAAGGGATCACCAATTTAGTATTGGAGGGCAGCGTGGAGGGTAAAAATGTAGGACATGTTCTGAGGCATCAAGGGATCACCAATTTAGTATTGGAGGGCAGCGTGGAGGGTAAAAATCGTAGAGGGAGACCAAGAGATGAATACAATAAGCAGATTCATAAGGATGTAGGTTGCAGTAGGTACTGGGAGATGAAGAAGCTTGCACAGGATAGAGTAGCATGGAGAGGTGCATCAAACCAGTCTCAGGACTGAAGACCACAACAAGAACAACGCCTGGAAAAGGAGCCTGTGACCACTGGAGGTGTCCTGTTTCAGTAATTTTGCTTTTAAATTTATATTTACGTCCTGTGCTAAGTCAAACACCTTGATAGAGCCGTTCTGAAATAGTGTCTTGTTCTTCTCTACTAGACAGTGGCAAAGTTCCCCCAAAGTCGTAATGCAATACATACATCCTATATTATTACAAACAATCCATCCTATGATTGAGGTTTAAACCTTTGATATGTGCTGTGTATGTAAATAAAACGAGACTGGTAACAGGGAACTTGTAGCTTCATTGTAATTCCAACAGAGCTCATGTACGTTTTTGAGCGTTGCTCTACAGCAAGCTAGAGTGTGTGCGCCTAGGTGACATTGGATTTTATTGTTTCGAATATCTGTGTCTGTTGGCTTCTTTTATGCTTGAAGTTTATATGCCTACGTGGTAATCAGTTTGACTTTAGGGATAATTCCCGACTTTTAATAGATACGTTTGTCTACCACCCATCGAATGCTGTTGTTGAATAGTGTATCAGCATATATAAAAGTGTGTGACGTATACATAATACTGAAACAAGAAGCTTCGAGGTACAGAATATAACTAATTCAAACTATTTAAATTAGTAGCTAAAGAAAATGTTATTTTGCTGCAGGCGGCTAAAGCACTGGAAATGCAATGACTATAAACAAGGAAAACGGTGATAAAATGGAACACACTAAATGAAAATGGGTAAAAAGCCGAAACGATTCTTTATATAAATAAGCAAAAAAATTTGGCTGGTGTGGGGTGTCGCTTGTGGTTAGAGCATACCCCAGGGTTGCACAGTAGAAAACTCTTGGTGACTGTAACGTAGCGAGTTATTATGAGATGACATTAGTGCCACGAAGACACGCAGCCGTTTGGTAAGGTGGCTGCAGGATGGCTATGTTTTTTTTTCTCGCTTTGCTGACTCTGCCTGCCGTGATAACTGCGTAAGATTCATACCCTCTACGAATCTAAGTAATCCATATTACTTATTATCCGATTTTGTTCATATTTGGCATTACTGCAATAATACTGTCAAAATTTCAGATTTTTTCTTATTATAGTTACGGAGATAGAGAAAATTACCTAAAAGTCCAAAAAACAACGCCTGCTTTTAAAAACCAAGTCAGGAATAAATACAGATTGACTTTCATCATTATTTGAAGCCATTACAAAATAATCAGTGTATAAAATCAATTAATTAGAATTTTCTTTTCAAAACTGTAGTCACTGTGCATTTGGTAATACAAAAATCGATCAAAATTATTATTTGATTATATTTTGTTCTGTGAGTGCGTGAGAATGATTGAGAGAGTGTATGTGGTACATATATTAAAACTTAATATGTCATTTTTTATAGAACCTTGTATAAAATGACCGTGGCAAAGTTATGGTGCAAACATGATTCAGATGGCGTAAGTCGGTGTGAGCTTTCTTTTGTATAGAAGCGGCCAGAATGAAAGTTAGAGACGGAATAAGTTTATTTATTAATTTGAAGAATAATTCGTACTTCGATTATTTTGATTAAACAATATACTAGAAATTGAAATTTTTTATGGCGTTAATTACTATGAGATTATTGATTGGATAAATCAAGTTTTGTCACGAGAAGGATATGGAGGGAACGTTCTGATTGGTCGTTTAGATCAACAGCCAATCAGGATTAAGATGTTCCCGCGCGCATATAGTGGAGTGGGCATTGAGTAGAATAGTTAGAGATAGTCGCTTGCTAACCGGCAAGTGGCAATTGACCAGATGATGCTGTCATTTACCGTCTTGTAAAGTCATTAGATGATCAAAACGACTTGCAAAATGATTTACATAAGATATCTGTATGGTGCAATGACGCTGAATAAGGAAAAGTGTGAAGTTATTCACAGGAGTACTAAGAGAAATCAGCTAAATTTCGATTGCGCGATAAGTCACTCAAATCTGAAGGCTGTAAATTCAACTAAATACTTAGGGATTACAATTACAAATAACGTAAATTGGAACGATCACATAGGTAATATGGTGGATAGAGCAAACTAAAGACTGCGATTCATTGGCAGAACACTTAGAAGGTGCAACAGGTCTACTAAAGAGACTGTTTAAACCACGCTTGTCCGCCCTAATCTGGAGTAGACATCGAAAAAGTACAAAGGAGGGCAGCTCATTTTGTACCATCGCGAAATAGGGGAGATAGTGTCACAAACATGATACGTGAATAGGAGTGGAAATCATTAAAACAAAGGCGTTTTTCGTTGCGACGGGATCTTATCATGAAATTTCAACACCAGTTTTCCGCTCCGATTGTGAAAACATTCTGTTGGCACCCACCTACATAGGGAGAAATGATCATCACGATAAAATAAGAGAAATCAGGGCTCCCATAGAAAAATTTAAATGCTCGTTTTTCCCGTGTGCCGTTCGAGAGTGGAACGGTAGAGAGTCAGCTTGAAGGTGGTTCATTGAACTCTCTGCCAGGCACTTCATCGTGAATAGCAGAGTAATCACGTAGATGTAGATGTAGATAGGATACTCCTCAAGGAACTGAGTTAACTTCGCGTCTGATAGACGCCGACAGGTTCGATGGTGGCTCGTCACACAGAAGCACGCAGAGCGTGAATAAGGTAGGTGGCGTCGGATGCGGCTGGAGAATATGATTTCTGTCCTCTCTTTGTATTCGTTGCTTAAATACAGACATCCTTCCAGCGGCAGCAAGGTCCGTCGCACCAGTCATCTCGTCTATCCTGACTTGATGTCTTTACTCTACAAATATCTATCTCGAAGTGTTTCCTCTACAATAGCCTGAACAGAATTGTGTTCTCCAAGAGCGATCTGAAAATCCGACATTTTATTGCCAGAAGTAGAAGTCGTCACAAATGACCTCGGAGATTCCGATTTCCGACGAATGAAAAATATGAATGAAAAAAATTCCTACTCTTTTCTATCCCATTATACTTCAGCCAGTCGCTTAGAGGCCTCAAGACGGAGCAAGGACACCTCTCCTACTCCATGACACGGTTCAGAAACTGGCGGATCAAAAACTTTGCATGCAGGCACAGCATGAAAGCGCGGGTTCTCCCGAAAATGACAGCGTGACCCAATCAGAAGGCTGTATTCTGAAAGGTTAAACCGAAAGTTACTCCAAGGTATGGTAACGAAAATTCACACCAGCCTACAGATCGTTAACTGGCTGAAAAGCTTTTGCGAGAATTTATATTTTTTCAAGTGGAATGCATGTTCTGTAATGCCCCTGGATATCAAACTGGGGGGTGCTCAGAATACAACAGTTTTATAGGGGAAAATTTCTCTTGAAAGGACCCTTATTTCGGTCATTCAATATTTAAGCTTTCGGGTTCTCCGAAACCACCACAAACTACTTAGGAAAAGCAGAAGAAACAGAGAAAACCAGGTGAAAAAGCCCGCTAACCCATTGCAATAAATAGTGGTTTTCTGTTAACTTTAACCATGGTTTCAACGGGTTTAAACCCGTCTACTTCAGGACCAGAAATAACCTTTACTTCAGTAAACAGTCAGTTAGTAAAGCGATCTGACATCTCCAAATGAAATGTGTCGGCAACGATCTGTACATTCACCTGTAAAAGATAAGGTCCCTAAAATCAAGGGCGTGTCACATCCGTAAAATAAGTCACAATAAATGCCAGATCATTTTAAGACATAACAGTGAATCGGCATATAGGTTTTATGCGACTGATTTTACTGATGTGACAAACCCTTTGTTTTAGCGGCCTTGACTTTTACGGATGAATGTACAGATCGTTACCGACACATGTCATTTGGAGATAAATGGTTCAAATGGCTCTGAGCACTATGGGACTTAACAGCTGAGGTCATCAGTCCTCTAGAACTTAGAACTACTTAAACCTAACCAACCTAAGGACAACACACACATACATGCCCGAGGTAGGATTCGAACCTGCGACCGTAGTGGTCGCTCGGTTCCTCACTGAAGCGCCTAGAACCGCTTGGCCACCTCGGCCGGCCATTTGTAGATATTATATCGCTTTACTAACTGACTGTTTGCTAACGTGAAGGTTGTTTCTATCCTTCTGAAGAAAATGGGTTTAAATCCGTTGAATCCATGGTTAAGTTTAATTGAAAGCCACCATTTATTGCAATTGAATGGCTGTCTTATTCACGTGCTATTCTGCAACCGTAGCTGAGGTGCAGCCATGTTTAAAATATCGAACAGTGAAACGTAAATCAACCTCTAGCAGTACCAACCCACATCTGTATCACAAAGAAATGTAACTGAACTACTACTTCATCAGGGGAAAACGCAGATCATCTTCAGAAGTATGTTAGTGGACAGTTGCAGAGAAAAGTGGCTATGTTAATGTCTTTTATTTTTTCAACAAATTTCATGGTGTGTACGTGTCAGGTATTGTAGGCTACTTCAAGTGTGTAAAAAAGTGTAAAATTGTGGTAAGATTTTATGGGACCAAACTGCTAAGGTCATCGGTCCCTAGACTTACACACTACTTAATCTAACTTAAATTAAGTTAGGCAATGGAAAACACAGACACCCATGCCCGAGGGAGGACTCGAACCTCCGACGGGGGGAGCGGCGCGGACCGTGACAAGACGTCTGAGACCGCGCGGCTACCTCCCGCGGGCACTTCAACTGTGAAGTACTGCATTGGGGAAAGTGTGAACGTCGACACGTTTACTACATTACCTGTTTCAAGAGCCTTGTAGATAACTGATTTGTGTCCTTTGCACCAGTAAAATCTTTTCCTTGTCTTCATCCAAGTGCTTTAGCGACTGCAGCTGTGCCATGAATGATTAACATATACTGCATATACTTCTACATCTACAAACCACATTTAAGCGCCTGGCAGAGGGTTCATCGTACCACCTTCTCAATAACGCTCAATTACTCCAATCTCGTACATACGCGCAGAAAAAACGAACGCTTGTGTCTTTCCGTGCGAGCTCAGATTTCCCTTATTTTATTGTGATGATCGTTTCTCCCTAGGTAGGCCGGCGTCAACAAAATGTCTTTGTTTCATTGATGTCCATCTCAAATCCTGTATTTATTTCAGTGACACTCTCTCTCCTATTTCCCGATAATTCAAAACGTGCGGCCCTTCTTTGAACTTTCTCGATGTACTCCGTCAGTCCTATCTGGTAAGGATCCCGTACCACGCAGCACGAACGTAAAAGAGGACGGACAAGCGTAGTGCATGCAGTCTCTTTAGTAGATCTGTTACGTCCTGCCAATAAAACGCAGTCTTCAGTTAGTCTTCCCCACAACATTTTGTATGTGTTCCTTCCAGTTTAAGTTGTTCGTAATTGTAATTCCTGGTCATTTAGTTGAATTTACGGCCTTTAGATTCGACTGATTTATCGTGTAATCAAAGTTAAACGGATTTCTTGTAGCACTCATGTGGATCTCTCACACTTTTCGTTATTTGGAATCAGTTGGCAATTTTTGCACCATACAGATATAGTTTCTAATCGTTTTGCTATTTGTTTTCATCTTATGGTGACTTTACTAGTCTATAAACGACAGCGTCTTCTGCAAACAGCTTAAGACGGTTGCTCAGATTGTCTCCTAAATCTTTTATATACGAGGGTTGGAACTTTAATAGTGGCAACTGTTTATTGAGAGCTCGTACAAAATAGATACGTGTTTCAAAGTTTTACTGACCTTCAAAGTAGTCACCAACATTGTGTATAATCCGTTGACAGCGATATGGAAGTCGTAGCAGTGCCAGTTGTGTTGACAGTTCGAGAGGCGCGGTCCATTGTCCGACGAATTTGTAGCATTTTTGAAGCGAATGCCCTGAAGTGTTTCCTTCAGTTTAGAAGTCGAGTTGAGCTCACGAGGGACTAAGTCAGGGGAGGGCAGAAGGTGGTACAGCACTTAGCAGCCCCATCAGTCAAACAAATCAATAACAGCTTGCACTGTACGTGCTTGAGCATTGTCCTGCAAAATGATGGTCAGTTCCTGCAGAAAGTGTCATCACTTCTGTCTCTATGGTGTTCAATTTTGGAACAAAACTTACGACCAGCTTAGAGACAGAAGTGATGACACAATGCTCAAGCACGTGCAGTGCAAGCTGTTACAGATTTGTTTGACTGATGGGGCTGCTAAGTGCTATACCACTTACTGCCCTCCCCTGACTTAGGCCCTCGTGAGTTTAACTCGACTTCTGAATTGAAGGAAACACTTCACGGCATTCGCTCCAGAACTGCTACGAATTCGTCGGGCAACAGACCGTCAACACAATAGACTGTCAACACAACTGGCACTGCTAAGAGTATCCTACGACTTCCACATCGCTGTCAATGGGTTATACACAATGTTGGTGACTACTTTGAAGGTCAGTAAAACTTTGAAAGACGTATCTATTTTGTACCAGCTCTACATAAATAGTTGCCACTATTTAAAGTTTTGAAGTAATTGCCATGAAGCCGTAGATGTAGCAAAATGTGAAGACTACGAAATGGGATGGAATGTAGTGTTCGCAGCACACTCGTTTGGTTGATACCTCTCGTTTTTTCCTCGACGTCTCTTAGTGACATTTGTATTGTGCGTTACTGCTACTAAAGCGTTAGTTTTAATTTCTTTTATCAGTTGCTCTTCTTTTTCGTCTGTATACTTTATTCTCCACACTTCCAATTTCTAGGACCTTTTTATAACGTTTGTAAGGACAGACTGTGAGTGCTTGGTACGATCTGGATACAGCATACAACCGCACTGCTGCTCTAACAGTTTGGCGACATTCATCATAAACGCCTCAATAACCTTACAAGGAAGTTACACTGTGTGATAAAAAGTATCCGAACACCCCCAAAAACATACGATTCTCATATTAGGTGCATTGTGCTGCCAGCTACCCCCAGGTACTCCATACATATCAGCGACCTCAGTAGTCATTAGGTATCGTGAGAGAGTTGAATGGGGCGCTCCGCGGAACTCACGCACTTCAAACGTGGTCAGTTGATTAGATGGCACTTGTGATTTAGTCAAGTGATGAGGTGTCACTTGCGTCACATGTCTGTACGCGAGATTCCCACACACCTAAACATCCCTAGGCCCACTGTTTCTGATGTGATAGTGAAGTGGAAACATGAAGGGACACGGACAGCACAATAGCGTACAGCCCGACCTCGTCTGTTGGCTGACAGAGACCGTCGACAGTTGAAGACGGTCGTAATGTGTAATAGGCAGACATCTATCCAGAATATCACACAGGAATATCAAACTGCATCAGGATCCACTGCAAGTATTATGACATTTAGGCGGGAGGTGAGAAAACGTGGATTTCATGGTCGAGCGGCTGCTCATAAGCCACACATCGCGCCGGTAAATGCCAAACGACGTCTCGCTTGGTGTAAGGAGCGTAAACATTGGACGATTGAACAGTTGAAAAACGCTGTGTGGAGTGACGAATCACGGTACACAATGTGGCAATCCACAGTGTGTGGGTATGGGGCATGCCCGGTAAACGTCATTTGCCAGCGTGTGTAGTGCCAACAGTGAAATTCGGAGGCGGTGGTGTTATGGTGTGGTCGTGGTTGTCGTGGATGGGGATTGTACCCCTTCTTGTTTTGCGTGGCACTATCACAGCACAGGCCTACATTGATATTTAAACCACGTTCTTGGTTCCCGTTGTTGAAGAGGAATTCGGGGATGGCGATTACATATTTCAACGCGATCGAGCACCTGTTCCTAATGCACAGCCTGTGGCGGAGTGATTACACGACAATAACATCCCTGTAATGGACTGGTCTAAACAGAGTCCTGACCTGAATCCTGTAGAACACCTTCGTGTCAGGCCTCACCGACCGACATCGATACCTCTTAGGGCAGCACTCCGTGAAGGATGGGCTGCCATTCCGCAAGACATCTTCCAGCACCTGATTGAATGTATGCCCGCGAGAGTGGAAGCTGTCATCAAGGCTAAGGGTGGATCAACACCGTATTGAATTCCATCATTACCGATGGAGTGCGCCACGAACTTGTAAGTCATTTTGAGCCAGTTGTCCGGGTACTTTTGATTACATAGTGTATCTGACAACTACAACAGCAGAACGCAGGCTGTTGGGCTTCAAGCGAACGGGTAAACACAAGAACCAGACCCGAGTTATGTCTTTGCTTACATCTGGTAGACTACGGCACACGTTTGTTGAACCTCCTGTCCTGGCTGGGGGACAGTGGTTTGCGGCGCTGCTATCTTGACACCATTTGATCAAGACCCGTACATGTTATGTCGATGAAATTCTCTTAGAAGCTTCTTTCAAATGTTACAGAAAAAGTAAGTCGTTCCATTACAAAAAGAGACAAAGTCGGTTTCGTAGTTCGACGACTCTATTCGATAAAAATTAGTTGCAAAAGTCAGGAAACTTGCCATATTGTCCGGTATAATTTGGCGAAAACCGCAATCGATACCAATTCGATTCTACACAGAGTACGCGAAAGAACTTGCCCCCCTTCTAACAGCCGTGTACCGCAAGTCTCTAGAGGAACGGAAGGTTCCAAATGATTGGAAAAGAGCACAGGTAGTCCCAGTCTTCAAGAAGGGTCGTCGAGCAGATGCGCAAAACTATAGACCTATATCTCTGACGTCGATCTGTTGTAGAATTTTAGAACATGTTTTTTGCTCAAATATCATGTCGTTTTTGGAAACTCAGAATGTACTATGTAGGAATCAACATGGATTCCGGAAACAGCGATCGTGTGAGACCCAACTCGCTTTATTTGTTCATGAGACCCAGAAAATATTAGATACAGGCTCCCAGGTAGATGCTATTTTTCTTGACTTCCGGAAGGCGTTCGATACAGTTCCGCACTGTCGCCTGATAAACAAAGTAAGAGCCTACGGAATATCAGACCAGCTGTGTGGCTGGATTGAAGAGTTTTTAGCAAACAGAACGCAGCATGTTGTTATCAACGGAGAGACGTCTACAGACGTTAAAGTAACCTCTGGTGTGCCACAGGGGAGTGTTATGGGACCATTGCTTTTCACAATATATATAAATGACCTAGTAGATAGTGTCGGAAGTTCCATGCGGCTTTTCGCGGATGATGCTGTAGTATACAGAGAAGTTGCAGCATTAGAAAATTGTAGCGAAATGCAGGAAGATCTGCAGCGGATAGGCACTTGGTGCAGGGAGTGGCAACTGACCCTTAACATAGACAAATGTAATGTATTGCGAATACATAGAAAGAAGGATCCTTTATTGTATGATTATATGATAGCGGAACAAACACTGGTAGCAGTTACTTCTGTAAAATATCTGGGAGTATGCGTGCGGAACGATTTGAAGTGGAATGATCATATAAAATTAATTGTTGGTAAGGCGGGTACCAGGTTGAGATTCATTGGGAGAGTCCTTAGAAAATGTAGTCCATCAACAAAGGAGGTGGCTTACAAAACACTCGTTCGACCTATACTTGAGTATTGCTCATCAGTGTGGGATCCGTACCAGATCGGGTTGACGGAGGAGATAGAGAAGATTCAAAGAAGAGCGGCGCGTTTCGTCACAGGGTTATTTGGTAACAATGATAGCGTTACGGAGATGTTTAACAAACTCAAGTGGCGGACTCTGCAAGAGAGGCGCTCTGCTTCGCGGTGTAGCTTGCTCGCCAGGTTTCGAGAGGGTGCGTTTCTGGATGAGGTATCGAATATATTGCTTCCCCCTACTTATACCTCCCGAGGAGATCACGAATGTAAAATTAGAGAGATTAGAGCGCGCACAGAGGCTTTCAGACAGTCGTTCTTCCCGCGAACCATACGCGACTGGAACAGGAAAGGGAGGTAATGACAGTGGCACGTAAAGTGCCCTCCGCCACACACCGTTGGGTGGCTTGCGGAGTAGAAATGTAGATGTAGATGTAGATGTAGAAATATTTACTCCTTCTGGATATAATTGGGGTTGCTTGTCTTAGCTACCTCACCCTGTATGAATACGGGGTATTTCTGTAAGAACGCACAAAAATTTAACAGGGCGTCGAGGATGTTCCACTGAACAATTTGAGGCAGGGAACCTGGGGTCAGAGAAGCCAGCCTAAGGAGATAACAGGAATAAAAGAACATTATTTTGTACTTTTTATTTACATTTGTTACAGTTAACTTCAAATACCACCATTGACACAATGAGCGTACCATGTGTACTGTACCTTAAAAAATGTGCTGAAACTGACGGCCATCAATATCAATGCAAGCATGACATCGGAGAGCAAGATTCTGACGCAATCTTACAACTATCCATAATTTGTTTCGAGAATCATTACAGGCAGCTAAAATTCTGGCAACTAATTCCATTTCGGTATCCACTGGGGTCTCATACACAAGTGACTTTATATATCCCCGAGGGAATTATCAGGGAGATTCAGGTCAGGTGACCTCGCAGCCCATGGAATAGGACCCCACTTTCCAATTCAGCGAGCAGGAAGTACAGAATCGACACGGTTACATACAGGGTGTTTCAAAAATGACCGGTATATTTGAAACGGCAATAAAAACTAAACGAGCAGCGATAGAAATACACCGTTTGTTGCAATATGCTTGGGACAACAGTACATTTTCAGGCGGACAAACTTTCGAAATTACAGTAGTTACAATTTTCAACAACACATGGCGCTGCAAGTGACGTGAAAGATATAGAAGACAACGCAGTCTGTGGGTGCGCCATTCTGTACGTCGTCTTTCTGCTGTAAGCGTGTGCTGTTCACAACATGCAAGTGTGCTGTAGACAACATGGTTTATTCCTCAGAACAGAGGATTTTTCTGGTGTTGGAATTCCACCGCCTAGAACACAGTGTTGTTGCAACAAGACGAAGTTTTCAACGGAGGTTTAATGTAACGAAAGGACCGAAAAGCGATACAATAAAGGATCTGTTTGAAAAATTTCAAAGGACTGGGAACGTGACGGACGAACGTGCTGGAAAGGTAGGGCGACCGCGTACGGCAAACACAGAGGGCAACGCGCAGCTAGTGCAGCAGGTGATCCGACAGCGGCCTCGGGTTTCCGTTCGCCGTGTTGCAGCTGCGGTCCAAATGACGCCAACGTCCACGTATCGTCTCATGCGCCAGAGTTTACACCTCTATCCGTACAAAATTCAAACGCGGCAACCCCTCAGCGCCGCTACCATTGCTGCACGAGAGACATTCGCTAACGATATAGTACACAGGATTGATGACGGCGATACGCATGTGGGCAGCATTTGGTTTACTGACGAAGCTTATTTTTACCTGGACGGCTTCGTCAATAAACAGAACTGGCGCATATGGGGAACCGAAAAGCCCCATGTTGCAGTCCCATCGTCCCTGCATCCTCAAAAAGTACTGGTCTGGGCCGCCATTTCTTCCAAAGGAATCATTGGCCCATTTTTCAGATCCGAAACGATTACTGCATCACTCTATCTGGACATTATTCGTGAATTTGTGGCGGTACAAACTGCCTTAGACGAGACTGCGAACACCTCGTCGTTTATGCAAGATGGTGCCCGGCCACATCGCACGGCCGACGTCTTTAATGTCCTGAATGAATATTTCGATGATCGTGTGATTGCTTTGGGCTATCCGAAACAAACAGGAGGCGGCGTGGATTGGCCTCCCTATTCGCCAGACATGAACCCCTGTGACTTCTTTCTGTGGGGACACTTGAAAGACCAGGTGTACCGCCAGAATCCAGAAACAATTGAACAGCTGCAGCAGTACATCACATCTGCATATGAAGCCATTCCGCCAGACACGTTGTCAAAGGTTTCGGGTAATTTCATTCAGAGACTACGTCATATTATTGCTACGCATGGTGGATATGTGGAAAATATCGTACTATAGAGTTTCCCAGACCGCAGCGCCATCTGTTGTTGAAAATTGTAACTACTGTAATTTCGAAAGTTTGTCTGTCTGAAAATGTACTGTTGTCCCAAGCATATTGCAACAAACGGTGTATTTCTATCGCTGCTCGTTTAGTTTTTATTGCCGTTTCAAATATACCGGTCATTTTTGGAACACCCTGTACATCCACAACAAAGTAAGGTGGTGCACGGTCATGTTGTACGCACATCCTGTCACTATCAGCCAAAGGAATGTCCTCCAACAACTCTGGCAGAACTCTATGCACGAACCTCAAGCACAGGTGACCATTCAGACGGAAGTTATGTCCCAATGAGATTGTCGCCTACAATACCGGCCCAGATATTCACAGCAAAACGTACTTGATCGTATGACTCTGCTACAACGTGAGGTTTTTCCTCATCCCAAACAGGGCTATTCCTGCTGTTTGAAATACCATCCCGATCAAGTGAAGCCTCGTCAGTAAACACCACGATCTGGAGAAAATCTGCTCGATCAACCCGTTGTAGGAGCAGCCACTGACACAAAGCGACCCTTGGTGCCAAGTGAGTCACAATCATTGCATGCGCTCGTTGTGGGTGATATGGATGTAATTATTGTTCGTGGAGTACTCGCCACACGCCAGTATCTGCAGCACCCATTTCACGTGTAATACGACGAGTACTTGTAGTGGGGTCCACTGCAAGACATTCCAGCACCACCTCTTCAAAATTGGGTGTGCGAATGGGAGTGGTCCACATGTTTGCCAGGTCCCTGGTTTCTTCTTTCCAGTGCACCAGTCTCCCGCATTCGTCGATCAAGAGAAATAAACTCTCATCGTGATATGGGTGTAATTATTGTTCGTGGAATACTCGCCACACGCCAGTATCTGCAGCACCCATTTCACGTGCAATACGGCGAGTACTTGTAGTGGGGTCCGCTGCAAGACATTCCAGCACCATCTCTTCAAAATCGGGTGTGCGAATGGGAGTGGTCCACATGTTGCCAGGTCCCTGGTTTCTTCTTTCCAGTGCACCAGTCTCCCACATTCGTCGATCAAGAGAAATAAACACTCATCGTGACGGATGATACCTGTTTGGAAACTGTTCCCTGTACAGCCTTGCGGCAGCGAAAGCATTGCAACGTACTTCCCCATACAAAAGGTGCATGTCAGTGAGTTCTGCGAAACTACCGGCACTGCTCCATCGTACCGTGCTACGCATCTCTGAGTAGCACTGAGTTATGAATGGGTCTGTCGTTGATTCACAGCACGGTTCTGACGTGGGTCAATGTAATCACTGTACAACAGAGCCACCTTATGGACAAATACCAGGTGTACCGGTATGAAATGAGCGTTTTTCGTGAAAATGAAACACTAATTTTGAATTGAAAAGTAAAAACATTTTATTCAAAGTACTGACCATTGCTTTCTATACATTTTGACCACCTTTCTGGCAATTTGTGGACACCACGCCAAGAGAAATGTTCGTCTTTTGAAGCAAACAAATCAGACACCCAATTTTCGACTTCTTCGTAGGAATCGAAGTGTACCTCAGCCAATGCGTGTCCCATTGATGAAAACAAATGGTAGTCGGAAGGGATCAAGTCTGGTGAATACGGCGGGTGGGGTAGCAGCTCCGAGCCAAGTGGTTTGATTGTATCCTGAACCAGTTTTGCTTTGTGTGCAGGTGCATTGTCGGGTAAAAAAATTATTTTGCCAAGCCTTCTGGCCCATTCTGGTCTTTTTTCGATCAATGCATAGTTAAAATTGATCATTTGTTGCCTGTAGCGATTAGTATTCACAGTTGCACCAGGTTTTAGAAGCTCATGATACACCACACCTTTCTGAGCCCACCAAACACAGAGCATTGTCTTCTTGCCGAATCGATCTGGTTTTGCAGTCGATGTCGATGGTTGTCCCGGATTAACCCATGATTTTTCCCGTTTAGGATTCTTAAAATAAATGCATTTATCATCGCCAGTAACAATTCGATGCAAAATTGATTTTCTTTCATGTCTTTGAAGCAAAATTTGACAAATGGTTTTTCGGTTTTACATCTGTCTTTTATTCAATTCATGTGGCACCCATTTTCCACACCTGCGGATCCTTCCCATAGCTTTCAAACCGTCAGAAATTGTTTGTAGTGCAACATTTAGCATTGCTGCCATTTGCTTCTGACTCATAGTATCATCTTCATCCAATATTGCTTGCAATTCGACGTCTTCGAAATTTTTTGGTGGTCTTCCACGATCTTCATTTCTTACATCAAAATCATTATTTCTGAACCGTTGAAACCACCTTTTGCATGTTGCTTCTGTTAGAGCACGATCACCATATGCCTCGACAAGAATTCGATGCGACTGTGCAGCACTTTTTTTCTAATGAAAACAAAAAATAAATGCTTTCCGCAAATCATCACTTTGTGATACAAAATTCGACATTGTTAACACGATTAAAACATATCATGTTGTTTGTTCCATGTCTTGATGTATACTAAATATCTTTGCCAGATGTCATACCAACCAAACAAAAAAGAAAATTAAGGCACGTTCACAACAAATGTTCCTTATCGACACATTTGTATCTTAACGCTCATTTCATACCGGTACACCTGGTAAAGTAAACAAAAACTGCGTCATGACTTCCTAGTAATGAAGCTCGTCCTTGTTTCCCTGCAGGAAATAAAGAATGTACTTGTAAATAAACAGCACAAAAAAAATGGTTCAAATGGCTCTGAGCACTATGGGACCTAACATCTAAGGTCATCAGTCCCCTAGAACTTAGAACTAATTAAACCTATCTAACCTAAGGACATCAAACACATCCATGCCCGAGGCATGATTCGAACCTGCGACCGTAGCGGTCGCGCGGTTTCAGACTGAAGCGCCTACAACCGCTCGGCCGCACCGGCCGACAGTAAACAGCACAGTACGTGTAAAATTGTAAGCATGTAGTTGTAAATAAGCTGGAAAACAATAATGGGAGTCAAAGCGGTAGACCAGTTTACTTCTGTATCTCCTTAAGCTGGCTTCTCTGACACCATGTTCCCTATCTCAAATTGTTCAGTGGGCATTCTCTATGTCCTGGTACATGTTTGCACATCTACGGAAACGCCCTGCATAAACTGAAACATTTGTGTTATGTACTGATTTTTAGTACTAATACAGGGTGATTCAAAAAGAATACCACAACTTTAAAAATGTCTATTTAATGAAAGAAACATAGTATAACCTTCTGTTATACATCATTACAAAGAGTATTTAAAAAAGTTTTTTTTCACTCAAAAACAAGTTCAGAGATGTTCAATATGGCCCCCTCCAGACACTCGAGCAATATCAACCCGATACTCAACTCGTTCCACACTCTCTGTAGCATATCAGGCTTAACAGTTTGGATAGCTGCTCGTTTCAAATCATCAATGGTGGATGGGAGAGGTGGCCGAAACACCATATCCTTAACATACCCCCATAAGAAAAAATCGCAGGGGGTAAGATCAGGGCCTCTTGGAGGCCAGTGATGAAGTGCTCTGTCACGGGCTGCCTGGCGCCCGATCTATCGCCTCGGGTAGTTGACGTTCAGGTAGTTACGGACAGATAAGTGCCAATGTGGTGGCGCTCCATCCTGCTGAAATATGAATTGTTGTGCTTCTTATTCGAGCTGTGGGAACAGCCAATTCTCTAACATCTCCAGATACTGTAGTCCAGTTAAAGTATCACCTTCGAAGAAAAAGGGACCAAAAACTTTATTGGCTGAAATGGCACAGAAAACGTTCACCTTAGGCGAGTCATGTTCATACTGAGTTGTTTCCCGCGGATTCTCGTCGATTCACTTCTGCTGTACTCAATAACACAAAAAGCTTTCTGTTGAGCGGTCGCCATCTTAGCATCAACTGACGCTGACGCCTAGTCAACAGCGCCTCAAGCGAACAAATGTACAACTAAATGAAACTTTATAGCTCCCTTAATTCGCCGACAGATAGTGCTTAGCTCTGCCTTTTGTCGTTGCAGAGTTTTAAATTCCTAAAGTTGTGGTATTCTTTTTGAAGCACCCTGTATAATGACTAAAGCAAAATATTAAGAGGTAAAATATCTATGTATGCTCTCTAGAGTTGTACCTTTACAGGATGACCCGTGTGTGTTCGCACGTTGACAAAACGACATCGTCAGTTACGGCTGCAATGTGTCCAGAGTCGTCGAGAACGGGTCGTGGATCAGTGGAAACGTGGTCGGAGGAATCACATTTTATATCAGGTCGATGGTCGTGTCCCAAGACAGGCCAGTGGGGAGAGTGTTATGCTATGGAGAACTTTCACCTAAGCTTCCTTGGGACCTACTGTATGTTAGTAATCTAAGGTCCATGCCAGCTGCCGACTATTTGAACTTTATGGTGGACCACCTGCATACGTTCATGCCAGAAATCTCTGCAAACAGCGATGACTTCTTCCAGCAGGATAACTGGCCGTTTCATAAGGCCAGAAGCGAAGATAGCGGTTTGAGGAGCGTGACAGTGCACCCACGTTTATGTTTTGGCCACCAGATTCGCCTACATCGGATGCCACATACTGGCGGGAATCTAGCAAAGGTTTGTTGAATCCATACCTCGGACAACTATCGCTGTACTACATTCGAAGGATGGACCATCTTGCTCTTAAGATGGTAACTATAATGTTTCGACTTTTAGGTAATGTAATGTGGTATTCGTACTATACTAGTATTCTACAGTATTTTCTCTGTTCCAGTGTTATTGTTTTAAATTAGTGTTCTGTGAACTGTATTTTTAGCGAAGTGACACGTCTGCATCTACATACATACCCCGCAATCCACCATACGGTGTACGGCGTGGCGGAGGGTACCTTGTACCACAACTAGCATCTTCTCTCCCTGTTCCACTCCCAAATAGAACGAGGGAAAAATGACTGGCTATATGCCTCTGTACGAGCCCTAATCTCTCTTATCTTATCTTGTGATGTTTCCGCGAAATGTAAGTTGGCGGCAGTAAAATTGCACTGAAATCAGCCTCAAATGTTGGTTCTCTAAATTTCCTCAGTAGCGATTCACGGAAAGAACGCCTCCTTTCCTCTAGAGACTCCCACCCAAGTTCCTGAAGCATTTCCGTAGCACTCGCGTGATGATGAATCCTACCAGTAACAAATCTAACAGCCCGCCTCTGAATTGCTTCTATTTCCTCCCTCAATCCGACCTGATAGGGATCCCAAACGCTCGAGCAGTACTCAAGAATAGGTCGTATTAGAGTATTTGACTTGCGACCGGTGACCCTAAGAAAATAAATTTAAATAACCTTCAGCTCGTCTAGACACACATTTGTGTCGTTCTGTTCCAATACGTGTCTCGTCAACTCTCTCAGCTCTTACCCTGTTGCCCTTAGCCCCAATTATTGCTATTAAAGAAGATCAAATACGGACGTCTTCCATTGGCGACGCTTCCTATAACGCCAGGGGCACTGCCTATAGTAAATTTCGTCTGGTATGGCGAATGCCTGTGCTGTTATGGGTATAATCTCTCCTAGCCCAAATGAAGCAGTCGTGTACATTGTAGCAGTAAAACATAACTGTTAACCGAAATGTGACAAGACTAGAATAAAAATATGTATTGTAGAACTGGCAATATATACCATGAATCATGTCAGTGCAGAAGGGTGTACAGAACTAAAACATGCGATGCGAACACTATGACTGCGTACGTAATTTCAGCTATTTGTTGACGCGAAGTCACTTATGGATGTGGGTTAGTGTCGTTGGTTTGTTGACAAACTGTGTAATGTTTCTTATCCTTACGCCCACGTTGTCGCAGGAGGAATGTTGCGCTATCGTCGACCACACATGTCGGTGAGAAATACCGACGCCCATCATAATCGCTGCTATTTAACAAAGGTGAAACATCAGTGCATTGATCGCTTTAGTAAGTGTAAGAAATTAACTGGGAGGGGCCACCGCACTCTAAAGCGTGTTGCATAAACCGGCCTCTAGTAACACAAACAAGTTTCGGCAGGAATCTTACTGCCGCCAGAAGTCACTGACTACATGAAAGGTTCTGAGGAATTATGTAAATCGTCGATAGTGTTCTGTTGTCTGTGATAGTGACCAATGGTCAGTCGACCGGTGGAAATGCGTTTAATTGAGGTTACGTCGCGCTACGTTATGCGGAATTCAGATGACGCATTAGGTCCAGGAGGCTGCCTGCTCATTGATATTCATTTTAATGTGCTGCGACATGGAGACCGTTTGATAATCTTGGAGTGTTCTTCTTGGAATGTTTTAAACATGGATGCTTGGTTCAGCGACCGTTTATAAATTGAAATTGAAACAAATGACCCTTCGGTCACAATTTTTAGTCTTATTAACCAGGTTTCAATAATTCTAAGAGTGCCTTCATCAGAATTCAGACATTCAAAGTGCTTTATAACATAATTACAAATTTATGGGAAAAATTTTTATATATAAAAAAAGTTTGAGTACTGGCTAACAATACCAGGCAGAGATAGTACTCACATGTCAAGTATAAAATAAATAACAGACCAGAAGCGCTTTAGTCACAAAAAATTCAAAAGGAATGTGTGAAAGCGAGCCTATAAGGGCTGCTCATTTCTGTACAGCCACAGGTTCTTCTTGGTTTCGGTAAAAGGAATGTCGGTGTTTCTGAAATATTTGAGTCAACAACTTCGGCAACAGTTTGGAACTGGTTCTCTACGAGCGTGATGACACTCCTGCTGACTCGACAAGAAAAACTGCATGAGGAGAAAACCAGCTAACTGGAATTCTCAAAGCTATTGTGTGAAGTACATTTTGGAATGAAATACTTAACAAACAGAATGCCAAAGTTTATGCTGAATAATTCGATGTCGGAAAGATATAAAGTTTTAGTAACTTAGGAAAAAAAAATCACAAAGGTAGTTCCACAGGGTTCAATATCGGGTCCACTCCTATTCCTTATGTACGCGTATGACTTCCACTTAACATATAACGAGCGAAATTGGTACGTTTTGCAGACGATACTAGTGTTATAATAAATCCCATTAATAGAGAAAGCAGCAGAAGAGTGGATAAATGGCAAAGAATTATTAAATAGTTCTATGAAAAGGTACTCTCCATAAATTTTGGAAAAAAAAACCGCTACATTCACATCTGTACTAAATACAATCAAGGCAGCAACTGACCTAGTACATAGGCAGGAATCAGTCAATAGGGTAGAATGGTCCTAATTTTTGGATATACATACCAATGGAAACTTGAACTGAAGGAACCATATTACTGAGCTTCCCAATCAATTAAGTTCAACTAGTATTGCTCTTCGTATAATTACTAATCTTGGAAATAAACGTATCATTCTCCTGATACAGACTGTACATTTCCACTCAATGTATTACCACTCAGTAACGTCTTCCGGAATGATTTTCTGCGGTAACTCATCACTTAGGAAGAAAGAATTCATTGCCCAAAAGCGAGAAGTAATAATAATATCGAGTTCACCCACGGTCGTCATGTAGGTACCTCTTCAAGGAATCAGGTATTTTAACTGCACCGTCTCGGTACACATATTCGTTAGTGAAATTCGTCATCAATAATCCATCACAATTTGAGAACAACAACGGAAGAAAAATGGGCTTTATCACACATCGTTAAGGTTTTCAGTGGCTCAGAAAGGAGTTCAATATAGAGCAACAAAAAATTTTAACCATTTTCCCAATAACGTTAAATGTCTGGGAAACAGTGAAGCAAGTTTTAAATATAATTTAGAATCTTTTGGACTACTTCTATTGCACTGATGAATTTCTAATTAAAAACAGGTAGCCACTAAAAAGAGAAAAAATGAAGAGTAGTTGCCTGAGTAGGGTTTAAAATAATAATTTGTTCATTATTGTTAATACTAATCTTTGTATACGCAGCCTGCAAACTCACTCATTCCACGTCATTTTGAAAAGGATCGTTCAAATTATCTATGCCAGACCCACCGACTATTTATTATCATGCTTCAGGAATAATGGAAACAAATTCTGACTAGTTCTTTTTTTCGACAGAGGTTAAACATTGCAACAGTGTTTTGCATTTTTGCGTCCTTTGTGGTAAGTGGCTGAGAGGTTCTAGGCGCTACAGTCTGGAACCGCGAGACCACTACAGTCGCAGGTTCGAATCCTGCCTCGGGCATGGATGTGTGTGATGTCCTAAGGTTAGTTAGGTTTAAGTAGTTCTAAGTTCTAGGGGACTGATGACCTCAGCTGTTAAGTCCCATAGTGCTCAGAGCCATTTGAACCATTTTTTGTGGTAAGTGATGTTTATTCTTGCTTCCTTCAGGCCCATCGCCCGTTCGGTTCAAAAGTATGCGTGATGTCAATTAAAACTTCGGCGGTATTTCTTCTTGCTAAATGTATAGTGTTACTGCTACCCAGCTCTAAAGCTGGAGCTGAAACACTCCACCCATAAACTATTCTTGAAGTCAACCAAATTTTACTCTTCTTTCACTTACTTTGTGTGCTTTTCTCTATATTTCTAAAAAAATCTTTATTTTCGTAGTCCACTTGACAAATGTGCTTTTTTGATGTCCCTAAATCTTCGTTAATATATTCGTTGCTTTACTTTTTAGTTCCTCCTGTTCACTTATCTTTGGCTCAACGAAGCTATTCTACACTTCTGACCATTAAAACTGGGACACCACGAAGGCGGCACGTACCTAGCGCAGCATACTTAGCAAATTATTAGTATTTCAGGATAGCCGCACTAGACAAATGTGTGTAACACTGAAACTTCCTGGCAGATTAAAACTGTGTGCCCGACCGAGACTCGAACTCGGGACCTTTGCCTTTCGCGGGCAAGTGCTCTACCAACTGAGCTACCGAAGCACGACTCACGCCCGGTACTCACAGCTTTACTTCTGCCAGTACCTCGTCTCCTACCTTCCAGACTTTACAGAAGCTCTCCTTGGAAGGTAGGAGACGAGGTACTGGCAGAAGTAAAGTTGTGAGTACCGGGCGTGAGTCGTGCTTCGGTAGCTCAGTTGGTAGCCGGCACGGTAGCTCAGCGTGTTCGGTCAGAGGGTTAGCTGCCCTCTGTAATAAAAAAAACTGAGATAATCGATCAACAAAGCACTTCAACGGATGTCTTACGACGTCCGCCCCGAGCAGATTCAACGAACGAAAGCGAACAAAATGAGATTTAGGGGAAAAAAAAGAAAAAAAAGAAAAAGATGGTAGAGCACTTGCCCGCGAAAGGCAAAGGTCCCGAGTTCGAGTCTCGGTCGGGCACACAGTTTTAATCTGCCAGGATGTTTCACATCAGTGCACACTCCGCTGCAGAGTGAAAATCTCATTCTGGTGTGTAACACTATTTGCGTTCTGTACACAAGGAAAGTTTATAGAGCAGGTTTCTCATTCAGAAACCGCCTTTGGATGCTGGTTGTTCGTGAGAAGTCGTGTTATGACTTCGTAAGAAGGAAACGGTCCAGTAGCACGTGACAGAATTCCGCCTTGGCGAGATGTTAGCCTATCGAAAATGAGATTTATCGTCCCGTGATATTGCTGCTCGCGTTTGTTGCGCTCCTACGGGTGTCATGCGGGTATGGAATCGATACGTTTTGCAGGCCCGTACTCAGGGGGAATTGGAACGCTGTATCTCGTCAGTGTTAAATTTGCTGTCTCTATACTGATGAGCCAAAATGTAGTGACCGCTGCCCTCTACGACGCTGCATGCCGCCTGATGGCGTTGCGGGCACCACGTGACGCGGTAACGAAAGTCTGTAAGCGGAGGAAACACGGACGGAGGATCACCCTAGCGAAGGTATGGGCTGCAAACGGGGAAATACAATGAGGTAAGCGACTCTGACAAAGGGCGGATTATTATTACGCAGAGCCTGTGAACGAGTATCTCGAAAACGGCCAAGCTGGTCGAATGCTCACGTGCTACTGTCGTGATCACCTACGGGAAGTGGTAGAAGGACACTGAAGCTACCACTAGGCGCTAAATGGTTGGACGTCCACGACTCTTCGCAGAAATTGGGGTTTGGATGCTTGTCTGCTCTGTAAATTAGGATAGATGATGATCCGTGGAATCTCTGTGGAAATACAGTACAATGCTGATGCACGCATAAGTGTTTCGGAGCACACTGTTCACCATACTTTGCTGAACACGGAGCTGCGCAACAGACCATCCCTATGTGTTCACACACTGACCCAACGACATCATCAGTTACGATTGTAGTGGGCACGGGACGATCGGGATTCGACCGCCGATCAATGGAAACGTGTCGGCTCTTCGGGTGGATCACATTTTTGCTACACTGGGTCCCTGGTCGTCTCCACAAACACTGTCATCGCTACCGGGCACCATCACCGCAAACGCAAATCAGTTGTCCGATATTTACGCAAATCACGTGACCTGCACATAGACATCTAATGCCCCCACAAGCCTATCAGCAAAGTGTCGGGTCCCTGAGTCGCCGAACCAGCAAGGTATTTCGTTCCAGAAACGGGCAAACGAGCTATTAAGCAGCTGACCATAATGTTTTGGCTCATCAGTGTATGCACAATGTTCTCCGTAACTGTTATACCTAGGACACTGAAATTTTTTACACCTCTTTTCAGCGTATGTTATTAGCTCACTGAACTAGAATAAGGAGTAATTTGTTGGTATAACTTTTATGAATTTTTTACTCTTAAGCCCCTCAGTGGGCTCCCCTCTTGGGAGTACGTGGTTGGCAACCACACAGGCCCTTAGCTAAGTCTGGCATTGCTTCCACTTACTTGTGTCAGGCTTCTGCTTTCTTCTTTCCTGTCGGTCTCTCTTGGTCAACTCTTGCTGCTTCGACCCCCACGGTATTAGGTTCCGAGGCCCGAGGGTGTCTTTAATTTTCATTTTCTTTTCTAATACTTGGCTGTTAACCAAATGGCTCCCGTTATAAGGAGACCAACCTTACCAAGTGCCAACGGCCAATAAGGGGCGATGAGCGGGTAAGGAAGGGGCACCCGCTTGTTCCAGGGATGAGGAATTGTCCCTAAAGGCGGAGGAACCATTAACATGGTCAACAGCAGGAGGATGCAGAAGGCAACGGGAAACCACTGCATTAACGATCCCATTCAGGATTCCCAAATAGAAATATGGCTACGTCCAATTCAAATTTTCCGGAATTTCAATTCCTCCATTCGGATTTCCGGGGGGGGGGGGGATGTCTTGGCCAAGGCTATAAGGAGCAAAGGAGGAATAAAAGAACAGATGAGAATTGGAACATGGAATGTCAGAACCCTTTTAAAAGCTGGGAAACTAGAATACGTTAAGATGCTGATGGAAAAGTCATAGCTGGACATATTAGGAATCTGTTAACTAGATGGGACGGTAACGGTGATTTTATGTCAGAGGATATCAGGATCATTCACAGTGGTAGTGCTCGAACAGAAAGAAATGGCGTCGCTATAGTTCTGAGAGGAAAATGGAAGAACAACGTGTTGAACACATCCCACTGCAGTGATAGGATAATGATGGTTAAAATTAAAGCACAACCCACGGATTTGTGTATAATTGCAGTTTACTTACCAACAACAAATAGCAAGGATGAGGAAGTAGAAGCAGTATATGAACAAATTCATGAGTTAATGAAACTGGTTAAAGAGAATGACAATCTTATCATAATTGGTGATTTCAATTCATCTATTGGTGAAGATAACAAAGGATTATGGAATGTCAAGTTCGAGCTAGGAAAATTGAACGCTAGAAGAGGAAGGTTGCTAGATTTCTGTGAACAGTATGAGATGACAGCCACCAACACGTGTTTTGAAATGCCCAAGAGCAGAAGATATACGTGGAAAAGTCCAGCAGATGGCAAAAGGTTTAAACGGTTCAAATGGCTCTGAGCACTATGGGACTTAACTTCTGAGGTCATCAGTGCCCTTGAACTTAGAACTACCTAAACCTAACTAACCTAAGGACATCACACACATCCATGCACGAGGTAGGATTCGAACCTGCGACCGTAGCGGTTGCTCTGTTCCAGACTGTAGCACCTAGAACCGCTCGGCCACTCCGGCCGGCATGGCAAAGGTATCAGATTGATTATATCCTGGTCAAGAAGAAATTTGTGAATCAAATAAAGTCCAGCCATTCATACCCTGGATATAATATAGACAGTGACCAAGTTCTAGTGATATCAGACTATAGTAGCAGATTTAAGAAATACAAAAGAACTAACCAACGCAGATGGTTTGTAGAAAAACGTATGGGAAAGCAAGTAGCTGCGGACATGAAAGAATTGACCGATAACCTGATAGGTAACAGGCAAGGATGAGAAGAATTCAGAGAGACCGTAGAAGTAGCTGCTAAAGAACTACTAGGATTAAGGAAACTAAAACCGAGGGAACCATGGATGTCCAAGGAAATACTAGACCTTATTGAAGAACGAAACAGGCTGAGGAAAAAAGATATCGATAAGTACAAAAGAGCAAAAAATGCAATTCCACAGAAATGGAGCTTTGAAAAAGAAAAGTGGATGCACGACAAACGTAAGGAAATTCAATAATATCTAAGTGGAGGTGAAATTGATAGAACCTACTCTAAAATTAAATCAGTGCAGATAAAGCCAAGAACAAAAACAAATATGGTCAAGAATAAAAAATGGTGGCCTACTTTTAGAATTAAAGGATGTATGCCAAAAATGGAAAGAGTATATTGAGAACTATATGAAGGAGAAGATATTGTTAATGAGGGGGAAATTCTGGAAGAAGAGAGCAATGTGGATATCGACATGACAGGGCCACCTATACCTAAAGAGGAATTCAACAGTGTCTTGAACGATCTAAGTAATGGCAAAGCGACAGGCACAGATAACATCCAAGCAGAAATATAGAAGGAAATTGGAGAATCAACAAAAGAGTACTTATATAAACTTATTAAAGAGTACTATGAAGATGGAAAAGAACCACCTACATATTTGCTTAACAGCAAAACAGTAATAATCCCAAATAAAGGAAATGCTCTGGACTGTGAGAACTATAGACCTATCTCCTTACTATCCAACACTTACAAAATAATGTTAAACATAATAAAAAATCGAATAAAAAGAAAATTGAGGCAAACCTAGAAGAAGATCAATTTCGTTTTAGGTCCGGAAAAGGAACTAGAGAGGCAATACTAGCTCTGAGGATGGTATTAGAAAGACGAATTGCAGTTAACAGGAAAACCTACTTGACCATTATAGATTTACAAAAAGCATTTGACATGGTCAATTGGAAATTGTTATTCCGAACAATGAAGGAAATAAATCTTGATTGGAGGGACAGAAGATTAATCTGGAACATGTATAAAAGGCAGGAAGCAGAGACAGAAGTGAATGGTGTGAAGAAGAAAGCAGAAATAAAGAGGATGTAGGGCAAGGATGCCCATTATCACCATATTTGTTCAACTTATTTACTGAAAAAACCACTGGAAAACTGAAAAGAATAACCAAAGGAGTTAAAATTAACGGGGAACGAATACACTGTATCCGTTTTGCAGATGATATAGTAGTACTTGTTGACTCAGTCAAGGAAATGGAGTTTATGTTGCTAAAATTTGACAAAATCCTAAGAGAATTTAATCTAAAAACAAATAAGAAGGAAACAAAAACTATGGTAGTAGGGAAGACAAAAGAAAATGGTAAAATAATATTAAACTATAAGATGTTCTAGAGCAGGTTGAGAACTTCTGTTATTTGGGGAGCACAATCACTGACGATAATAAATGTTTCACAGATATAAAGAGAAGAACAGCCTTGGCAAAGCAAGCTTTCAAAAATTAAAGGAATTTACTAACAGACAATCATATAAGCCCAGAAAGTAGGAAAAAGTTTGCCAAAACTTTTGTCTGGAGTGTCTTAACATACGTGGACTTTGGGACAGGCAGAGGAAAAGAGACTGGAAGCAATGGAAATGTGGATATGGACAAGAATGACGAAAACAAGCTGGGTAGATAGAAAAAGTAATGAACAGGTCTTAAGAGAAGTGAATGAGAACAGAACGCTGCTAAATTATATAGGAAGAAGAAAATCAAAAATGATAGCGCACATAATGAGAAACAACCAGTTCCTAAAGAATGTATTTGAAGGAAAAGTTTTAGGTAAAAAAACCAAGAGGCAGGCCAAGAGCAACGTACTTTAATAACATCAAAGAAGATAGGGGGATAAAATCGTATGAAGAATTGAAGAGGATGACGAGAGAGACGTGGTTAAACCGACAAGGCACAGCCTTAAGTGATGATGATGACGAGCCAGTTTTAATAGGGAAAAATTTCATATATGTATCCCAGATTCAGATAATAAGCCAGTTATTATCATGACTGTTGTTCAGTTGCATCTCGTAGCTACTTTAAAGCATTTCTGAAAATTTGAATATCATTGGTTTAGTGTTATAACACTGAAAATGTCAGGTGCTAGAAAATGCGATTGAAGTAATTTATCACCGTATGAAAATCCACTATGTCACCCTGGTAACAGGGTCATCTTCTGGTTCTTCTTCTTGATCTACGAGCTTACTTCTTCTTGTTGCCCTTACTTTCTTTGTATTAAATTCAGATGTATATGGAGCCTTGCTTACTCGCAACCTGTCCGAAAGCTGAAGACCTTCGGTGTTGTTAACATCACGAACGACGCCAAGCCCTTCCCTGGCATTGAATCTACCTAGAGGAGCATTAGTAAATGCAATAACACCATCAATGAGCCCCGCTTCGGTTTTTATCCCAACAAATACATTCTTAGGCACACGATTTGATATGAAGTTGTTAAACGACACGTTTTGATTCTGGGTATAACCATGAAGAAATTTTCTGAGATATCAGGATGCCACAGGACTAATTGGACTAATTGGACTAATTGGATTAATTGCTTCCGTAATGCCACTTGGATATTATTTTTATGGTGATAAGGAATACCAGGAGACTTTTATTTTGGAGACGTGTTTATACTGCGAAAGCGATAAGAAATCCAGCAGATTCACTTACACAAAAGTGTCTGTAAATCGATTCCTACGGAACTGGTGCGTTTTAAACAAATATGCCCTCATAGGCATCGTTGAAACTACGTCACTCAGCACTAAAAGTAACTAGAAGACGGATGTCACACTCCGAAAGAGGCGCAAACGAAACTCTAGACTCAGATCACTAACTCAGGGAACAAAAATTGAACTTTAAACACTGCTGGTTGGTACGATAATGCTACCAACTGAATGATCAAAGTTTCTACAAATGAAGAGTGAAATCCACAGCCTTCTATATGTAATGCTTTCGGCAATTCGGAGCTTTGAATACGAGCACATACAACATTGAAAAATGAAATAAAAATACTTCTGATCAACATATCGTAATAAATTTTATACCATTTTAAACAGAGAAATCCAAATTATTGTGTGGACTTCAAAAGTGAAAATGTGATTTTTTCACCAATTTGCGGCAATCTAACTCCTCTCAACCCCACGCAGGACCCCATCGGGCGCACGCGAATGGCGTCCGAGATGAGAAATACGTTGTTCCCTCGGTTGTGCCGCATCAGGTAGGTACCTCGAGTCAGAAACTGGATTTGTTTGCTGCAGCAGAAGTATCCACAATGGTTGTCAGCACGTCGACCATTGTTGCGACTTCGCTTGACGCGGCAACAGAGAGAGCCCCACGACAGTGGTACGTCCAGACACAATATTGGCCACAGGAGTCCCAGTCCTGCGTAGTTTGGGCTGATGATTGTATCCTTCCTATCTTTCAACAGTAAACTGCATGTTGCACGTGCTGTCCTGACCTACCTCGGCACTGGGGATATTCGCCTGCTGCACTTGTCAGTAATTTCTACATGTATCCTACCCTCTGAAAAGTCTGATGATGGTTAGAGATACTGGAACTCCTCCATTCAAAGCCACTACTGTGGCAGAGCGTGGAATGATGTACCCGTATCTGTTATCCTGGCTCAGTCCAGAAGAGACTTTTTTGCTGCCAGAGGTGTCAGCCCTGTGTACGTCCCCAAATAACCCACAAATTTTATCATGTGCTATTCTTACTGTACTGTGAATGCACTATAAACAAATTTTTGTTATTTGCTACCATTCCAGTCGATGAAATCTTTATAGTGACTCTTACTTCGTGTTCCGTATTGTATGATATAACGGTTTTATTCTAGTTTTTAGCCAGTTCCAACTCCCCGGAGTAGCTAAATTTGTTCAAAAATGGCTCTGAGCACTATGGGACTCAACTGCTGAGGTCATTAGTCCCCTAGAACTTAGAACTAGTTAAACCTAACTAACCTAAGGACATCACAAACATCCATGCCCGAGGCAGGATTCGAACCTGCGACCGTAGCGGTCTTGCGGTTCCAGACTGCAGCGCCTTTAACCGCACGGCCACTTCGGCCGGCAGCTAAATTTGTCATCTGTTACAATATTTCCACGTTGTATAGCTAATTTATTTCCGTAGCTTCCTCGTTGTATATTATTTTTTTTCTTACGATATTCTATGATAGATTTATTTGCAACTTTATGTCAAGTAGTATGATTAGTTTTGTACCTGCATTATGTGTTGAGATACTTGCACCATAGTCCTAAGTGGATCGTTTAACTGTTCTTTTTTAGTAATAGTGTTCCCCTTTCTCTTCTGATGTTCGCTGTAGGAAATTAAAGCGGATGTGTACTTGCATTTGCTTTGATCGTTTTCCTGTTTTTATTTCCAAGCGTTCAACAATTCCGTTTAAATATTTGGCTCAATATGCATCTCTCGTTCTTTATTAGGCTGCATATACGAGGGCTTGCTGGAAAGTAGTGCCTCTGAATGTTTTTATGTGGAAACTATCAAAGCTTTCTAAATAAAAGAAATGTTATTAACATTCTACATCTTTATTCTTCATGTCTACACATTGCAGTCTTTGTCGCTAGAGGGCTCCGAAATGCAGAGCGTAACCTGGCGGTTGTGTAGCCTAACTATATCGGAGCGCGAGAAACAACGTGCTGTAATCGAGTTTCGAAGTTTAGAAGTTCGTCCACACACTGAGCACGCTCTCTTTCAGCATGACAATCCCGGCGCGCTGCGACGTCTGCAGCAGTCCGACGCCTTGGGTTCACTATCATCGATCATACTCCAGACAGTCCCGACTTGGCCACATGAGATTTTCATCTGTTTTCCAAAGCTAAAAAATATCTTCGAGAACAGCACTTCCATCAACGAAGGCAAACATTCAGTAGTGACGGTATCCAGAAACTGGCCTCGTCGGGAGAAATGCGTGTGCTGCGAGGGTGACTGCACTGAGGAATAAATGGAGAATAAAGATGTGGGTTGTTAATAACGTTTGTTTTATTTAAAAAGCTTTAAGAGTTTTCACATAAAAAATCGGATGCATTACTTTTCAGCACGCCCTCTTACATTAAACATTAACTGTTTTATCAATTACACGGAACTGTAAGCAAATAAAGGTATATTTTTATGTTGAAGACATTCCAAAGACGAGCATTCAATCCGCCTAAAGTAACACTGTCATTATTTAAATAACAGACTTAGTACTTCAGACTAAATCAAACTATTTCAACGTTATTCTTTTTTACTTCATGTTCAAGTTCAACATCTCAGTCTGAAAACTGTTTATACTGATATCGTGTCTAAAGAACAAACTGAGAGTCCCAACGAAAAGTCAAGATAGAAAATATTATGATTTTTGTCAGTCAGTGACATAATCATTATACGATTCCGCAGTCATTACGTCACTATTTAATGTAATTCTATGATTTTGCCGAAATTTTCTTTACTGTACACCTTTACGCCTTTCGAATTAAGTCGTCATCAGAATCACATTATATTAGTGTTCATGCAAAATATGTCGTCAAATTCCCCTAAATAACAGTACCATCTACGAGGGTAAGTCAATTATTATCCGAAATTTACTTATATTTTTGTTTATTTTGGTAGTACTTACGTTTTAGTTGATGACGCATGCTTTGTTTATTTGTTGTTATATCTTTGCCGCTTTCAAGCTGCTAGGTTAGTTCCGTTATCGCTGCCGTGCTGTTAATCATGGCTGCTCCGCTGTCTATTTGCACCAAAGAAGAGCAACGTTCAGTGATTCGTTTTTTGTCGTCCGAAGGCGTATAAGGGGCCGAAATTCTTCGAAGACTTTGGGTACAGTGCAGAAACAGGGTTTTGCCACAACGGCGTGTCTATGAATGGATTGAAAAATTCAGAAATGGTCGCACAAGTGTTACGCACGATGAAGGAGCCGGACGACCGTTTACCGCCACAAATGAAGAAACCGTTGAGCGTTCACGAGAAATGATTCTCTTAGACGATTAAGTATTGACGAAGTGGGACATCGTCTGCAAATTAGTTACGGTTCTGCCTACGAAATCATCCACAACAGACTTGGGTTTCATAAAGTTTGAGCAACATGGGTCCCAAAACAACTCAGACTCTTGCGTAAACAAACGCGCTTGGACATCTGCGAAAAACATTTCGATCGCTGTGGTAACGGAGGGGACAACTTCTTAGACAGGATCATTACTGGTGACGAAACATGGATCCATCATTACGAGCCGGAGAGCAATCGGCAGAGTGTGGAATGGAAACATCCAAATTCACCGTGCAAGAAAAATTTCAAGACCCAACCGTCCGCGGGAAAACTGATGCATACGGTTTTTCGGGACGCACAAGGTCCAGTGCTGGAACATTATGGGGAAAGGGGCACAACAATAAACAGTGTACGTTACAGTGAGATGCTTACTGCCAGGCTAAAGCATGCAATTCGAAGCAAACGCCGAGGATTGCTGTCAAAAGATGTTGTTGCACGACAATGCCCGTCCACATACTGCTGCTCACAGTGCTGAAACGCTCCAGAAACTCATATTTGAAGTACTGGATCATCCTGCATATAGTCCCGATCTTTCCCATTCTGACTATCCCTTGTTTGGCCCATTCAAACAGGCATTAAGGGGCCGTCGATTTGCCTCGGACGAAGCAGTGAAAGAAGCGGTGCATTCCTGGCTCGCAGCTCAACCGAAAACCTTCTTTTATGAGGGCATCAGGAAGCTTGTACAACGATGGACTAAGTGTGTTGAAACGCAAGGAGACTATGCCGAAAAATGATGTTCTTCTAAGTTTCCTATTTGATTACAATGAAATTCTATAACTAATTTGCGGATAATAATTTACTTACCCTCGTATTAGCACTGAGGAGGCACATTGCGTCACCATTCATTTACTGCGATTCCGATGATTACTTACGTCGAAACGGTTGAAGGCGTAGCGGAGACCGATGCACGGCACATTTACGGACAGTACTTTTTTCGGGAACCATGCTTGCTAGAGCGTTACCGACAGGGGAAGCTAAGTACCGTCATCCACTGAGGGCTCTCACTTCACGGCACCAGTTTACTGAAGCTCTTAGTGTGAAGAACATAACTATTTGTGCTTTTATGCTTGGTGAGTGAATTGTGTTACTCAAATATTGATTCTTCTTGGGAGCATAGCTTTTATCATCGAGAACAGATAAATATATTTTCGGTTTCAGAAGATTATTCTACTTTACAAGCTACATTTGTGTAATCTGAAAGAAGTTACTGTGTAGTTTCCAAATCAAATATGGCGACGGGCAAGTTTACGCAGTTTCGTTGTGGAAGATTTTCACAGTATTCTGCATTGCCATCGTTGCTAACGCCCCAGTAATGGAAATTTTAAGATAACAGCAGATGGAAACTGCAATCAAAAAAAAATTAAGGCACAGGAAAATTTCTAAAAGAAGCTATTTGGACCTAATGAAACTCAAGCAGAAAGAAGTGATTCTATGAGAGCAAGGACTGACGCTGGCGAGATACTATAAAAGCAAGAAGAAGGAAAAATATGGATAGGCCTACTTCTGACGTAATGATTAGTGTACCTCCCAAAGGCAGGTTTTCATGTCGTAATTCTCTATGTTCTTATGTCTACTGCTATGCTTTTCAGGTCCGCGTGGTTTCCGCTTCTCTTTCTACCTGTCATCCTGTATCTACCTCTTCCTCTCAGTCTTCTCTCACAAAGTATCTCTTTGAAACCGTAAGTAAACAAGCGCTCCCATCCAGTTCTGCTAGCTTTCTTTTATCACGTTCCGGGTTCTATTGAAGATGATGTAAATTGCGTTTGTATTTATTGCTTGAAACGATACAAACAATCAAAAGTAAATCAGGCATGGAGTCCACTGACGTAGACTTAAAAGATGGGCTCACTACGATTGTGCCACAGGACACGCATTATGTTTTGAGTGCATAAATTGCAACTTGGATAGTTATGATGAACAGTTAATTAAGTTAGTTAAGATTCAAATTTCTATGAAAGCCAAGTTAAGCTAACAGATGGAAATACGCCAAAAAATTTGTATACTGTCAGTAAATCCGTTGTTTTTTACCATCTTAATTAGTGTAAGAAAGTATATTTTTTACTGCAAACAAAACATATTTTGAAGCGTTTATTAGTGTGTTTTGTTTATTAATTATTGTGTTCTAAGATATGCGTACATGTGACCACATAGGTACGTAAACCTGCCCCATATACGGGGAACGTTCATGCACTCCAGCCTATATAAAATTACTTTGCACTCTGAACGTAATGTTGAGTCAGAGGTGTAAATAATCAATTATACTTGAATAATCATGTCATAAGACCAAATAATTTTAGACACGATAAATCTAACCAAAAAATTTAGAAAATTCCGAAAAGAAATCCATGTAAATGTGCTCCGGTCTTCCACATAGTTTAAAAAATAAATAAAAATGTGATCGATACGGAAAATAACATAGAAAAACACGATTGCTTTTGGGGAGATCTAATTCTTTGACGGTTAAATGACAGTTACAATCGACAGTTAATTTCGGTGTTTACAGGCTCTAACTTCGGAGACGCGATTCCAGGTGTGGTTCTGCTTAGGCTCGGGGCGTGGCGGAGTGCGCTTCGCGGATGCCTGGGGCTGGCGTACATCGGGGGCGCGCGGCCAGCGCGTTGGCCAAGCGCCGCCGGCTTCTGTCAACAATGCCGCTTGTTGTGCAGCGGTGGCAAAACTCGGCCGCGGGGGCGGCGTATAAAGGGAGCGCCTGCCCGACCGCCGGTACTCTTCGGCCTCCAGCGGTCCGTCCACAAACGTCCATCACCGCAAGGGGTACCGAGGTACGTACAGACACCACAGGCACTGCCTGGAGCGCATTTCCTCTCTGACGCAACTCTGTGACAAAATGGGAACGGTAACAAGTCTGATCACATTCATGTTTCGTATACCGTTTCAATCGCCCACTGAAGTTCCACTGTTGCTGTGGTCCTCAATATGAAGACTGATTTTTTATTTAGTTATGAGTTTGGCCAACTATGGACCGCATACAACTTAAGACATATGGTGTTTATTTTTCTTCCTTCTTCCCAGTACTTCTTCAATTTCTCGCCAACTGCTCGTCTCTGCTCATCTGTCCACACTCTCTTGGGTCGAGGTTTTGGCGCATCTTCTTCATAGTTTGCGTTTTCTATCAGTAGCCTGAAGTGATTCCTGTCAAGTATTATTTCTTCTGTACCACCTATTTTGTTGGCGTCTTTCATTAGTGCTTCTATCCATCCTACTGTTTTTTTCAGCTTACTAACGTAATTAAAAATTTTCTTTCTAATCCGTGTTTCTTCCATTCTTTTTAAATGAAGACTGATTTTATGTATATCTCCACGCTAGTCTATCCTGTACGTTCATCTCTGCGTAATAATTGCAACCTAGAGTTACTTAATCCTACTTACTGCGTTCGAGCCCTAGTCTCCTACATATAATTTTAAACCTCCCCTCACCCACCTCACTCATCAGATCAAAAAATTAACCATCTATTCAGGCTTCAGGATTGTCTAGTCAACGGATCCCTACTTCTAGTGATGCTGTGGCATAAATTTCTTTTCTCCCCGATTCTACTGAGTATTTCTTAATTAGTTATCCGATTTACCCATCTAATCTTCAGTACTCTCCTACCGTACCACATATCAAAATCTTCTGTTCTCTTTTCGTCTGAACTGTTTATGGTGCACGTGTACCTACACTCCCAATACTTAAATTTATATTGGATGTAAACAGATGCTTTTGTTAATATTTTCAATCTTTATTTTTATATCGCATCTACTTCCCCCATCATCAGCTATTGTGCTATCAGAATGGCAAAACTGAACAACTACTTTTAGCGTCTCATCTCAAGTGCTTCGAATTACTTAATTCAGCTATGTTCCATTACTCGTGTTTCACTTTCGTTTATATTCATCTCATGACCTCCTTCCATGACGCCGTTCATTAGTAGCATATTTCCTACTTCTGAACATGATTTAGGAACAAACCTCTTGGATTAAATTAGATATTCTTTGACATACCTATTCGCCAGGAAAAACAAATTTTATTATTATATGCCCCGAATTTCTAATTTTACTTGATTACGTTCGTCATATTATGCCATAACGTAGTGTGATGTGCAGTATCTATTGTTTGCTCCACGCAGTTCCCTCGACGAACGATGCGCGGAAATAAGGTTTGATTTGATTGGTTCTGAGCACTATGCGACTTAACTTCTGAGGTCATCAGTCGCCTAGAACTTAGAACTAATTAAACCTAACTAACCTAAGGACATCACGCACATCCATGCCCGAGGCAGGATTCGAACCTGCGACCGTAGCGGTCACGCGGTTCCAGACTGAAGCGCCTTTAACCGCACGGCCACACCGGCCGGCGCGGAAATAAGGATTCGTAGGCTTCTGTTGTACGGCGATAGATATACTACAGCTTTCGTAGAATTTCGCTGTTTAGCATCTCATGCAAAAACTAAACACTGTTGTCTTCGCCATCTGTATGACTTTCACCACCACTAACATTTAATTCATATTTACTTTGATTCTTTCCTCTGTGTTCTGTTATAAAACATCATATTCTTTAATATCTTTGTGCATTTCCAGAAGACGTCGTCTGTCTAGGAAAATTTGTGCAGGGTGACATCGAAGAGGCTAGCACCACTTTTACCATTTTCTGCACTCTCTCGTACAATTTGTACCTAATTAAGCGATCCCAGTCAGAAGGAGTGTCACGTCACTTACTAAACGTGAGACAGAGACAGATTTACGCTTGAATAATAATAGTATCGAAGGGCGTACGTTGTTGTGCTGGTGTCATTTTTAATAGGCTCACAACATAAATTAAAAATATGAATGGTGAAATTAAAAGGAGTATACTGAGGAACATTTGTATAAGATCGCAGACCAGAGATACTGCTTCTGGGCTGAGATCATTATAGTGTTGGAGTAAGAGAGCTCAGTTGTAGGTAGGTGTCTGTGAGGGAAAGATGATGGAGCAGGCAGTTATCGTGGTGTGCTGGTCAAGGCACCAAGTGTTAGATTAATGTAGGTATGCCAATATTGTTGAACTTGGAAGCAGAAGTCTTCATGTAAGCAAGGTGAAGATCTTTTTGTTTTACCAGTGCGTTACTGTAGAGGAGTTGGCTGATAATTTGGAGTTGTTGAGTAACCCCAGAATGTACATAAACTGTTTTGATAAAATGCTAGTTAGATATTTCATTTTTGTAATGCTTGTAAGATTTATTAACAGAGCCATATGTAATATGATGATTTGCATTTATATCATAAGTTCTTCAAATGGTTCGAATGGCTCTGAGCACTATGGGACTTAACAGCTGAGGTCATCAGTCCCCTAGAACTTAGAACTACTTAAACCTAACTAACCTAAGGACATCAAACACATCCATGCCCGAGGCAGGATTCGAACCTGCGACCGTAGCGGTTGCGCGGTTCCAGACTGAAGCGCCTAGAACCGCTCGGCCACACCGGCCGACAATGAGGTTACATAATATTTGCTGTTTAAATCTCAAAATCTGTATTTCCAAATCTAAATTGAAAGGCTTCCTCGCGACTCTCTCTCTCTTTTTTTTTTAAGCCGTCTACTTTAACGCATTGTGTAAAGCGAGTTTTAGGAGCAAATTGTCGAAGGACCAGTGTTCCAAGTAGATTCCAAGGACGTAAGATTTCCTCCTACCGATTTATGTGGGGAAACTCAGCTACAGTTTCTCTTTGTGTATTTTCGCAAGCCATGTGGTACCGTCTGAGCTAAAGATGTTTCCACACGGAAAGAATCACTGCATGTATAGTACACAGTATGCAAGTTTTTCAAAAAAAGTGCAGGTGAGGCCTGAAGAACTGACATTCCACATTGTATATAGCGTCTTAACCGTGAATGAACATACATTAAGAGGTCATACTGTGAACTTTTCCGAAGAAGAAATATCTCATCAGTGGTTTCCGATAATTATACAGTTATCTGCAAGCGTCAGAGGTAGGAATGGTGTATGTGATAGCAGTTACTATTTGTATTGCTTTGTTAATTTTCTTTTGCAGCTCACATTCCAAAAACTGAATTGTATCGCATACGATACGGATAAATATAGACACCAACACTTATCTACTAAACTAAACTAAACTAAACTCTGTCCGAACAGGCCTTGGAAGGCCCAACGGTACCGACCGGCCGCCGTGTCATCCTCTCAGCCCAGGGGCGTCACTGGATGCGAATACGGAGTGGCATGTGGTCAGCACACCGCTCTCCTGTCCCTGTAACAGTTTACGAGACCGGAGCCGCTACTCCTCAGTCAAGTAGCTCCCCGGTTTGCCTCACAAGGGCTGAGTGCGCCGCGCCTGCCAACAGCGCTCGGCAGACCAGACGGTCACCCATCCAAGTGCTAGCCCAGCCAGATAGCGCTTAACTTCGGTGATCTGACGGGAACCGATGTTACGACTGCGGCAAGGCCGTTGACATCTACCTACACGAGGCAGAATACATATAGAAACTGACACGGGATTTTTTTTTAAAGTGAGTAGTAAGGAGACTGACAATAAAATACAAGTAATAATCGAATTTACTATCACTACTACTGCTCACATCCCTGACAATTTCAAAAAGCTCTGCCTTGGAAAACGTAGAATACATGTTCAAGTCTGAATTCCCTTTCAGGGAGATCCAGATCGTAACCTCTTAATGCACGTCCATTGCTTACTGAAAAAAAGTAAAAAGTAAACGTGAACTTAGTCCACAGGCCCTGGTGGGCCCTTCGGTGCGAACCGATGGCCATGTTATCTCCCGCGAATTACGTGATTGGGTGCGGTAAGAAGGGGCGGAAAGTCTTCACACCGCACTCCCAGCTGTTGTCAGTTTTCGTGGCCTGCAGCCGCTACTGCTAGGTCAAGTGGCTCCTCAGTTGGCTTCACGACTCTTAGTGCAGCCCGTTGCTGTCCTCCAGCCAAGGAAAATGCACTGGCAGTACCGGGAATCGACTCAGGGTCTTTCACATGGCAGTCGGCCGCCCTGGCCACTCAGCTTCGCGGGTGGACTGAAACGTAGTGGAGACTACAGCAAATCCCTTCTTTGTAACTGGCGTTCTTTGAACTATGTACGTAGTGACCTTCGACCATAGATACTAGTAGACTGGCCTTGCTGTGCAGAAGCTGTAGGGCTGGTGTGGCTCCAACATAAACCACGTGACTGTTGGCAAAACGTGGCGGGATTTCAAATCAGCGGTCTGCCATCCTATGTTTGTATCATATTTTCCCCACATTTCTCAATTGAGTACCAAACGCTTCCAACAAAAATTGCTTTTTTATTTGCGAAAAATTATGTCAGAACTACATTTGACCTGGATTTGTTCGCAGTACCATTTATAAAATCTAACAAATACATCGAACGCCCCTCTGGTGGGCAGCGGGACGAAATTACTATAAGCTATCAATTAAAGTAAAATGTCGTTAAAATTCTTTTAAACAGAAGAGTGGGCTCGCGTCAAAACTTTAAATATTGGATTCGCCGCGTTTTGAGCTCTAGTCACTTATAAGAGAAAATGGGATATGGGAATTACGTCAACTATAGATGCCAAAATTGTCCACTTTAGGAGCAGGTCCATTTTAGAGTATCAATTTTAGGTGCACTTCAAAGGTTCAGTTCCTACTATTTTTACAAAAGTTTAAACTATCAGTTTAAAAAAATGACATTTTAGATGAAAGGTGAGACTTTGAAGTTTCAGAAAATAATTTTGGAACCTACATTTATTTAATAGTATTAGAAGGTAGAAAAAAATTCTCTTCATGTGTCGACTATAGGTGCTCTTACCTAATTATAATTTCACTTGTATATACAAAAAGTCGCGTATGTGCAGACGGCTTAAAGTTTTTCCGTTTCAGGGCCTGCATCCAAAGCTGCCTTCGGTTTTCATCCTTAGGGAACCTATGAGTAGGAACGAGAAACAGTTATACTTACTTCTGTAACCGAATTATCACAGATACGTTCCAAAATGTAATATGAGTCTGACTTTACAGGCATCGCTTTCAACACTTTAATTTACGTGATACTGTATTTAAAGTGTAAAAAACATATAAAAGTCACTTCAGCAGATTTCAATAAACGCATCTGCACTATCATAGAAACACACGTGAAATGTAATGCCATTTCCCCCGACAAAACGCTGAGTACAGCCAGAAGCGCAACACGAAACAACTATATTTTGCCAACATTCACGTGACTTTACCCCAGAGATGTTGGAGCCACGAAAATGACGACAGGGCAAGTCTATTATATTTATGGTCGAAGGTAGTGACTCGCTTCATGCTCTAGTATCGTTGGCGTAGATGGCTCCATAAAACGGAAAAAAAACATGACGAATACGAAATCTCTGCTCTGTCGAGTTGTTTCTCACCTCGTATGCCGGAGGGAATTAGTGCTACCTTCTTAGAATCTTTCGCCATAGCCAGATCTTGTCATTTTAAACGTATCCTTTGATATTATGTATGATACACTTCCGTACAGAGTCTTTTTATGGAGATCGTTGGGCCTGTCTGCAACATTTTCAAATCATCGAAAATCTAAGGATCATCTTCTTCTCTTCCTTCTGTTATTTGTCCTTATAAGCGTTCCAGATGTGGGAGTGTTACTAGCGAAAGACACACGATACGTCACCGAAGCTGATTAGCTCGTAGAGGTAGTATGCATGAAAGTGTAGCGGAGAAACCCGACAAATTCTTCTGGCAGACGCAGCAAGAGAGGCGTGATACGTCACGGATGGATTTAGAATTGAAGTTCGGAGAGTGCACTTTCCAAGAATAGTCGGGGAACTGACTGCTTCCTCTCACATTCGTCTCTTGAAATTACCACGCTGAGAAAAATCAGAGAAATCACAGCTCATTCGGAATCTTATCGACGATTCTTCTCATGCTCCAGCAGCGAATCGTGAGGTGGCCTCGGGGAGAGTAAATGTGTTTGTGGAGAAGCGGTGAAAGTTCCATAGTGGAGGACCTATGCTTTTTTCAAATCTATTTATAACATAGGTACACAACATCCATCAAAATACTCGTCGGAGACTTGTCCATTATCTAATATAAGTTTTCAGAAATTACCTGGACTGTTTTAATTTTTATAACGAAAATGCGTAAAACATTTTAAAATTCTTTAAATATGGCGCTAACGCCAAGCTGCACTACGTATCAGTTATTATTATTGAAAACTTGTTACAGAATTTTAAATTCTATTTGCAACCGGTTGGCTGGAAATTTGCGACACTGTCATTAATTACGGTTGCTGATCACAGCCATGTTCAAAACATTATTACCACAGTCTTTATTTTTATTCACAAGTAATTTGTAAATCCACAAACTCTCTTTTGTTTTCGTCCTGATACAGGTGTATGTAGTCTTTCGTTTCGGAAGAAAAATTAATGCATGTTGTCATGAATGTGGAACTTGTCTTAGACACCGCAGTGCAACACTAGGTATGGTTTTGTTGGAAACAGTATACCTGCATTTACGAGGTTAGAACACCTCATCCAAGTGCACTATGCAAATATACACTGCTCAGTAAAGATTCCGCACCACGTAGCAACTTGACGGTTTCTTGAGTAGTAAGACATTGTTTCCGTTTCCCAAGTAGAAATGAGGTTATGTGTAGTCGGCTTACGTAAGGGAAGAGAGTGTCGCATTTCGCGAGGGGATTATGCATGCACACGACAGTGAGAATGTGCCGAGACGGATGGAAGAAAGTTGAGCATGTGTGCTCTTTACTGCTTCCTGGCGGCCGTCCCAAAAAGTTCTAGCTTTCCTTTCGCGCTCGCATCCTGCCTTTCACACGAAAAAAGAAAAAGAAAAGTGATGTGCCACTCACCGACTGAGCATTCCGACGAACTCCACTGGTCGTGTCTTTGGTTATATAAGATTTGGCGCAAGACGGTACCGCAGACAAATTAAGTTGCAAGAAAATGTCCTCCTATTTCTAAAGGAGATGCTACTTACAGCTCCCTGAACGCCAGTTACCAGATGAACCAGTGAAGTTTGTCTAAATATTACGATTTATGCAATCCTCAGGCGGCTTCGCTTGAAATCAGTTACAGAATTTGTATTGGCAGCTCAGCACTAGGCTGAACTGGGATCGTGATCCACCGAACCATCGGAAACGGTACGTCGCGAGCGCATAGGGGAGTCTGGTTGTACATAGATGGCAGTGTGCCGAGGAACACAGGACGTTGTTTGGTCGGTATTCAGTCTAGTGACTGACTTTAGAATCACATGAACGAATGACAGTCTGCCATAAGCAGCTTCCGCAATTTTCTTAGTTAGATATGACGCGTTTTGTGCAGCGTTCTGCACGTGTAATTGCTGTACATTATTTTAAAGTTGTTTGGAATATATTGCTAAGTCTTCTGGTATCGTGTTTTATGGTGAAAAATGGTATATATCTTTTTAGAACTGTTAATGTAGCCTGTGGAGAGTTAAGCCATTCTTAGTTGGTCGTACACTCTCTTGTACTTTCATACAGAAGAAGGAACATGTGATACTTGCAAATGAACTGAGTTTATTTAGTGTCTTACTAATGTTATTTGTCTTGAAGATAGACGTTTCTGTTGGTTTACAATAGCTTCTACTTCAAAATGTATTTAACTTGTATCTGATTTCTGGTAACACTTCTGCTTACTTTAATTGTCCTTACTGATTATTGGTGAGTAGTAGAGTAATAACGTAACATATAGACGATTGTATGCAATTCTGATTTTCTTGAATGCAATCCTTTTAAATTTAAATAGAATATTTGTTGTTACCCACATCATCATTTTGTACCTTGGCAGTTGTTTTCGCATTTAGAAAAACTTCAATTTTCCAAAGCAGTTTTTGCAGTATCAGAAAGAAAAGTTACAGCACATATGAAGTTTATGTCATTATTTAAAAATGGACTAAGGAAGTGTATTAAACTGCTATTACAAGGCTGGACAGAGGTTAAAGTTTGAAAAATGTACTGCCCTACTTCAGCTAGTCAAAAGTTGGCTTTATCCACACTCCATAATTTTTTGTTTACTATAATGTGTCTAATTCACCTTCTGGAAACAGACGTCGTGCCCAAGTTCTGGAGCAAGTTCTTGGTGAGAACTAAGATGACAGTAACTGTGTGTTTAATGGAAGAAAAGTCCTACCTTTTGCCGAGACATGTGTAAAGTGCAAGTAGACCAGACTAACATGGTCTACGAGATCTTTAGCGGTATTCACAAATGTGTACGAAAAATCTATTTAATTATCCGGAAAATTGAGCGGTTAATGTGTGGTGCCACCGCCAGACACCGCACTTGCTAGGTGGTAGCCTTTAAATCGGCCGCGGTCCGTTAGTATACGTCGGATCCGCGTGTCGCCACTATCAGTGATTGCAGACCGAGCGCCGCCACACGGCAGGTCTAGAGAGACTTCCTAGCACTCGCCCCAGTTGTACAACCGACTTTGCTAGCGATGGTTCACTGACAAAATACGCTCTCATTTGCCGAGACGATAGTTAGCATAGCCTTCAGCTACGTCATTTGCTACGACCTAGCAAGGTGCCACTACCAGTTACTATTGATACTGTAAAACATGTACCGTCAAGAGCGACGCTCATCATTAATGGATTAAAGTTAAGTATTCCACCAGCTACGTCCGTTTTTCTAAATTCTAATTTCCTTGTCCTGTTCCAGACCTCACGCCAGCCTGCGTGAGCTAAAACGCGTGCCTTTCGGCTTCCTCTCATACCCGGTGTTGGCTCTCCTGCCAACCCACAACATAATGCACTCAGGGAGGCTTTCTGTTTCGACTGGCTGAAAACACGAAGCTTTATAAATCAATGTAGGTTTTGTGAAGGAGCAATTTGCTATCCAGTTACTTTTACACATCGCAGATTCTACGTATGTACAAGAGGCACTGAAAATAAAAAGTGGAAAGCCACGTTTTGGCTTCTATCTTGATTAGAGCTGGAAATTGAATTGGGATGAACGTTTAATCAATCATCCGCGTTTCCCAATTGTACTGTGTAAGTGCGGCAATGATGATGAAATATATCTCGGTATCCACCTGTCTTTTCGGTGGTACTCCCCATTACAGAGAGCGATGACCGACGGTTTCAGTGCCTCGACTGCTGCCCTGGAGACACGACCCGATGCAGAGCAGCTCTTCAGCGCTTCTCAGAATAAGCTGGCCTGCAGATCCTCGCTAACCTCGGACCACAACCTAACCGTGATGTCCTGTACAACTGGCCTTCCGTGACGGACTTGGGCAGATTCATGCCATTCAGTCTCGATACATGACCAAGAATTGAAATGCCCGTATTTGTCAGGAAATCGGGAAGACGACATTTCAGTTTTGCAAGAAACGTGCAAGTTGTCTCTCAGTAAAGATACGCCAGTGACATTGCATCAGCAAAATATGTTTAAGATATTGATGCAATCTCGGACGCCTGACTTGGCCAGAATAGGTCTATCATTTGTGTTCCTTTTCACCGGAATCATCGGGGTGGGCGTGATTTTCTGGAGACGTACATGAAAAGTAATAATGTGAATCAGCTATCAAATCGCCCGCCTCGTAGTAAATATCGTTTGGGGCAAACTTATCTACTTGGTCTAAATCGGGGGTGAGCATCAGTTTTGTCAGTATGCACTGTCCGTCAGCAAACACCCAAGAAGTGGTGCTTCTCCTTATGAATAACACTTTAGGGCATCAAAATAACTTTATTTGTCCATTTTAATTTTGTTGTAATCTGTCGTAAGAGTAGCTTGATATTTTACTGCTTCTTTAGGCCGTGCCGATCCCTTCACCTCCGCATGCGCTTTGCAACTCACGCCCTCAGTAACCTGTACATCCTTTTCTCCTCTGCAGTTTTAGCCGTCCATGAAGACTTACATCGGACACCTAGGAGCAGAAACCCCTCAAGTGCACCTATACTGGAAAATTTTTCGCTCCTCTTTCCACTCATATTCTTTCTACGATCTCTTGAGATCGCTCTCTTCTTGTCCACTTCCCTGTAACACCATTCTGTAACGCTACTTTGCAAGCAGTTCAACAGCTGCCACAACTGCATACAAATCTGTGAACCTAATGTGCTTCTTCCCGACTTCGGTCATAATATCAAACATTAGACAAGTCTTCTTTCGAAGAAAGCTGTCTTCTTCTACGTCCGTTTGCCTCTGACTATTTCTCTGCCCAGTTTGAGTACTATTAGAAGTATTTTAGGTCTTCAGTCGGCCTTTGCAAATGATGTTCGTTAGAAAGTCAGTACTATGAATTTTACTTTATTCGTTTAACGTATTCATAATCTAAAGGTCAAGAGAACTGCATGTCGACCGCCGGTGCGGCCGAGCGGTTATAGGCGTTTCAGTCTGGAACCGCGCTACCGCTACAGTCGCAGGTTCGAATCCTGCCTCGGGCATCGGTGTGTGTGATGTCCTTAGGTTAGTTAGTTTAAGTAGTTCTAAGTTGTACGCGACTGATGACCTCAGATGTTAAGTCCCATAGTGCTCAGAGCCATTTGAACCATTTTTTTTCAAGAACTGTCTGTCCTACTCGACACATTTATCTACATTATAATGGAACCGGTTAAAGTCTGAAGCTACGTAGGAAATTTCCCACGACTCAGTATGTAGCGTATTGTCGTAAAAGTGACTGACGGAGAAAGCGCATCAGATTTTGTAAGTTTCTTGTCAGTATTTTTTACTTGCGGCCTGAACGGCTGCTTGCTCTGGGAACAGTCAGTTTGAGGCGATAATATGCGTTTAGGCTAAGACACATTTGTTCTCTTTTTTGTAACAGATCGTGTATATTATATTGCATACAAGTTAACTTACGTAGCCTTACGTCTGTAGTCGTATTTTAAGTGAATAATGTCTTAGTCGCAAACAGCATAGTAAAAGCGTTTCCGTGTATTTCTAAGCATCACCAGAGTTCACTGCAGGATATACATTTTCCCCTAAAACTCGTAATACGGTGAAAAAGTGTTGTAATGCTTTATACGAAATAACTTTGCGATATTCACAATTTCGACTCCTTATGTAGCTTATTTAACCAGTTCCCTAAATGTGCCGTTGCTTTTACAGTGAACATTCAAAAAGAATATGAATGAGGCGAAAGGCTCTTTCTCGAAATAATGACTAACTCTTCTTGAAAAAATATCTCAGCCAAGAGATAATACCATAATTTCATACATCTGTGGTCATTCCTTAGTTATTATATATCTGGGGACCGTCAGCTACTAAATAAAAGCCTTTTACACGCTGAAAGACATATCGCTGCAGCTGTTGTAAATCCTTTATTAGAGGTACGACCGGTTCGTAATTTAAATCACGTCATCGGGTGTAAGTATTATAGTGGTCAATCCATTTTACAGTCCGATTCCAATTATTTCTTTAAAATTTGAGAAATTTCGCGAAAAGCCATAATTATGGATTAAAATGAGGCAATGAAACTGGAACCTGAGCCGAAGCCGTCTGGGACGTAAAGGTGCGACTGCTGTACACGAAACCGGGCGTCTAAGGCAGTCGCAGCATTCTGTCCCAGCGCTTTGGCTGATGATCGCCGCGTTTTAATCTATATCTTTTTTGAGAAATTTCCCAAACTTTAGAGGAAGGTTTGGGATCGGACTGTTAATGTGTCTTGAGCACTATAACATTTGCACCTAATGATAAAATTTAAATTAAGTTTCAAATGGTTGAAATGGCTCTAAGCACTATGGGACTTAACATCTGAGGTCATCAGTCCCCAGACTTGGAACTACTTAAACCTAAGTAGCCTAACGACATCACACACATCCATGCCCGAGGCAGGATTCGATGATGATGATGATGATGATGTTTGGTTTGTGGGGGCGCTCAACTGCACGGTTATCAGCACCGGCACAAATTTCGAACCTTTGCTCAGCCGAAACTCGCCACATTCATGAATGATGATGAACTGATGAGGACAACACAAACAACCAGTCGTCTCGAGGCAGGTGAAAAATCCCTGACCCCGCCGGGAATCGAACCCGGGACCCCGTGCTCGGGAAGTGAGAACGCGACCGCGAGACCACGAGCTGCGGACGCAGTATTCGAACCTGCGACGGTAGTAGTAACGCAGTTCGAGACTGAAGCGCCTAGAGCCACTCGGCCACAGTGGCCGGCGTTAAATGAAGAGAACGGGTGTGCATTTAATAAAGGATTTATTAACAGCAGCAGCGGTTTTTATACAACGTGCAAAAGTTTGGCTGTATATGGACAACCAGGTGACGGGCAATATTATACCTATAACTTCTCTATTCAGTTCTCTTCCTTCCTTCTTTCTAAATATTTGATTTCGTTTTGTTTATTAATATCTTACTTGATTTTGTATTAGTTATACGTTTTTCTAACGCTGCACAAAAAAAAAAATATCAAATGGATCTAAACAGAGCCCGCCTCCACGTGGCGGGACACGGGCAACGGTGTGAGTGGGGACGGGAGCCGGTGTGGTGTTACTTTCAGTCACTGCGGACCCCGGAACCAGTCACAGCGGCTAAGTGGCAATATACGACCCACCATAAGAAATTAGACGGTGGGTCATAGAATATAAGCAGCTAGTGAAAAAAAGTGTATATGGACAGTAAACTGTTATGTTCAGAAATCTTTTAATTTTTGCCTTGTGAGAGGGACTCTCTCTTGTACGTAGCCGCTGTTCGCCATAACTGGTCGTACACTTGTGGACTGGCTGCTGTGCAGATGACGTCCCTATCGTGGCTGCTGCTGGCTGCCGCCGGCCTGTCGCTGGTGGCGGCGTCGTGCGACAAGTCGCTGCTGCCCGAGCTGACGTTCACGCTGAACGGAGCCAACCTGGCCTGGCCGTGCACGTCCACGCGCAACATCTACGCCTCGTCGGGCCGCTACGTGTCGCGCAACATCATCGCGACGCGCGTGCAGATCTTCAAGGACGAGGCCATCGTGGCGACGCCGCGCTACAAGCCGGGCGTGCCCTTCACGCTGGGCAAGCTGTCGCTCAAGAGCAAGGATCACCAGGCGGTGCTGAGCCCCTTCCCCTGCTGGAGCCTCCAGGAGGAGGGCAACTGCCAGGCCCTGCAGTCGGTCGTCGACCTGTTCCTCGACCCGCAGGACATCCTCTGGGTGCTCGACGTCGGCATCGTCAACACCCTGGACCAGCCCATCCGCCGCTGCCCGCCCAAGATCGTCGCCATCAACGTGAAGACCGGCAAGGTGGTGAAGGTGATCGACCTGTCCGGGCTGGTGTGCTCGGCCAGCCGGCTGCAGTACCTGGTGGTCGACTACGCCGAGGACGGGCGCGTCTTCATCTACGTGAGCGACGCGGCGACGCGCGCCATCATCGTGTTCGACGTGACGGCCGGCCGCGGCTTCCGCGTGGTGCTGCCCAAGGCGGTCACCGACGGCTGCCTGCGCCGCGACGTCCTCTACCTGGCGCTCGTCCGCAAGCCGTGCGGCACCACCGTGCTCTACTTCACCTACCTGTCCTCGGGCCGGCTCTTCTCCATCAAGACGGCGCACCTGAGGCGCGGAAACGCGCGCGGCACCGTCGTCGACGTCGGCCCCAAACCCACCAACCTCGTCATCCTGGGTACGGACGGCGGCACCGCCCTCTTCTTCCGCTACAAGGGCGACAGCGAGATCTACCTGTGGAACACGGAGACCTGCTTCAAGGAAGAGAACTTCATGCTGGTGCAGCAGGCCGGCGAGTGCCGGCTGGCCACGCAGGTGGTGCCAGGGTACAAGCGACTCATGTGGGTGCTGGAGAGCAACTTCCAGGACTACATCCAGAACACCGTGGGCTGCGCCGGCGCCTCCGTCTCCCTGCACCCGCTCGTCAAGGGCTGCGAATAAACGGCCCACCCCACCGCCTCACCACCTGAGCCGAGCAGACGCAGACGAAGACACCTCCAGTACTGCGCTGGTGCCATCCCGTGGCGACTATCTCGATACCCCTCAAAGACGGACCGCAGCCGACGGGTGAAACCTGTACGCAGGAGTAGGTGTTCATCTTTAGAGTACCTCTTCCTCGACACCCCAATATTTCGCTCACACATGTATTCAACTGAGAATGCAAGTGCCTAACTATTCTTCAATAAACCTACAGCGAACTTAGTATGAAATATGTCCTTACCAGTTTCTCAGATATATCATAGTGATACAACATTTTTAATGCGGCACTACACCTGTATGTGCAACATTCTACTTATTTATCTTTTTTATTTAAAAAAGGCAACCACGGTTGTGTATACCTCCTCCAGCTAGTACTAAACTAGCGGCTGAGTGCAATTGACCTATTCATCCAACGTACGAATACTCAATAAACCAACAATTCAGTGGACACTTGATTATTCTCTGTGAATTCATATGTGAACTTGTAAACGAGACAGATAAAAATGGAGGCATATGTCTGCAAGTAAGCTATTCTAAAGAAAATAAAAATATTTGACCTCATAACAATCTGTACCATTCTTTACACACATCCTTGAGCTTACCATATCACGCAGTAACAATGTGTAAGCCACTCGATTTATAATTTTATTGATATAGAACACAGCGGATATTTGGGATGCCGCAGCAGTATACTGGGTGGAGAGGAACAGCCTAATAATGAAGTCAGATTTGCAGTACGGAACGTCGAATGGAGAAAAATTTTCCAGATAAGTTGCACAATTTTCGAGCTACGGTCATGCTATGACAGCCAACCAGCGATGAGCGTGCTGAAGTGTGTGCATTTAAAGTAATTTTGAGACGTCGGGCCAATAACATTTTTACAGCATAAAAGCTCTAAAATTGGTGTGTTTCTACTGTTAACCATTTATAATCAGAATGATTATAGAAGAATCTCTAAAACCGATGATATAAATAAAAATACTAATGCTGTGTGGTCACTTTCCTTACAACTGTGTCTTCTTAGGATGTGTTTCCACATCATCCGTCCAGCTGATAAAATAAAACTAAAATGAAATGGCCTATGCCGCCCTGAGTATTGACAGCTCACCTCAACAGGTAGCTGAGCGGTCAGCGCGACAGAATGTCGATCCTAAGGGCTCGGGTTCGATTCCCGGCTGGGTCGGAGATTTTCTCCGCTCAGGGACTGGGTGTTGTGTTGTCCTTATCTTCATCATTTCATCCACATCGACACGCCAGTCGCCGAAGTGGCGTCAACTCGAAAGACTTGCACCCGGCGAACGGTCTATCCGACGGAAGGCCCTCGTCACACGACATTTACATTTGCCTCAACAGCAATTCGTGTGCACTAACCGTGTATTTCCACGAAGGACGCATCCGGAAATACAAACACGTAAGAAACGTAAGTGATATTTGTTGTGGGTTGGCAGGAGAACCAACACCGGGTACTAGAGGAAGCCGAAAGGCACGCGTTTTAGCTCACGCAGGCTGGCGTGAGGTCTGGAATAGGACAAGGAATATAGACTTTAGAAAAACGGACGTAGCTGGTGGAACACTTAACTTTAATCCATTAATGGTGAACGTCGCTCTTGACGGTACATTATTCATAATCTCAATAGTAACTGGTAATGGCGCCTTGCTAGGTCGTAGCAAATGACGTAGCTGAAGGCTATGCTAACTATCGTCTCGGCAAATGAGAGCGTATTTTGTCAGTGAACCATCGCTAGCAAAGTCGGTCGTCCAACTGGGGCGAGAGCTAGGAAGTCTGTCTAGACCTGCCGTTTGGCGGCGCTCGGTCTGCAATCTCTGATAGTGGCGAGACGCGGGTCCGACGTATACTAACGGACCGCGGCCGATTTAAAGACTACCAGCTAGCAAGTGTGGTGTCTGGCGGTGACACCACAATATTTCGTCTCAGTAAACAAGAAATAAAAGCGATACAAGCGAGTAAAGTTTATGCATAACCTTATCGGTAATCTTGGAAGTTCAAATCTCGTCAGGAATACACTGTCAGCGGTGTAACTATCGTTAGTCGTTAGTCAAAAACAAGTATTAAAACAATCTACAAAACTTTTTAGGAAGTTGATTATTATCACCTACAGGCCATTCATTTAATGTACTTAAATTTTTCACGCCTTGTACCCTAATCTTAAACTGTTCTAGCAGATCCAGTTTCCTATCCTTATCCTCTATGTGGACAATTGTGAGGTCTTCTTCAGTTCCCATTAAAGGGTGACCAGTTTCATGAATGTGCACCGTTACGGACGACTTCTCGAAGCTATTAAGCCAAAAAGCATCCCTACCAGACTGACCGATGTCGTTCACATCACAGCAGTTACACTGAATTTAGTAGATACCAACTCTGTCGTATTTATCAACTTCATTCTGCTGCGTATTAGCAACTAATCTCTTACTGCCACGGGAAGCAGCGTTCATTTTCACAACCCCACCATATTTATGACATTGAAATCTCATGTTTTTCAGTCTTACCAATACACTGAACTTGTTTAATCACCATACACTTCTTCTTTAAAAACCATACCCTTTCTCTTAGTCTGGGTATTATACCTAATTTTTGTAAGAAATATCAGTGTTTCACACGTCATCCGTCGCATCTGCTCATCTAGGATACCTGTCAAAGGCACGGCGACACCTCACGTAATTTAAGATCTCGCCTGTGTCTACGTCTCACCGAAGGAAGCTTTTGTGTGCGCCGTTCACCGTCCACCTGACTTCTGGACACACTAGTGGATATACTGCGCTTGCAGATGCTGCAGTAATTTTGATGACGCTTCTGCTGCCTACTTGCTTTGTGTGCTTTGTGTTGTGGATTGGCAAGACAGCCAACCCACTATGAGGAAGCCGAAAGGCACGCGTTTTAGCTCACGCAGGCTGGCGTGATGTTTGGAACAGGACAAGGAAATTATACTAGCAAAAAACGTACGTAGCTGTGGAGTACTTAACTTTAATCCATAAATGGTGAACATCGCTCTTGACGGTACATGTTTTACAGTATCAATAGTAACTGGTAATGGCGCCTTGCTAGGTCGTAGCAAATGACGCAGCTGAAGGCTATGCTAACTATCGTCTCGGCAAATGAGAGCGTATTTTGTCAGTGAACCATCGCTAGCAAAGTCGGCTGTACAACTGGGGCGAGTGCTAGGAAGTCTCTCTAGACCTGCCGTGTGGCGGCGCTCGGTCTGCAATCACTGATAGTGGCGACACGCGGGTCCGACGTATACTAACGGACCGCGGCCGATTTAAAGGCTACCACCTAGCAAGTGTGGTGTCTGGCGGTGACACCACACTTTGATTACCAGAGAACGTTAGATGCACACCTGTTACTTCAAATTCCAGAAGTGATTATGTTATTCAAACAATCTCTTTCAAAACTTTCAAATCCTTCTCTGCCACTTGAATTGTTCCAAGTTTAGCAGTCGTTTAGTAACTGATCTATTTCATTAATATTACTCTTGTAGTCTCATCAGTAATGTGTTACGAGGTTGTTGTGTTGAGATGTACTCACAAACACACGATCAGCTTTAATCACGCTACTAAGTGACTATGTAATTGGCATTTCAACAATTACTAGATGACAACTCTAAACCTTACATGTTATGTAGACTGGACACACAGCTAATACAGGAGACGCCAGTCAAGGTGATGGAATAAACTGGAAAGAAGTGATACAAAATTCTCAGATCTAATGACTAGTTCTGAATACGCACTACATTTTCTTTATTCAGGAAGTTATTTTGTTTTATACATTGCACATTTCCATAGGCAACTTTCTTTGTGACATGTATTTAGATCTGAGAATGAGACATAATTTATTGCCGCATGTTTTCTCTCCTGTTGTGGAACTGACCAAGGTGGTACTGAAATTAAGGGAATTGGCTAGTATTTGGAAGAAGTGGGGTTCAAATTCCTGCCCGGGCATTTAGGTTTCCAGAAGTTTCCGTAAATCACCTAACGTGAATGCCGATGATTTCCCCAAAAAGTACCAGATTCCTGTCCCATAGTTTTACTATTTCAAACAATGTGTGTCTTAATCACTTAGGAATCGACGGAACGTTACACCCAAACTTTGTTTCTTCTGACCTATTGAAGCAACGGACATAGGTTTTTAAATTCTTAGACGTTAATTGATTTTAAAGGCGTGAGAAAACAAATGCATTGATGATAGCAACCGAAGAAGCACTGCTGATCTGGCCATTATTTGACATTTGTTATCCACAAAATATTGCTTTCACAGAACTTTAAGGTAAACAGCTCCATCACCTTGGGAAGCATTCCATAAATATTGTGAGACTCACTGCAGAACAAAAGAAGAGCTGTGTGAAGGTTATTTCTATGAGTGCCAGAGATGTCGATCTGGTTTGCAATGACGAGAATCCATTTGTCGAAGAGGGCCAGGGTCTTTGGCTTTACAATAAACGTCAGTCTCCCGATGTTCGTATATGAAGATTGCTGTCAGAATGAGAGAATACCATAACTGTTTGACAGTTGTAAGCAGAAACAAACATGTTTTAATAACCTAAATTGTAAGTTAGATTCTGTTTCGTTTACTTTGCTCAGGTTCCTCCCAAATTGTTGGCGACATGATTTAATAAACCAAAGCCCAATAAATAACTAAGAAAATCTGCTAGTAACTCCCCTCGTATGTTTTTCTCACATAAGTAATTAAACTGATGAAATATCATCTACGAAGACACCGTCCTTCTTAGGAACAATTTGTGCATAAGACGCGCTTGGTTTTCTAAAATGCATATTTCTTCGTTGTATCCGGTTTGGGATTAGCAATGTTGTTATTGTTGTGGTTTTCAGTCCTAAGACTGGTTTGATGCAGCTCTCCATGCTACCCTATCCTGTGCAAGCTTCTTCATCTCCCAGTACTTACTACAACCCACATCCTTCTGAATCTGCTTAGTGTATTCATCTCTTGGTCTCCCTATACGATTTTTACCCTCCACACCGCCCTCCAATGCTAAATTTGTGATCCCTTGATGCCTCAGAACATGTCCTACTAACCGGTCCCTTCTTTTTGTCAAGTTGTGCCACATACTCCTCTTTTCCCCAATTCTTTTCAACACTTCATCATTAGTTATGTGATCTACCCATCTAATCTCCAGCATTCTTCTGTAGCACCACATTTCGAAAGATTCTATTCTCTTCTTGTCCAAACTATTTATCGTCCATGTTTCACTTTCATACATGACTACACTCCATACAAATACTTTCAGAAACGACTTCCTGACACTTAAATTCTATACTCGAAGTTGACAAATTTCTCTTCTTCAGAAACAAGGATTAGCAATAGGACCAATGAAATGCCATGCACAACACGTCATCACAAAAGAAATGGCTCTGAGCACTATGGGACTTAACTTCTGAGGTCATCAGTCCCCTAGAACTTAGAACTACGGAAACCTAACTAACCTAAGGACATCGCACACAACCATGCCCGAGGTAGGATTCGAACCTGCGACTGTAGCGGTCGCGCGGTTCCGGACTGTAGCGCCTAGAACCGCTCGGCCACACACACATCACACAGCAGTTTCAATGCTTGAGGATAGGATGTAGGCACCCTATGCATCTCTACATTAAATAAATTCGACCGAACTTCAGAAGGGAAGCGCAAATCGACTCAACAGCAATACTCTTTCTCATTCACCCGTTAGCCCATTGTACATTCTACCGGGACAATACAGGAGCTACTAATGGCCGGCCGTTGTGGCCGAGCGTTTCTAGGCGCTACAGTCTGGAACAGCGCGAGCGCTACGGTCGCAGGTTCGAATGCTGCCTCTGACATGGATGTGTGTGATGTCCTTAGGTTAGTTAGGTTTAAGTAGTTCTACGTTCCAGGGGACTGATGACCTCAGATATTAAGTCCCATAGAACTCAGAGCCATTTTTTGAGCTACTACTGATTTGTGAGTGGTTTACAGTGCTTTTCATGTCTCCACTCAGCCGACCGTACCCCGTTTGTGTAGCTTGGATCAGTATGTTGCTGCAGAAAAAAGTTTATTCGAATGTCATACGCTATTCGTGTCGCTTTAGCTTTACAGTTGTTTGTTACAATACCTTATAGTGTTTGGCCATTCAGATGTTTAGGATAAGGTCTGTGGATTATTTTTCTTCGCTGGTGCTATTTTACTACAAGCCGAGCACGTCGTCGCCACCCTGTACAATGTCGCTCACATCCTCAGAATCAACGGCGTTCCAACAATTTACCTGTTGAGGATCACAGCCTTTTCCTGTTAGCATCATTTACTTCTTGTCAGTTTACAGTCGAATATGCATCACTGCCCGCCTAGCTTACTATAGACTAGCATCGTTAAATTACATTAACCAATGTTACCGTCCTACAAAGATACTACGTTGCTAAAAACACTTGTTGGTATTGATTTATATTTTATATGTAATTCAGGCTGCAAGCCCATTTCAATACACGATCAGCCGTTGGATTCCCTCCAGTATTCTTTTGGATATATATAAATGGCGGCGTGTACCTGTAGGAGGACATTTGGATGCCGTCCATCTTCTTGGTAACGTACATCCGGCAACTTGCTGCTACAGGCCCCACGTTGCTGCAACATACGTGTCACACCGCAAATTCGGAGCTAATTGTTTTACATGTAATAGTGAATAGATGGCAAGTGGTGTAAGTTATCACAGTCGATTTAAGTCTGCTCTTAAGGTAACGTACATAATAAAATATCACCATGATGCTTTTCAGTTAGTGTAAAGGACATACATTCTACTACATAACCAATTTCGACACATAGTGGGAAAAGAGCACTCCGGGATTATTTCATTTTGTCCGTGTAGGTCCATGTTAAAGATCCACTCTTCTCTGCTACTCGTTATCTTTAACACATGATGCTGTTCAAGGCTGTTGTTAATAACTAGGGCCCAGATTTTAATGACCTAAAAACAGTTACATATGCAAGTTTTTATGACCTGAAACTCATATAAATATAAAATATAACTTTATACAAGTTTATTTGAAAACGTTCCTGTCGATTTTTTGATACACCATATAATACAAAATTCACTTCTGAATAAACTGTGAGTATAGTACTTAATTTTGCAGTGTTTGAAACTGACTAGTACTTATTTTCCAAGTGTCTGGATATGTCTGGAAAAAATACGAAGTACATTGGAAACAATAGCACCTATCCAAGTAGTTCAAAATGGTTCAAATGGCTCTGAGCACTATGGGACTCAACATATTAGGTCATAAGTCCCCTAGAACTTAGAACTACTTAAACCTAACTAACCTAAGGACATCACACACACCCATGCCCGAGGCAGGATTCGAACCTGCGACCGTAGCAGTCCCGCGGTTCCGGACTGCAGCGCCAGAACCGCTAGACCACCGCGGCCGGCTATCCAAGTAGTGAAATCATGTTTTTACTACTGCACGTCACTTCCTTAAAGTTTCCCTAGTTACTTAACACGTCGTGTCGACCTTCAATTTCCACAAAATGCAATGATTCACAAGGTGCATTTCCAATGCTGAGGATAGTTCTGTATCTTGAAAACCTCGTCTCCACATCACAGGACGTCACAAGAGCGCATTTGAGGGTGGCGACGCCAATGCGTGCCAGCTTTCTTTCACTGTCTTCAAATGATGTGGCATTTCCAGAAAGACCGTCACTAATTCTGCACGCTGTAGGAAATTCAGGATTTGCAATTTATTGTTCATTTTGTCAGCCACATGACCACTAACTCGGTCCAACTCACCCTGCACATGTTGCAAAATATCCAGGGCATCACAGAGTATCAGCAGCTTCCAATCCTGATGGATTTTGATACAACTGAAAACTTGGCATTTATGTACGCCAAGTATCTAGACAAGGTATCTGCAAAAACCTCATTCACTTGATTTAAATTTATCAAGCTCACAAAAGATTGTTCTTATTTTGGTGCAGTTGTCTTGTGACAGCCAGAGCGAGAGCACCAGCAGCAGCGAGTACTGTTTGTATAAAGCGTTTATTTTGCATTTTGTTTACGACCTTCCACTAAGGAAGGGATTCTATTTGTGTTTATCTGCTCTGCATAGTAACTAACAGTTCTTGATAAAACTTTACGTAATTTTCGTGTTAGATTTCTTAGTGTTTTCTTGGTCGTTTAGAACAGAAAGCGCCCTAAAACCGTCTTTTGTTTGTTTCGCGGCCGTTAGCCACTAGTCACTTGAATCAGCAGTTGTCTTGTGACAGCCAGAGCGAGAGCACCAGCAGCAGCGAGTACTGTTTGTATAAAGCGTTTTTGTACTTATTTGCTGCGCTTAGCTTTTAAATAGTTTTTCTGGGAAAACCTAGCGTAGTTTTCGCGTCTCGTATTTCAGTGAGTGTTTCTTGATTATCAGAGTAGCTCATCAGAAGATTATCTTGGGAATTTGTCACCGTATAGGGTAGGGTAAACATAGTCATGTGTAGGGACTGTGGTTGTTGTGAGCGGACGCAAGGAGAATTGGCCACTCTTCGGGGGCAGGTGGAGGCTTTGTCTGTTAGGCTCATCGAGCTCGAGGCGCAGGCGTCGGCTCGTAGTGGCGTTGGGGCAACTGTGGTGAGACCTGTGCCTACTTCGGTGGCCTTGGAATCACATGGAACCCCTGATGTCGCTGCGTCTTCCGGCAGTGAGCATCTTACCGGTCAGCCATCACTCCAGGATGAATGGCGGACAGTGGTGGGCTCGCGCGTGCCTGGCCGAAAGGCGAAGGTGGGATCTGGCCGCGTGGCAGCTGCCTTACCCCTTTCCAACAGGTACGGGGTGCTTCCTAGTGGTGATGACATCGTTTCCGAGCCACCACAGGATGCCTCGCCTGTTGGGCCAGTGGCCGATTCTCCGGCAAGGTCCCGACAGTCACAGAGGGCGGGCCTATTAGTTATAGGGAGCTCCAACGTTAGGCGGGTTATGGAGCCCCTCAGGAAAATAGCGGGTAGGTCTGGGAAGAATGCCAGTGTGCACTCGGTGTGCCTGCCGGGGGGTCTCGTCCGTAATGTGGAGGAGGCCCTTCCGGCAGCTATTGAACGCACTGGGTGTGACCGGCTGCAGATAGTAGCACATGTCGGAACGAATCACGCCTGCCGCTTGGGTTCTGAGGCCATCCTTGGTTCCTTCCGGCGGCTGGCTGATTTGGTGAAGACAACCAGCATCGCACGCGGAGTGCAAGCTGAGCTTAATATCTGCAGCATAGTGCCCAGAGTCGATCGCGGTCCTCTGGTTTGGAGCCGTGTGGAGGGTCTAAACCAGAGGCTCAGATGACTCTGCGACTATAATGGTTGCAAATTCATCGACCTCCGTTATTGGGTGGAGAACTGTAGGGCCCCCCTAGACAGGTCAGGCGTGCACTACACACCGGAAGCAGCTACTAGGGTAGCAGAGTACGTGTGGCGTGCACACGGGGGTTTTTTAGGTTAGAGGGACCCCCCCTTGGGCGAAACGATAAAATACCTGACGGCTTACCAGAGAGGACATTATCATCGTTGATAAAGAACGTCCGTCCTCAGAGACCAAAAACAGGAAAAGTTAACGTAATATTGGTAAACTGCAGGAGTATCCAGGGCAAGGTTCCTGAATTAGTATCTCTTATTGAAGGAAATAGTGCGCATATAGTATTAGGAACGGAAAGTTGGTTAAAACCGGAAGTGAACAGTAACGAAATCCTAGACACAGAATGGAATATATACCGCAAGGATAGGATAAACGCCAATGGTGGAGGAGTATTTATAGCAGTAAAGAATTCAATAATATCCAGTGAAGTTATTAGCGAATGCGAATGTGAAATAATCTGGGTTAAGCTAAGTATCAAAGGTGGGTCAGATATGATAGTCGGATGCTTCTATAGACCACCTGCATCAGCAACCGTAGTAGTTGAGCGCCTCAGAGAGAACCTGCAGAACGTCGTGAAGAAGTTTCGTGATCATACTATTGTAATAGGGGGAGACTTCAATCCACCAGGTATAGAATGCGACAGTCACACAATCAGAACTGGAGCCAGGGACAGAGACTCTTGTGACATTATCCTGACTGCCTTGTCCGAGAATTACTTCGAGCAGATAGTTAGAGAACCAACTCGTGAAGCTAACGTTTTAGACCTCATAGCAACAAATAGACCGGAACTTTTCGACTCCGTGAATGTAGAAGAGGGTATCAGTGATCATAAGTCAGTGGTTGCATCAATGACTACAAGTGTAATAAGAAATGCCAAGAAAGGAAGGAAAATATATTTGCTTAACAAGAGTGATAGGGCACAAATCGCAGAATATCTGAGTGACCACCATCAAACGTTCATTTCTGAGGAAGAGGATGTGGAACAAAAATGGAAAAAATTCAGAAACATCGTCCAGTACGCCTTAGATAAGTTCGTACCGACTAAGGTCCAAAGCGAGGGGAAAGATCCACCGTGGTATAACAATCATGTACGAAAGGTACTACGGAAACAAAGAAAGCTTCATCATAGGTTTAAGAGTAGTCGAATCATAGCTGATAAGGAAAAGCTGAACGAAGCGAAAAAGAGCGTAAAGAGAGTAATGAGAGAAGCATTCAACGAATTCGAACATAAAACATTGGCAAACAATCTAAACAAGAACCCTAAAAAGTTTTGGTCATATGTAAAATCGGTAAGCGGATCTAAATCCCCTATTCAGTCACTCGTTGACCACGATGGCACCGAAACAGAGGACGACCGAAGAAAGGCAGAAATACTGAATTCAGTGTTCCGAAACTGTTTCACTGCGGAAAATCGTAACACGGTCCCTGACTTCAGCCGTCGCACGGACGCCAAAATGGAAAATATTGAAATAAACGATATCGGAATTGAAAAACAACTGCTATCACTTAGTAGCGGAAAAGCATCCGGACCAGGCGAGATACCCTTAAGATTCTACAGTGATTATGCTAAAGAACTTGCCCCCTTTCTATCAGCAATTTATCGTAGATCGCTGGAAGAACGTAAAGTACCTAGCGACTGGAAGAAAGCGCAGGTCGTTCCCATTTTCAAGAAGGGTCATAAATCAGATGCGAATAATTATAGGCCTATTTCGCTTACGTCAATCTGTTGTAGAATAATGGAACATGTTTTGTGTTCTCGTATTATGACGTTCTTAGATAATACAAATCTCCTTCATCATAACCAACATGGATTCCGCAAACAGAGATCATGTGAAACTCAGCTCGCCCTATTTGCCCAAGAAATTCACAGTGCCGTAGACACTGGCGAGCAGATTGATGCCGTATTCCTGGACTTCAGGAAGACATTTGATACGGTTCCGCACTTACGTTTAGTGAAAAAAATACGAGCTTACGGAATATCGGAGCAGGTTTGTGATTGGATTCAGGATTTCCTAGAAGAAAGAACACAACATGTCATTCTTAACGGTTCAAAATCTGCAGATGTAGAGGTAATTTCGGGAGTACCGCAAGGAAGCGTGATAGGACCTTTATTGTTTACAATATACATAAATGACTTAGTTGACAACATCGGTAGCTCCGTGAGGCTATTTGCAGATGACACGGTTGTCTACAAGAAAGTAGCAACATCAGAAGACTCGTACGTACTCCAGGAAGACCTGCAGAGGATTAATGCATGGTGCGACAGCTGGCAGCTTTCCCTAAACGTAGATAAATGTAATATAATGCGCATACATAGGGGCAGAAATCCATTCCAGTACGATTATGCCATAGGTGGTAAATCATTGGAAGCGGTAACGACCGTAAAATACTTAGGAGTTACTATCCGGAGCGATCTGAAGTGGAATGATCACATAAAACAAATAGTGGGAAAAGCAGGCGCCAGGTTGAGATTCATAGGAAGAATTCTAAGAAAATGTGACTCATCAACGAAAGAAGTAGCTTACAAAACGCTTGTTCGTCCGATTCTTGAGTATTGCTCATCAGTATGGGACCCTTACCAGGTTGGATTAATAGAAGAGATAGACATGATCCAGAGAAAAGCAGCGCGATTCGTCATGGGGACATTTAGTCAGCGCGAGAGCGTTACGGAGATGCTGAACAAGCTCCAGTGGCGGACACTTAAAGAAAGGCGTTACGCAATACGGAGAGGTTTATTATCGAAATTACGAGAGAGCACATTCCGGGAAGAGATGGGCAACATATTACTACCGCCCACATATATCTCGCGTAATGATCACAACGAAAAGATCCGAGAAATTAGAGCAAATACGGAGACTTACAAGCAGTCGTTCTTCCCACGCACAATTCGTGAATGGAACAGGGAAGGGGGGATCAGATAGTGGTACAATAAGTACCCTCCGCCACACACCGTAAGGTGGCTCGCGGAGTATAGATGTAGATGTAGATGTAGATGTAATACTCAGCACCTTTAAGCCAAAGAATCACATCATTTGAGAACAGGCTGAGGGAGGAAGGGACAGCGAGGTTGTTTGTTCCTTTAATTCGTAGTGGAACTTTCTCGTAGGTCTTCTCGCCACAGGAGATTAATTTGTCTACATCAGAATAAGATGATCGTAACTCTTCTAAAACTTTGTGTTAACGTATGTGCAAGGCAGGTGACTCATACCACCTGCAGGTATGTGCAGGTATGTACAAGGCTGGTGACGCATGCCACACTGGGGTAGAGAATCTGAAGCCTCTTGACTGTTTTAGCCATGTGTGAAACACCGCCTGTTACCAGCAGCAGAACGTTGTTTCTATTCACACCGTCCAGCCACAGTAGATTCATAGAGTTGCCAAACAAATTGGCAGTTGTCGAGTTGATTACTTTGTCGAGAGCTTCACACCTTAGGAGGTTAGGCGACGTTGCTCGTACAGTAGACAGTTGGGCTGTGCACGGCTATGTCTAAAAAGAAGAACTCGATAATGTCGCAGGGTCGAGTCACACATGTCTGCTTTTATGTCCAGCAGCTAATTCGCGGCAAATAATTGCTTGCAGCTGTGATCCCGCACTCAGATTGGCTATGCATTGGCTAGAATTGCGAATTAATAAATTAAACGAACGTATTATATAAAGACAAAGGTATAATTAATAAAAAATGTTCTATTTTAACGTCTGCAGTTGGTATAGATAACAGAGAAATATCTTGAATAATGTTTTTTCCATAACGTAAAACTCAAATAATCAGAAAGTGGTACTACGATAACTCAGTATAATGCAGATAGAAATAGTCTTGTAAATAAACTTTAAAGTTGCGTTGAGAGCGTTACGAGAATAGTGGCAGAATCCGCAAGCTAAATAGTCATCAAAGTCTCGCAAACACTAAGACCATTACCCGATCACAATGCACGAAATATTCGCCAGCTCAAATACACTGAAGCGCTGAAGAAACTGGTATAGGTATCAAATACAGAGATATGTAAACAGGCAGAATACGACGCTGCGGTCGGCAACGCCTATATAACACAACAAGTGTCTAGCACTGTTGTTAAATCCATTACTGCTGCTGCAATGGCAGGTCATCAAGATTTAAGTGAGTTTAACATGGTGTTATAGGCGGCGCACGAGCGATGGGGCACAGCATCTCCGAGGTAACGATGAAGTGGGGATTTTTCCGTACGACCATTTCACGGGTGTACCGCGAATATAACTAATCCGTTAAAACATCAGATCTCCGACATCGCTGCTGCCGAACAAAGATCGTGGAATTATGGGACCAACGACGACTGAAGAGAATCGTTCAACGTAACAGAGTTGCAACCCTTCCGCAAAGTGCTGCAGGTTTCAATGCTGGGCCATCAACAAGTGTTATCGTGCGAACCATTCAACCAAACATCATTGATGTGGGCTTTCGGAGCCGAAGGCGCACTCGTGTACCCTCGATGACTGCACGACACAAACCTTTACGCCTCGGCTGGCATCGTCAACACGGACATTGGACTGGAAACATGTTGCATGGTCGGACGAATCTCGTTTCAAATTGCATCGAGCGGATAGACGTCTACGGGTATGGAGACAACCTCATGAATACATGGACCCTGCAAGTCAGCAGAGACTCTGCAGAGAATCGGTAGAGACTCTGGAATGGTGTGGGGCGTGTGCAGTTGGACTCATGATACGTCTAGATACGACTCTGACAGGTGACATGTACGTAAGCATCCTGTCTGATCACCTACATCCATTCATATCCATTGCGCATTCCGACAGATGTGGGCAATTCCAGCAGGACAATGCGACACCCCACATGTCCAGAATTACTACAGAGCGCTCCAGGAACAATCTTCTGACTTTAGACACTTCCGCTGGCCACCAACCTCCCGAGACATAAACATTATTGAGCATATGTGGGATGCCTTGCAAATTGTTGTTCAGAAGAGATCTCCACTTCCTCTTACTCATACGGATTTATGGACAGGTCTGCAGGGTTCTTGGAGTCAGTTCCCTCCAGCACTATTTCAGACATTAGTGGAGTCCATGCCACGTCGTTTTGCGGCACTTCTACATCTATACTCCGCAAGCCACCTGATGGTGTGTGGCGGAGGGTACCTTGAGTATCTCTATCGGTTCTTCCTTCTATTCCAGTCTCGTATTGCTCGTGGAAAGAAAGATTGTCGGTAGGCTCTGTGTGAGCTCCGATCTCCCTGATTTTATCCTCATGGTCTCTTCGTGAGATATACGTAGGAGGGAGCAATACGCTGCTTGACTCCTCGGTGAAAGTATGTTCTCGAAACTTCAACAGAAGCCCGTACCGAGCTACTGAGCGTCTCTCTTGCAAAGTCTTCCACTGGAGCTTTCGCGATTACTAAATGATCCTGTAACGAAGCGCGCTGCTCTCCGTTGGATCCTCTCTATCTCTTGTATCAACCACATCTAGTACGGATCCCGCACCGGTGAGCAGTATTCAAGCAGTGGGCGAATAAGTGTACTGTAACCTACTTCCTTTGCTTTCGGACTGCATTTCCTTAGGATTCTTCCAATGAATTTCAGTCTGGCATGTGCTTTACCGTCGGTTAATTTTCTATGGTCATTCCATTTTAAATCACTCCTAATGTCTGCTCCCAGATAATTTAAGGAATTAACTGCTTCCAGTTGCTGACCTGCTATATTGTAGCTAAATTATGAAGGATCTTTCTTTCTATGTGTTCGCAGCACATTACACATGTCTACATTGAGATTCAATTGCCATTCCCTGCACCATGCGTCAATTCGCTGCAGATCCTCCTGCATTTCAGTACAATTTTCCATTGTTACAACCTCTCGCTATACTACAGCATCATCCGCAAAAAGCATAAGTGAACTCCCGATATTATCCACAAGGTCATTTATATACAGTATATTGTGAATAGCAACGGTCCTACGACACTCCCCTGCGGCACACCTGAAACCACTCTTACTTCGGAAGACTTCTCTCCATTGAGAATGACATGCTGCGTTCCGTTATCTAGGAACACTTCAATCCAATCACACAATTAGTCTGATAGTCCATATGCTCTTACTTTGTTCATTAAACGACTGTGGGGAACTGTATCAAACGCCTTGCGGAAGTCAAGAAAGACGGCATCTACTTGGGAACCCGTCTCTATGGCTATTTCAGTGTCGTGGACGAATAGCGCGAGCTGGGTTTCACACGATCGTCTTTTTCGAAACCTATGCTGAGTCCTACAGAGTAGATTTCTGCGTGCTCGCGGGGGCCCTACACATTATTTGGCAGGTGTTCCACTTTCCTTGGCTCTTCTGTGTAATTCAGAGTTCGACATTACTATTTACAAAACACATGAAATACAAAGAGTTGTTGGTGTTGTGGTCTTCAGTCCTGAGACTGGTTTGATGCATCTCTCCATGCTACTCTATCCTGTACAAGCTTCTTCATCTCCCAGTACCTACTGCAACCTACATACTTCTGAATCTGTTTAGTGTATGCATCTCTTGGTCTCCCTCTACGATTTTTACCCTCCACGCTGATCTCCAATACTAAATTGGTGATCCCTCGATGTCTGAGAACATGTCCTACCAACCGATTACTTCTTCTAGTCAAGTTGTGCCACAAGCTCCTCTTCTCCCCAATTCTTTTCAATACCTCCTCATTAGTTATGTGATCTACCCATCTAATCTTCAGCATTCTTCTGTAGCACCACATTTCGAAAGCTTCTACTCTCTTCTTGTCTAAACTATTTATCGTCCATGTTTCACTTCCATACATGGCTACACTCCATACAAATACTTTCAGAAACGGCTTCCTGACATTTAAATCTATACGCGATGTTAACAAATTTTTCTTCTTCAGAAACGCTTTCCTTGCCATTACCAGTCTACATTTTATATCCTCTCTACTTCGACCATAATCAGTTACTTTGCTCCCCAAATAGCAAAACTCCTTTACTACTTTAAGTGTCTCATTTCCTAATCTAATTCCCTCAGCATCACCCGACTTAATTCGACTACATTCCATTATCCTCGTTTTGCTTTTGTTGATATTCATCTTATACCCTACTGTCAAGACGCTGTCCATTCCGTTCAACTGCTCTTCCAAGTCCTTTGCTGTTTCTGACAGAATTACAATGTCATCGGCGAACCTCAAAGTTTTTATTTCTAGTAGTAACTCATATTCTGTCTATTCTCAATTCCGTAATGCAAATGGAAAAAGTTAGAAAATTCAGATGTCTCGTAATATAAAATATTTTCAAACGTTAGAGTACGGTAGTGGCCGTTCACTGCCCAGAATCAATCACTAACGCGACCGAGTAACCATCATTACTTCAGGTAGGTGTGCCTTCTTCAGCCACAAACATCGAAGTGTCTGGAATAGATCCCTTGAGCACAGCACTCAAAAAGTGTCCGCCTGCACTTGACACCAGCAGTGTACCGTCACCGTCTGCTTCTCCATTGGTCGAATGGTGTTCCCACCAAAAATACTTCATTTTGTTCTACAGACATGATTTTGACTCAGCTTGGCCACTTGACGCACTAAACTAACCTATGACAACAGTATTTAAATAAAGAAATGTTACAAGCATTCGTTCAAACTCAGATGAATCACATTAAATGAAAATAATAGTTTGTTCATACATAAATAAGCTAGTATTCTTGCGCCAGTGCGTTCATGTCAAATGACAATGAATTGTCGTCAAATATTTTTTAAACAATTATTTATTCCTGCTTGATGGAAACGTCTTTCGGTTCTCTTTTCAAAGTTGGTTTCAGGTAACACATGCAAGTGACCCCTTAAATTACCACTGTTGTAACATCAAGTGTAATCAACATTTAAATAACACTATGAGCAAAAAGTAGCAAATTCCATAAATGATTACACAAGTATGATAAGATATGTGGTATTCATGCTACATTCAGTTGCTGTGTTATTACAGAGAATATAACGTTCTAACTGACATTTGCATAATGAAAGAGATACAAAAACGTAATAAATCAATAAATAAATTAGATATAGATGAATAGCTTTCAGGGATGATAGCTATAGAGCAATACTATCATCTGAGATACCGTTTGTTGAAATCGCGCAAAGCATTTAAAAGTTATCTCCAAGGCTCACAATGAAAATATTTAGTTACTGTAAAATATTAACTTCTGTAGTTTTTAAAATATTTAAATATTATCTTTTCTACTGGAAGCACGCCATTTATCAAAGATGGCTGATGTATTCAGATTTGTTCTATTATTTGACTACATTTTTTATAGATTTTCTAAGTGCTGTAAGTAGCCATCTTTCAGACTGTCTAACACCGCACCATATCTAGTGCATCGCCTGTCTTCCTAAGAAGGCAACTGACATCCAGATTCCCTATTGTGCGATTTACCCACTTCCAGCCACTTATGAATCAGCTTATGCTACACGAGATAGTGTCCTGACATTCGTCCAGTATGATGATTTCAGTGCAAGTGAAGGGGCAGCCACATGTAGTGTTCAACCGCACTGTCCAAAAAAGTGGATAAAACAGTCGTACGACACAGGTGTCATTGACTGCCTTCGACGGTCAGGCTGAGGAAAGGCGTCGATGCTTCAGCAAGACATGCCATTTGACACATGCATGACATGTCCATTTTTAAATGCCCTCCAACTGAAGAATAAGACCAACTTCCCTTGATGATCATACTAAATGTTACTTGACACATATGTGGAACATCTATTTTTAAATTCTGTCCAACTCAAGTATGAGATCAACTTTCCTGGTTGCTCACAACCCATTTTCAACCATGACGTGGAACACTGGCCTTAGAGCCCCTAGGGCTGTTAATAAAAAGTCCTTCTCTGATGATCACAAACTTTATAAGTATGCATTCACTTAATTGAATGTGGACCATGACTGGCACCATGTCATTTTCTCAGATGAGTCACTATTTAGCTCAGTGAATGGGGGGAGGGGGGGGGAGTCGGTCTATGAACATGGGGAGCACATTACAACCCACAGTACATGGCATGCCGGCCGCGGTGGTCGAGCGGTTCTAGGCACTTCAGTCCGGAACCGTGCGACTGCTACAGTCGCAGGTTTCAATCCTACCTTGGGCATGGATGTGTGTGATGTCCTTAGGTTAGTTAGGTTTAAGTCTAAGTTCTAGGGGACTGATGAGCTCAGATGTTTGGTCCAATAGTGCTCAGAGCTATTTGAACCAAGTACGTGGCGTAATACTCACATGTGGACTACATCGTAGACTTGTGCTAAGGCTGGATGTCATTAGATGTCAAGGATACTTCATCAGCATGTGCACATCACGAAACGTACAGTGTTATTAAATGGCAGGATATGTTATCCCAATGGAGTGATCCAGTTCCAGCAGGAGCACTCACCAGTTCACACTAGTCGAATCTTTAAGCAATGGTTTTTACAACATGCTGAGTCACCCTGTCTTCTAGTCTGTTCGAACGCCAGACTTGAGCCCCACTGAAAATCTGTGGGCTTATATTAAACATCACATGAAATTGCACTGGCTGACTCAGCCCCATGCACATCTGACCAGTTGTGGGACCTAGTGTTGGATACATGGGAGAAATGAAATGCAATGTCGTGTGGCTTGCGCCTCCCATTGGGTAGACCAGTCCCCTGGTGCAAATCTTTTTAGTTGAGGCCACTTCGGCATCTTGTGTGTCGATTGGGATAACATGTGCATGGGGGCTTAATTATGTGAATAAATGAAAATGCAAATAATTTTTTAGTAGCTGTCTGTCCGATTACGCAAGTCTCGTAAACGGATGGCCCTGACTAGTATTATTACGCAATCTGACTGCTTAGAGGAGGAGGAGGAGATTAGTGTTTAACGTCCCATAACTGCTTAGAATGACAACAAGGAATGTAAGCAAATTTTCGTTAACACAGTTAATTAATTAAGTCCCCAGCAACTATAAAATCTACGAAGCCAACATAGCACAAGTGTAGCTGTTCTGTGTGTGGTAGTGTGACTCAACGCACATCTGGCACGGTTCTTCTTCAACAAAACAAGAATTTTTAAATACCAATTATACTGACGTGATAAAAGAAAATTAGAAATACTATAATTGCGCAAGAAAATCAGAATTACACTCTAATAGAAGAACACAAGCCAGATGCTTTGTTGACTGAACCTGTAATGACACATTATTCAGGACACACAAATAATAAGAAATAAAGAACAGTCGTTAGTTACCTTAATTTATATTGACGAAAAGCACTCAGATCATTACAATATCTCCACTGGATCAACATCTGCTATCTCTCCCATCAAATAACTGCATAAACATGGAACAACACTCAGCACTACCACATCTCACTCTAACTTCAAATACAAGCAGTGTCCACCACAACTGCTCGGCAAGAACTGCTTGCCACTAACTCTCAATACGCACTGCCAGTGGAGGCGGCGGAACAATACTCTCTCTGGCGCGATTTTTGGCGCTGTGGCTCAGTGTAGCCACCTTTCATATGCCCTTCCTCCACGGGCTAGAATTTGATGGTATTTTTGCCAGCATTGGTGGTGAAAATACCACCAAATTCGTCAAAAAAAATACAGACAAAAATAAAAGATAATATTAATACGTAAATATCATATAACTAGATAAAAGTTTGGCTTTGCACTGACCTTTCAATAGCCTAATATATAAAATACACTAAGCAATACAAATTCTTTCATACATGTGACTTTACATAATAGTTTACAGAAATATCATGTGGTTAGACAATTCAATCGATAACGTCAGCAATGACGAATATGAGCAGGTAAGAGTCTTATAACTTTTCACAAACAGTAATACACAAAAAATCAGTTAATACAATATTCACAACAAGTAGTTCACAGTTCCAGCAGTAGCACCCAGCAATGTTGAATAGGTGCTGACAGCAACAAGTGACATCATCTCAGTAGAAGCAGTTCATCAGTGGCACCCAGCATTGTGGAGTAGGTTCAGACTCCAACAGGTGACATCATTTCAGTAGAAGCAGTCCATCAGTGGCACCCAGCATTGTTGAACAGGTGCACACAGCAACAAGTCACATTTCTCAGTAGAAGCAGTTCATCAATGGCACCCAGCATTGTTGAGTAGGTGCAGACTCCAACAGGTGACATCATTTCAGTAGAAGCAGTCCATCAGTGGCACCCAGCATTGTGGAGTAGGTTCAGACTCCAACAGGTGACATCATTTCAGTAGAAGCAGTCCATCAGTGGCACCCAGCAATGTTGAACAGGTGCACACAGCAACAAGTCACATTTCTCAGTAGAAGCAGTTCATCAATGGCACCCAGCATTGTTGAGTAGGTGCAGACACCGACAAATGACATTAAACAACTATCACTTATCACACAGTTCATTAGCAGAAATTAAACATGTCCTAGTGGCACCAATCATGTAGAAAAAGTACAAGTAACAGTTCATAATCAGTCACTATTTAGACAGTTCTAGCATGAACAGTAGTTTGAATGCACATACAAATGCTTTTACAATGCTCTTACACTAAACTTACAAATCATAACAAACACACAAATGATATCAGATAATTGTCATATTACTATTACAAGTACATAAACATCAGTAAACCTATAATATTTATGGGTGTCAGTGCAAGCCACTACAAACAAATAAAATAATATTTAGGAGATAGGTGGGTAGGATTAGGAAAGGAAAACACACAAAACACACTCACTCATCTTTCATCCACATTAAGTACTACTGTGTAATTGTATAGTGTTAACTGTCTGAATCCACTTCTGTCAAATTTCATGTTCATCATGTGTATCAAGTAGTAGTGGCAGCAATGTATAACAGTCAATAATTGTTAAGTCAACGTCATAGTCATCATGTCAAGACCAATGTTTGCCAAGCCAGATCAAAATGTATGGTTGTTGAACAACTGTCAGTGTGCCAAGATATGCAATGCTTCCTCTCTCCAAAAAAAAGTACATACTGCTTAGTGATTTAACAAAGTGTGTGTAGACAATCTTCCTTCCATTTTAGTGTTCTAGACTGCTATCTTCATCCTCCTTGTTCCATATAGACCAACAACAAAAAAAAATATGCACCTCACTTACTTTACTTCTTATCCATCAGAGCTCCAATCAACTTCATATAATCTCAATACCTCAATAATACCTCTTCAATACGTCGACATATAAACCTTATTGCCAGTATCATTTACCTTACCTCTTGTCCACAAAAACTCCAATATTACCAATATCATTTCACTTCCATAACAACTCTTTCCTCAAGTCAGTTTCGTCGAACAAGTACAGATAAAATCCTAATGCAAACCTCCTCATCCCATACAATCCGAAGACACACTGTCAACACACAACCTCTGTGTAATCCATCTGACCAAAATCTTCTACTCATTATGAATTATAAACAAAGAATGCATACATGACCTCTAACAGACTTAGTTCGAATAACTCTCAGTAATTAAGTACGATTACGGAGTGTGAATGATGCTAATATTTCACAGTGTGTACACCACTTCAAGAATTATGGGAAACAGAAGCAAACATGTGGAGTGTTTCTTGTGTCAAGTGTCACTTCCTATTTCAATTGCTCACGAAAAATGCAGTGTAATAACTGTGTTGGTATGTCATGTCGTTAGCTTCCTTCCTATTGGCATACATTTATACAGATTCCATAAAACCTCCAGCTCATGTGACTTCTATGACGTTTCTTGTACTAAAGTCGCTCGTCGAATTATAGCAGTTCATTTTCTTATCTTAAAAATATGAGGCACTGAGCGTAAGCAAAACAAGCAATAGCGAGTAAATATACCAGTAGTGAACAGAATGTCAACAAGTGGATGCAGCACAAATCTTACAACGAGGCTCTGCCAAGCGAACAATCTGTAACTAGTACCATAGTGTAACCTAAACTCTATGTTCATACACAGTATAATAGCATTTCTATATACAAAATTAAAGAGTAGTTGTGACAACAAACAGAAATGTATAAATATGCAAGCCATACGCATAGCAGCAAACATATCTTACGTAATAAACAGGTCATTAGGATCGTATCTTAATAAGTAACCATGAAGGCGCAAGCAGATAAATCACAAAGTATAACTTACATACCTAACCACATCAGCACAATTAATCAGGTGACAATTATAATTTAAATAAATAGGCACAGCAGGCACATAATTAAAAAATATGACATCAGTGAAAAAGCAGTGCAGCCAAGCGATGCATAATATACACAAGTAACAACTCAATTCATGGATAATCATTGTCAAAATCAGTTAACGTACGCAAGCACGTCGCTTCACAAGCAAATTCATAGAACATGTAATTAGCACAAAGTATGAATCACGTAATCGCGAGCAGCAAATTACGTCTAAAGTACGTACCTAAGTGGAAATATTTTACCTGAAAAATAAACTCAATTAATAGTTACCTTTTTTAGTTTATTACTTTCTTCTTCGAAATGACATTTTTCCTGAAATTTTCTCGATAGCAAGTCGTCTTAACGTCGGACACGCACAGAATTTACCTGAAGTTCTTAAATACCTTATAGAACCGTATCCTGAAAAATACTGAATGTTAATAACAGAATTCAACAAGTCACTATAGCTTTATACTGAATTTAGTCGGAGAAATTAGTCTGTATTTATTTACCGCTGTCAGTGCATTCGCACTGAGCGCTCGATCAGCTGTAGGCGCGTGACGTAGGAAGTGATAGTTTGCGGTCAACGACTGCCTTTAGCGGCGCGCAGACTTGACTGTTGCTTTGAGTATATGCCGCCGCCAAAACACAGCGCGGTATCCTTGTACTCTCTGCATGTTTACATCTAGCTGTTAGTTTCTCACAAGTACGTCATTCTACAAAAATTTTGACGTTTGATACAGTATATGATGTATTCCCTTAGAGCGTCGAGATTTAAGAGTTTCTACTTCAACAGTGTTATCATGAATAATTTTTCGAATTCTATATGGACCGTTATAAAGCAGAAAAAATTTGCGACACAAGCCCTTTCCTTTGTGAGACAGACGATGAGCCTTAATTAACACCTTCTGACCAACTGACAAGATTTTTGAACGACCAGGACGCTTAGCTGATTTCTCTCTTCTAGCAGCCGCAGATGCAATATTTTGTAGAGCCAGGTTGACAACTTCAGAATGCCGCAGTTTCCGTGAAGGCGGAAAAGGAACGATTTCAGATATGCGATTTGTCGGTGCTTTGTTTTTTAGTATCAGTATAGGCGGTAAAGAAGTTGAGTCATTAGGAAGTTCATTCAGAATGTTTTGAAAAATATGAAGATACTGATCCCACGTTCTGTGATTCTGATGACAATAAAGACGACACAATTTATTGATTTCCTTCATCCATCTCTCTGAAGCGTTAGATTGGGGGTGAAAAAGTGAAATGAAAATTGGTTTAATTTTACGACGCTGTAGAGTACGAAGCCAAATTTTAGAACGAAACTGTGATCCATTATCTGATATAACCTTATCAACATGACCAACTTCTTTAAGAAAATGTTTGATGAAAGCGCTAGATACTGAACGTGCTGTTGCTTTGCGTAACGGTGTAAAACACACATATTTTGATGTCAACTGCACTGCTACGAAAATGTACGCAAAACCATTAGTAGATCGAACCACTGGACCGAACAAATCAACTGCAGCCATGTCCTTTAATTTCGCTGGAATGATAGGAAACAACGGTGCTCTGTGAGAAACTGTCGGCGGTTTAGCCCTTTGACATAATTTGCATTTGGCAAGAACAAATCGGACACGTTTTTCCATATTATTGAAGTAGCAATTTTCTCGTAATTTATGAAAGCATTTTCTGGGACCAAAGTGTGCATAACTGAAATGCGTATACCAAATCAGCTTATTAACCCACTCATCAGGAATACAAACTAACCAAACAGAGTTGTCGACCGATTTTCGTTTAAAAAGAATGTCATTGCGAACTAAATAATGCTGTGTAATCGCTACGCTTTCCTTTCTCCTCCACTTCTCCTTAATGTCCTTCCAGATTGGATCCTTATTTTGCTCCTTAGCGATGTCCTGGAGCGAAGACGAAATAAAGTTCTCAAACGCAACACCTTGAATATACATCAAACAATAATTGTTTTCCTTGCAGTCCTCTTCAGCACTTTGTTTCAAGCCCATAGGTGCACGTGATAAAGCATCAGCAACAATATTTGAAGATCCCTGTATGTAAACAATACTAAAATCAAATTCCTGTAGGTACAACGCCCATCGTGACAATCTGCCATGAGTTAATTTTGTCGACATAAGAAACTCCAGAGCTCGATGATCGGTGTAAACCTTAGTATGTCTGCCAAACAAAAATGTGCGAAATTTTGTAAAAGCCCAAACAACAGCCAAAGCTTCAAGTTCCGTAATCGAATAATTCCTTTCTGATTTCGAGAGAACACGACTTCCAAATGCAATAGTCTTTTGTACTACAACGCCGTTTTCTTCTATCTCTTGAAATAAATGTGCACCTAGGCCTTTGTATGATGAGTCCGTCGCCAATCAAAAATCTTTAGATAAATCCGGGTGTGAAAGAAGTGGGGCAGCAACTAAGGCATCACGAAGTTGTTCAAATTCTGACTGAGCTTCCTCATCCCAACACCAATTAGATTTCTTTCCGGATAGTTCACATAAACGAGGTGTGGCCAAATTGTCCAATCTAACAAAGCGTCTAAGAAAATTACAGACACCAAGAAAACTACGAACATCACGTTTTGTGGTAGGAACAGCATAATTACGAATAGCATCTAATTTTTCTGGATCAGGAAGAATACCTTCTGTAGAAATAATGTGACCGAGAAATCTCACCTGAGAACGACCAAATTCAGATTTTTCTAAGTTCACTGTAATACCAACTCTTGCAAAAATACGTAATAATGAATCCAAAATTTTGTTGTGCTCACTCCAAGAGTGTTTAGCAATAAGAATGTCGTAGACATAAGAAGTAATATTGTCACGAAGATAAACAGGTAAAATTTCATTTAAGCTACGAATGAATGCTGCCGAAGATACAGTAAGTCTAAACGGTAATTTCCGAAACTGGTAACAGTTACCAAAGGCTAAAAAGGCAGTATATTTTCTACAATCAGGGTGGAGTTCTATTTGCCAAAAACTTGCGCGCATATCAATCGTGGATAAAACTTTAATTCCATGAAAATGTTGAAGAAGTTCATCTAAATTTTGTGGACGGTCAGTTTCAGGAATGATGATGTTATTTATCTGTCTGGAATCCAGAACCAAACGAATTGACCCATCCTTTTTAAGAACAACGTGTAATGGGCTAGTATAAGGACTGACTGCAGGCTCAATAATGCCCTGATCTAACATGTACTGAAGTTCATTCTTAACCTTGTCTCTGTAAGCCAAAGGAATAGCGTACGTTTTCCCGCGAAATGGTGTGTGTTCTTTTACTTTAAATAAATATTGTAAGCCTTGTATAGTTCCTGTGTGATGACTAAATACTGTAGCATGTGAAGTCAAAATGTGGTGCAGCTCTTCTCTTGCAACGTCATCTGGCACTTCAGCTTTCTTAACCTTTTCATTAATTAATTCTTCGCTATTAATTATATCATCTATCGCGTCGCTGTATCTATTGTCATTGTCATGAATAAACACATTGTCGTCATAATGCTCAACGAAAACATCAGAAGTAAGAAACCTTAAACATTTTGTATCTGACTCAGATCTTGTTAAACACTCGAAAAATTTCAAACATTTCGGTATTCCGGCAACAGTCAAATTCACACTCCCTTCTTTAAAGTTCAAAATTGCCTTATGTGCGTTAAGAAACTCCATACCTAATATAATTTGTGTACTGAGTAATGGAACAATAATAAAATTAGCAGAAAATTCGTATCCTTGACAATTGAAATTTAGGTTGGTCTGTTGTTTAACTTCTACACCCTTTCCAGAAATCGCTCCTCGAATTTTAGTTTTAGAAATAGGTAACACAGGACAGGCAATAGTTCTTTCACATATACGAAAAACTGATTCACTAATGACATTCAATGGGCTCCCAGAATCTAAAACTGCAGTGAACTTATTCTTACCCACACATACTTCAATAACAGGATGTAAAAATGCGTCTACATTATTTTCCTTTTCTTCTAACAAAATGTCTCTCATGTCTTCCAGGCGTACGTAGTGTAAAGTCGTAGTGTCATTACTTTCTGAACCGTCTATATTGCTGCCAGAAGCCGAAGCTACAAGTCATTGTCGATTGTTTGCGTCACGTCTTTGAGTATTCGCGTCATTCCGCGGATCCATTTCTACGATTTGCACTTGTCTCTCTGAAGTTCTGTCACGTGGAGGATGCCAATTAGGTCCCTCCTGTCTGTTAGATACAAATTCTTGGTTGTGTCTGTTATTAAAATTTCTGTTTTCCTGTCTGTCTGCATAACTACTTCTTGTGTAATTTCGACTGTCACTTCTGAAATTATTGTTGTATCTATTACCCTGGTTATTTCTGTGGTAAGAATTTCTATTACTGTATGAATAATTTCTGTCTTGATGATACCGATTACTGTTTCCGTATGATTGATCATTCCGGTACGAATTACCGTTATTATAATTGTCTGTGTAATTTCTGTTAAAACGTCTGTTATTGTCATAGGGCTGGTATCTATTGTCCTGTCTGTTACGTCTGTCATTCTCAACATTACCCATATAACGCCCGTTCCGATCACTATCCCTTTTCTCTGAAAATCTACTGTAATTACTGTTACTGAAAAAATTACAGGAAGTCCCATCGTCGTTGTCATACTCAAGTTCTTGCAACAAAGTCTTAAAAGTCTCAATGTCGTCTTTACATCTTCCGGCTAAGGCAATTTGTCTTATGGATTGTGGCAGCTTAGTTAAACAAATGCGAATTAATTCAGTCGGGCTGTAAGGGTTGGAAAGGAACTGATTCTTTCGAATCATGTCTTCAAAGTATTCTGCCGGCGTGCGGAACTCAGACTGTTTAAAATTACGCTGCATAATCAGACTATGTTTGACTCTGTCTTGTGTGTTTTCGGACCAATATGCCGATAAAAATGCATGATAAAAATCATTCAGATTATTACAATCTCTAATGAGTGCGCGCATCCGCGTCGCCGGTTCGTTTTCTAAATATCCACACATAAATTCCAGTTTGTGACTTAGTGGCCAATTTGGTGGAAGTGCGTACATAAATTGATCTAACCATGAACATGGATGTATGTCATTCTTAGAATTACGGAAGATCTTAAATTTCCGAACAGTCAAAAAGTGTTTATAGTCAAAGTTTTCGCCTCGTGGCGACAAAGACCTACCGCGTCTGTCCCAGTCCCAATGCCGATTATTGTCAAGTTCGCGCGCCTGGCGCTCTCTTGTTGCATCCCGTAAATGAAACAAATTATTTTCTTCAAACCCCTCTGGTATCTGTGATTCTAAATTTCTTTTGCCGTCTTTTCCTACGATTTCGCCTTCAATTTGTTTGACTTGCTTTTTTAATGCCTCAAATTCCCTTTTCACGCGTTCATTAAATTTTCCCTGATTTTCAACATGTTTATTTATGCTCTGGTACTCTTCGGTTTCTGAAAATGGCAATGGAGCTGTGTCATCTGAATCTCTGTCCCCATTTAAACTAAGATTTGTCAATTTATCTGAAATCTCCTCCACTCTTTCCGATAAGTCACCAATTTGTTCTTTCTGTTTATTTACGTCTTCCGTAAGTGTCGCGACTCGGGTTTCAGTATTAACACATTTATTAGTTAACTGTTCATACTGTTGTGTTAGGTTATTTAATCTGTCATTTGGTACGGATTCCTCGATTCTCTCAAATATTTCTTCCTTATCTTTCGCACGTTGTAAATTTAACTCTGAAAATTTCTGTACTATCGCGCGATCTCTTTCTTCCTGTTCTCTATCCTGTTCCCTTTGTCTAATCTCTACTGCAACTAATCTATTATTGTGAGCATTCAAAATCGGTTGTACTTCTTCTCGAATTTCTTTCTTTAATTCATCTTTCATGTTTTTGAAACATGTCCCTATTCGTGAGTCTAACCGTGTTTCCATTGTTCCCATCTGTGTTTTTAATTCAGATCTAAACTGTGTTTCCATTGTTCCCATATCATTTTTTAATTCAGATCCCAAAGTTCCCATCTCAGTTTTTAATTCAGATCCAAACCGTGTTTCCATTGTTCCCATCTGTGTTTTAATTGTACCTATCTCTGTTTTAAATTCAGATCGTATCTGTGATCCCAGTGAGTCTAACCGTATTTTCATTGTTTCCCTATCTGTTTTAAATTCAGATCGAAAATTTAATATTACACTCATCAACTGCTCCATATTAACTTGTTCGAAATTCTTTTCGCCCCTAACATTTCCCACAAAACTAACTTCCTTTTGCATAGCCATAAAGCTATCTGTGTTCGATACTATTTCAGAATCTTCTATCGTTGATCTCGTATTCTGTGAAATTTCTGATTGAGAAAAATTTTGAAATGGTTCCGGACTATTTTCCCGACTTATTAAATTGTTTTCCACTTCATTATTCATCACACTGTTCTCCTGTGTTGGCGAGTTCGCCATGTTAACAATTTCGTCATTCTCACTATCCATCATTTTTGCCTTTTTCATCGATCGCGTAATCATTTACAAAATATACAAAACTCGTCACTATATGAAAATTGCACACAATGACACTTTATCTCCAACAATACCATTCACACGAAATGTTTCCTTCAGACACGATTGACGAACAATTGAAATAATTGCACTAAATTGTCAAACGCGTATACAAGACAACAAAAAAAATAAATTTTGAAAAATACCATTAGAAGAATGACAATTACAAAATCTACACATGCAATCTAGACTACAATTGCTAAACTACAAATTACTACAACAATACTACTGTCTACTATTTTTACAATCAGAAGAATTCTAAGGGACGATCCGAAGCAGCGGTCGCCACGTGCATGGGGGCTTAATTATGTGAATAAATGAAAATGCAAATAATTTTTTAGTAGCTGTCTGTCCGATTACGCAAGTCTCGTAAACGGATGGCCCTGACTAGTATTATTACGCAATCTGACTGCTTAGAGGAGGAGGAGGAGATTAGTGTTTAACGTCCCATAACTGCTTAGAATGACAACAAGGAATGTAAGCAAATTTTCGTTAACACAGTTAATTAATTAAGTCCCCAGCAACTATAAAATCTACGAAGCCAACATAGCACAAGTGTAGCTGTTCTGTGTGTGGTAGTGTGACTCAACGCACATCTGGCACGGTTCTTCTTCAACAAAACAAGAATTTTTAAATACCAATTATACTGACGTGATAAAAGAAAATTAGAAATACTATAATTGCGCAAGAAAATCAGAATTACACTCTAATAGAAGAACACAAGCCAGATGCTTTGTTGACTGAACCTGTAATGACACATTATTCAGGACACACAAATAATAAGAAATAAAGAACAGTCGTTAGTTACCTTAATTTATATTGACGAAAAGCACTCAGATCATTACAATATCTCCACTGGATCAACATCTGCTATCTCTCCCATCAAATAACTGCATAAACATGGAACAACACTCAGCACTACCACATCTCACTCTAACTTCAAATACAAGCAGTGTCCACCACAACTGCTCGGCAAGAACTGCTTGCCACTAACTCTCAATACGCACTGCCAGTGGAGGCGGCGGAACAATACTCTCTCTGGCGCGATTTTTGGCGCTGTGGCTCAGTGTAGCCACCTTTCACATGGTGATGAGGACAATACAACACCCAGTCCCCAAGTGGAGAAAATCTCAGATCTAGCCGGGAATCGAATTTGGCCCCTTGCATATTCTGTCATGCTGACCACTCTGCTATCAAGGTGGATGGATACGTGGGAGAGTTCATGGACGATGAGGCATATTTACAGGAGCTAATCACCTCCATACCTAGTCAATTGAGGCACGTAATTGATGCTGATGGTGGATGGACCTCATACTAACCTGATCTTTGATGTGGAACTTTCCCCGTCTCACATAAATCAACTATATATTACAACATTTGATACAACTGTATGTTTGTTAATTGGAAATTATGTGAAATCATTGTGCTTTAAATTTCATATATTTAAGTCCTGGTACTTAACACTTACTACATGTTAATTTGGATAAAGCACAACGAAGACAATTTGAATCGAAATAGAAATGGTGTCCTAGTACGAGACTGCCAGAGAAAACACTTAATTGATATTAAGTGATATTAATTGATATTATATTAGAACATGAAAACCCTAAAATAATAATGCAGGGTGTTTCTAAAAGAATATACGTACTTCAAATGCATATATTTATTAAACTTAGGACGTACGAATATAAAACTTTGCACACAATCAACGAACCACTCAATATGTCCTCCATCAGCTACATGAACAGTATCGCATCGATACTCAAATTCCTCCAACACTCGGGCAAGCATGTCTTTCGTCACTGATGTTATGGCAGTCAAGATTTATTGTTGCAACAGTGAATATGAAATACATAAAATAATTACATTTGTAGATCAATAGTACAAGTTGGTCTGAGGTAACAGGCATCGACCCTTATCAGTAGATGGTATATACTCCACGGGCGGCAATGCAGGCACTTACTCAAGCATCCAGTCGATCGTACAGATGGCGAAAACTGTCCTGTGATACGTTCACGACGCCTGCTCGGCCTATTAACGTAGCTCAGTAAGAGCTGTTAGTTGATGAGTCGCACTAGTCACTTGTCGTCCCGTCATATCTCACACATGCCCGATTGGAGACAGTTGTGGAGATCTTGTTGGACAGAGAAGTTGCTGCACATTTTGGAGAACACGTTGAATCGCACAGTTGATGTGTGGGCGAGGATTAACCTGTTGGATCAACACATCACCTTTCTGTTGCAAGAACATCAAAAGAACGAGTCTAACAGCATTCTGCTCACACACAGTGCTAGTTGGTGTACCTTCCAGAATCACCAAAGGTGAGCGAGAGCTGTAGCTTATCTCATTCTACTCCATAAGGCCTGGGGTAACTTAGACGAATGAACTCTACAAGACAGCGCTCACCAGGTCAATGTCGTACGCGCAAACGATCGTCACTTGCATGCAGGCAGAATCTGCTTTCATTGCTGAAGGCCACGATGTGCCATTCCAATTTCCAAGTGGTCCTCTGACTGTACCAGTCGAGCTGTGCACGTCGATGCTGTGGCGCCAGTGGAAGACAGGCTAGAAGCGTGCGTGCCAGTAATCCCACTGCTAATAAGCGGTTCGCAACACTTCGTTTCGCTACAGTTCGTGTTGGCACGTCTGGGCTCACAGACCCTCTTATATGTGCGATCTGCCATTGCTACCCTTACAATACAACTATCCCTGTGGGCGTCTATGTTGTGTGGACGGCCAGACATGTTTGAGCACGTTCACATGACTACTGATACTAGCAGCATTGCACAACTGACATAATACATCCAACTTGAGTGGCAGTTATCCGAAAGGATCATCCTGCCACCTGGAAGTCCACAATTTGACCCCTTTGAAACACACACAGTTGGTTGTAGGAAGCACGAGTGAGTCTCTGTGGCATGGTTGCTTGCTTCCTTCACACGTTTGCACTACACTGCGTCTTCTGGCTGTGATCATCCTCTTAAAGGGTAGACACAGATGGCGCTCTCTTACCTGTGCCTCTATGCTGTTGGCGGCCGACGTTGAAACCATTACCAGTAGATCTACTGTCCGCCAGGTGCCATACGCTATGATTAGATCAAAATCGACGTAGTTTTTCCAGGTGTTGTAATTTTTTCAGCTGCGTATTTGTGTCGGAAACATTACGTTGACGTTAAGGGTAGCAAAACCCACGGTCTGGATGCTCACGACGCCAACAAAACGGTCTACATCTACATTTATACTCCACAAGCCACCCAACGGTGTCTGGCGGAGGGCTCTTTACGTGCCACTGTCATTACCTCCCTTTCCTGTTCCAGTCGCGTATGATTCGCGGGAAGAACGACTGTCTGAAAGCCTCCGTGCGGGCTCTAATCTCTCTAATTTTACATTCGTAATCTGCTCTGGAGGTATAAGTAGGGGGAAGCAATATATTCGCACCCTCTCGAAACCTGGCGAGCAAGCTACACCGCGATGCAGAGCGCCTCTCTTGCAGAGTCTGCCACTTGAGTTTGTTAAACATCTCCGTAACGCTATCACGATTACCAAATAACCCTGTGACGAATCGCGCCGCTCTTCTTTGGATCTTCTCTATCTCCTCCGTCAACTCGATCTGGTACGGATCCCACACTGATGACCAATACTCAAGTATAGGTCGAACGAGTGTTTTGTAAGCCACCTCCTTTGTTGATGGACTACATTGTCTAAGGACTCTCCCAATGAATCTCAACCTGGTACCCGCCTTTCCAACAATTAATTTTATATGATATTCCACTTCAAATCGTTCCGCACGCATACTCCCAGATATTTTACAGAAGTAACTGCTACCAGTGTTTGTTCCGCTATCATATAATCATACAATAAAGGATCCTTCTTTCTATGTATTCGCAATACATTACATTTGTCTATGTTAAGGGTCAGTTGCCACTCCCTGCACCAAGTGCCTATCCGCTGCAGATCTTCCTGCATTTCGCTACAATTTTCTAATGCTGCAACTTCTCTGTATACTACAGCATCATCCGCGAAAAGCCGCATGAAACTTCCGACACTATCTACTAGGTCATTTATATATATTGTGAAAAGCAATGGTCCCATAATACTCCCCTGTGGCACGCCAGAGATTACTTTAACGTCTGTAGACGTCTCTCCATTGATAACAACATGCTTTGTTCTGTTTGCTAAAAACTCTTCAATCCAGTCACACAGCTGGTCTGATATTCCGTAGGCTCTTACTTTGTTTATCAGGCGACAGTGCGGAACTGTATCGAACGCCTTCCGGAAGTCAAGAAAAATAGCATCTACCTGGGAGCCTGTATCTATGATTTTCTGGGTCTCATGAACAAATGAAGCGAGTTGGGTCTCACACGATCGCTGTTTCCGGAATCCATGTTGATTTCTACATAGTAGATTCTGGGTTTCCAAAAACGACATGATACTCGAGCATGATACTCGCCTTCGCTAATTCACCGAGCAGATTAATTCCGGGCTGGCGTGCCTCCACAAATCCCGGAATTGGTGTGCGGCTTGAGCCGGGAGACGTCATCCATGATGAAGATTCTATTTGTCTTGATCTATAACTGTTTTTCACAGACCCTGGACACTACTGCCCACGCTATTTCAAGAAAGGCTTGGATCGAGCGCTACGTTATCAATCAATCCCGTCTACCGCACAGTGCGGGGTTGTGACGGAAGATCGAGAAGCAACGCAGTGAAGGCATCCGAGACCAACAGCTGCAGTGCTCCTCTCACCGGCAGCATCCATGCTCCCTCGGGACAGGGAGCCAACGGAGGTAGGAGGAGTCAGATGTGACGACAATGTCCTCCACAGCACCCATGGGCCCGACAGGGTCTGTCTACAGACCGGGAAGTGACGAAGTGTATTTTAGAATAGGACAGACAAAAATTGGTGTTCAGAACGAATTTTTCACTCGACAGTGGAGTGTGCGCTGATATAAAACCTCCTGGCAGATTAAAATTGTGTGCTGGAAAGAGACTCGACCCCTGAACCGTTACCTTCCGCGGGCAAGTGTTCTGCCAGCTGAGCGGCTTTTCGCGGATGATGCTGTAATATACAGAGAAGTTGCAGCATTAGAAAATTGTAGCGAAATGCAGGAAGATCTGCAGCGGATAGGCACTTGGTGCAGGGAGTGGCAACTGACCCTTAACATAGACAAATGTAATGTATTGCGAATACATAGAAAGAAGGATCCTTTATTGTATGATTATATGATAGCAGAACAAACACTGGTAGCAGTTACTTCTGTAAAATATCTGGGAGTATGTGTGCGGAACGATTTGAAGTGGAATGATCGTATAAAATTAATTGTTGGCAAGGCGGGTACCAGGTTGAGATTCATTGGGAGAGTCCTTAGAAAATGTAGTCCATCAACAAAGGCGGTGGCTTACAAAACACTCGTTCGACCTATACTTGAGTATTGCGCATCAGTGTGGGATTCGTACCAGATCGGGTTGACGGAGGAGATAGAGAAGATCCAAAGAAGAGCGGCGCGTTTCGTTACAGGGTTATTTGGTAACCGTGATAGCGTTACGGAGATCTTTAACAAACTCAAGTGGCAGACTCTGCAAGAGAGGCGCTCTGCATCGCGGTGTAGCTTGCTCGCCAGGTTTCGAGAGGGTGCGTTTCTGGATGAGGTATCGAATATATTGCTTCCCCGTACTTATACCTCCCGAGGAGATCACGAGTGTAAAATTAGAGAGATTAGAGAGCGCACGGAGGCTTTCAAACAGTCCTTCTTCCCGCGAACCATACGCGACTGGAACAGGAAAGGGAGGTAATGACAATGGCACTTAAAGTGCCCTCCGCCACACACCGTTGGGTGGCTTGCGGAGTATAAATGTAGATGTAGATGAGCTACTCCAGCACTAATCACGACCCCTTCTCACAGCGCTACTTCCGCCTGTGCCTCGACTTTTACCTTCCAAACTCCACAGAAGCTCTCCTGCGAAACTTGCTGGACTAGCATTGCTAGAAGAAAGGATATTACGGAAACACGGCTTAGCCACAGCCTGGGGACATGTTTCCAGAATAAAGTTTTCACTCTGCTGCGGTGTGTTCGCTGATATGAAACTTCCTGTGTAGACGGGTCGTGAGGCGTGATAGGGTAGCTTAGAACTGGTATTTTTCATGTTTGTAATCTAGCATCCACTAGCGACAAATAGGGAATAGTGGTAGACATAATTAGATTAGGAAGTAGGTGCAGTTCTACTATTGGCAGATATAAGAAATGTTTAGAGGGGCAGTTTTGTGAAGGGTGCAATAATGCATATTGAATCATTAGTTGCCGATATACAGGAGAAAATTTGCTGTTGATGTAAATGATTTTTGTAAAAATGAATACAGCAGTACAGGTAACAAACTACTGCGTAATAAATAAGTAAAGCGGTTTCCATTCCTAAGCTATCATATATAGAATAAAAAAATCTTAGCAACAGGTAGGAACACGTCCGAAGCAGTGTGTATGCTATTATATTGCTACTAACGTACCAGAAAATGCTTCGCAGTTGCTAAATATGTATGGGAACTGGATATACGTCTTCATATCCTTCTCCCCCCTCTCGCTGTCCATCACTTCCTCCCCCCCTCTCTCTCTCTCTCTGACCACTTCCTGATCCCGAAGTCCTATCTCCATTTCCCCTCTCCTTTCTGTCTGTCTCCTCTTCCCCCTCTTCTGGTCTTCAGCCTTGTGTATTCTCATTGACAAAGAAACCTTGATTGGGAATTAAAGTAGCTTAAATAGGTGAATCGGATGCGATCATTGGGTATACGGAATAAAGAGAGACATCCCCTGCTCCTGGATCTGTGAGGATAGTAGCTTCACTGGCAGTACCTCGCATACTTTTAATCTGCAAACGGGATTGATTACAAAATTTCGGACGATTCAGGTTCCTGTAAAACAATAAACTGGTAGCCAAGATCGCAGGAATAGTTTTTATTCCACGATTACCGGTTTCGGCGAAACTAAAGCGGCCATCATCGCGTCTTAGGACACATACAGGGCTATTAAAAATGACTGAAGCGATTTCATAAATTCGCTGTACCATCATTCATTGACATACGGTCACGACACACTACTGATTCGTAGAAAAACTTATAAAGTTTTGTTCGGCTGAAGCCGCACTTCAGGTTTCTGCCGCCAGAGCGCTCGAGAGCGCAGTGAGACAAAATGGCGACAGGAACCGAGAAAGTGTATGTCGTGCTTGAAATGCACTCAAATCAGTCAGTCATAACAGTGCAACGACACTTCAGGACGAAGTTCAACAAAGATCCACCAACTGCTAACTCCATTCGGCGATGGTATGCGCAGTTTAAAGCTTCTGGATGCCTCTGTAAGGGGAAATCAACGGGTCGGCCTGCAGTGAGCGAAAAGAAACGGTTGAACGCGTGCGGGCAAGTTTCACGCGTAGCCCGCGGAAGTCGACGAATAAAGCAAGCAGGGAGCTAAACGTACCACAGCCGACGGTTTGGAAAATCGTACGGAAAAGGCTAAAGCAGAAGCCTTACCGTTTACAATTGCTACAAGGCCTGACACCCGATGACAAAGTCAAACGCTTTGAATTTTCGGCGCGGTTGCAACAGCTCATGGAAGAGGATGCGTTCAGTGCGAAACTTGTTTTCAGTGATGAAGCAACATTTTTTCTTAATGGTGAAGTGAACAGACACAATGTGCTAATCTGGGCGGTAGAGAATCCTCACGCATTCGTGCAGCAAATTCGCAATTCACCAAAATTTAACGTGTTTTGTGCAATCGCACGGTTTAAAGTTTACGGCCCCTTTTTCTTCTGCGAAAAATACGTTACAGGACACGTGTATCTGGACATGCTGGAAAATTGGTTCATGCCACAACTGGAGACCGACAGCGCCGACTTCATCTTTCAACAGGATGGTGCTCCACCGCACTTCCATCATGACGTTCGGCATTTCTTTAACAGGAGATTGGAAAACCGATGGATCGGTCGTGGTGGAGATCATGATCAGCAATTCATGTCATGGCCTCCACGCTCTCCCGACTTAACCCCATGCGATTTCTTTCTGTGGGGTTATGTGAAAGATTCAGTGTTTAAACCTCCTCTATCAAGAAACGTGCCAGAACTGCGAGCTCGCATCAACGATGCTTTCGAACTCATTGATGGGGACATGCTGCGCCGAGTGTGGGAGGAACTTGATTATCGACTTGATGTCTGGCGAATCACTAAAGGGGCACATATCGAACATTTGTGAATGTCTAAAAAAACTTTTTGAGTTTTTGTATGTGTGTGCAAAGCATTGTGAAAATATCTCAAATAATAAAGTTATTGTAGAGCTGTGAAATCGCTTCAATCATTTGTAATAACCCTGTACATGGCGCAACATCAAGGCAGATTCCATAGTAGTATTCCAACCAAAGCCGATAAGCTATAAATACAACTTTCTTGTTTCCTATTAAAAATGACTGTCAGGAAGGGGACAAAATATGGCATACCTGCATATACAATTTTTGTTGTAATTATGTATAAGGAGAAAGAGTATATACAGGAGAAACAATTTGTTAAATGGTTTAAACGTCCCTCTTTTGTCTTAATGCAAGACAGAAAATTCAACCGCACTGATACGTGGTATTTACTGGTATTAAGGAAAACGTGTACGGAAGGTCCCACCAATGTAACTTTCTTTTTACACAACCTGCTGATTTAACAACATGTAATCATAAATTTGTTTTCTTTAGAAATTAACAAAATTTGTGAAGTGAGTAAGCTTTTACAAGAGAAATAAAAACAGGAACAACATGACAACAATTACAAGGGCCCGCCCGTTATCAGGCGAAACGGCCGTGTTTACTACCGCGCCGGACAAACACACACAACAAAAAAGGCTCTGAGCACTATGAGACTTAACTTCTGAGGTCATCAGTCCCCTAGAATTTAGAACTGCACTCCTGGAAATTGAAATAAGAACACCGTGAATTCATTGTCCCAGGAAGGGGAAACTTTATTGACACATTCCTGGGGTCAGATACATCACATGATCACACTGACAGAACCACAGGCACATAGACACAGGCAACAGAGCATGCACAATGTCGGCACTAGTACAGTGTATATCCACCTTTCGCAGCAATGCAGGCTGATATTCTCCCATGGAGACGATCGTAGAGATGCTGGATGTAGTCCTGTGGAACGGCTTGCCATGCCATTTCCACCTGGCGCCTCAGTTGGACCAGCGTTCGTGCTGGACGTGCAGACCGCGTGAGACGACGCTTCATCCAGTCCCAAACATGCTCAATGGGGGACAGATCCGGAGATCTTGCTGGCCAGGGTAGTTGACTTACACCTTCTAGAGCACGTTGGGTGGCACGGGATACATGCGGACGTGCATTGTCCTGTTGGAACAGCAAGTTCCCTTGCCGGTCTAGGAATGGTAGAACGATGGGTTCGATGACGGTTTGGATGTACCGTGCACTATTCAGTGTCCCCTCGACGATCACCAGTGGTGTACGGCCAGTGTAGGAGATCGCTCCCCACACCATGATGCCGGGTGTTGGCCCTGTGTGCCTCGGTCGTGTGCAGTCCTGATTGTGGCGCTCACCTGCACGGCGCCAAACACGCATACGACCATCATTGGCACCAAGGCAGAAGCGACTCTCATCGCTGAAGACGACACGTCTCCATTCGTCCCTCCATTCACGCCTGTCGCGACACCACTGGAGGCGGGCTGCACGATGTTGGGGCGTGAGCGGAAGACGGCCTAACGGTGTGCGGGACCGTAGCCCAGCTTCATGGAGACGGTTGCGAATGGTCCTCGCCGATACCCCAGGAGCAACAGTGTCCCTAATTTGCTGGGAAGTGGCGGTGCGGTCCCCTACGGCACTGCGTAGGATCCTACGGTCTTGGCGTGCGTCCGTGCGTCGCTGCGGTCCGGTCCCAGGTCGACGGGCACGTGCACCTTCCGCCGACCACTGGCGACAACATCGATGTACTGTGGAGACCTCACGCCCCACGTGTTGAGCAATTCGGCGGTACGTCCACCCGGCCTCCCGCATGCCCACTATACGCCCTCGCTCAAAGTCCGTCAACTGCACATACGGTTCACGTCCACGCTGTCGCGGCATGCTACCAGTGTTAAAGACTGCGATGGAGCTCCGTATGCCACGGCAAACTGGCTGACACTGACGGCGGCGGTGCACAAATGCTGCACAGCTAGCTCCATTCGACGGCCAACACCGCGGTTCCTGGTGTGTCCGCTGTGCCGTACGTGTGATCATTGCTTGTACAGCCCTCTCGCAGTGTCCGGAGCAAGTATGGTGGGTCTGACACACCGGTGTCAATGTGTTATTTTTTCCATTTCCAGGAGTGTACTTAAACCTAACTATCCTAGGTTTATCACACACATCCATGACCGAGGCAGGATTCGAACCTGCGACGGTAGCAGCAGCGCGGTTCCGGACTGAAGCGCCTAGAAACACTCGGCCAAAGCGGCCGGCTGTATGTCGAAAGGTTCGGCGCTAAGATGTCCACGTATGCGTAAAGCTTAAACAAATTATGAAACAACTATGACAGTGATAAGGCTTGCTTCAAAGCGACGAACCTTTTTGTTTCAATCGCCAACAAGATGCGACGGAATCCCAACCCGTCCCTTTCGACTAAAGCCCTGGTGAGAGTTAGCTGTTAATATGTCAAAAGTTAAATTGCTTCTCAGTTATAAAGGCCGCTCTGAACGAATGTTTTAAAGCACTACGTACGAGCACTAATTACAAGAGAACCAGAAGAACCAGTTAAAAATGCACTATTAATGGTCCGGTCTATCAAAGACAGGAAGTCACAGCTTAATACAACAGATACTTCAGATTATCTTAAATACAATTACAATAAATAAAATTAACCGGTTAACATCTAAATCTAACCACAAGACCCTCGTTTGTTTAATGGCAACCTATGCCCTGGTACAATTGTTCCGACTCTATTTCCGACCAGGAGCTGATTTATTAAAACATTAATGATCGGGTATGAACTAGAAAGGAAGAGCAATATAATATCAGAAAACATTCTCAAACAACAAGTAGTGTCTAGCACAATACCACGGTCCATATTTATGTCCAAAGAGCCGATCGAGTAAAACTCTGAGGATGGGATACAAACCAGAAAATAATTAGGAGGTCGGGTAGACAATGAGACCTATTAACACGAGGATTACAGAATGTTACTCGTCTTCATCAGCAAGCAGCTCCATGGGACGACGGTGAGACGCGGCGATTGCTGAGTGGTGCCGATGACAGCCAAGTAGAAGGGGACAGCCAGGCCAGCAGCGGTCATCCGACAAAAATGTTGCCAACCAACAGACGGGATGTTGTTATCAATGGAGGGACGTCTATAGACGTTAAAGTAACCTCTGGCGTGCCACAGGGGAGTGTTATGGGGCCATTGCTTTTCACAATATATATGAATGACCTAGTAGATAGTGTCGGAAGTTTCATGCGGCTTTTCGCGGATGATGCTGTAGTATACAGAGAAGTTGCAGCATTAGAAAATTGTAGCGAAATGCAGGAAGATCTGCAGCGGATAGGCACTTGGTGCAGGGAGTGGCAACTGACCCTTAACATAGACAAATGTAATGTATTGCGAATACATAGAAAGAAGGATCCTTTATTGTATGATTATATGATAGCGGAACAAACACTGGTAGCAGTTACTTCTGTAAAAGATCTGGGAGTATGCGTGCGGAACGATTTGAAGTGGAATGATCATATAAAATTAATGGTTGGTAAGGTGGGTACCAGGTTGAGATTCATTGGGAGAGTCCTTAGAAAATGTAGTCCATCAGCAAAGGAGGTGGCTTACAAAACACTCGTTAGATCTATACTTGAGTATTGCTCATCAGTGTGGGATCCGTACCAGATCGTGTTGACGGAGGAGATAGAGAAGATCCAAAGAAGAGCGGCGCGTTTCGTCACAGAGTTATTTGGTAACCGTGATAGCGTTACGGAGATGTTTAACGAACTCATGTGGCAGACTCTGCAAGAGAGGCGCTCTGCATCGCGGTGTAGCTTGCTCGCCAGGTTTCGAGAGGGTGCGTTTCTGGATGAGGTATCGAATATATTGCTTCCCCCTACTTATACCTCCCGAGCAGATCACGAATGTAAAATTAGAGAGATTAGAGCGCGCACGGAGGCTTTCAGACAGTCGTTCTTTCCGCGAACCATACGCGACTGGAACAGGAAAGGGAGGTAATGACAGTGGCACGTAAAGTGCCCTCCGCCACACACCGTTGGGTGGCTTGCGGAGTATAAATGTAGATAGATAGATAGATAGATGTCGGCCTGCTGCTTGAAGTCGACGCTGACCCCGGTGAAGTACTCCGGGATTCTTCCTCTGCGCAGGACCTCCTTGGGTAGCTCGTACATATAAAGAGCTTCCGAGGACACAACCCACAGATACCGACTCCTCCTCACAGGTACTGGCAATGGGGCCACAAGACGGATAGTCGATACTACCCAGGGCAGCTAGTGGCGCAAGGCAGAACAGTCTACTAACCTGATAGTGCCACGGCTCACGCAGGTTTTCACAGAAGAGCATAACACAGCGTTTTCTTTCTCGGAGTCTGTTTTAACAGAAAACCTGTAACCTGTTGTTAAAAATATATTTGTAGTATAGATTTTATCTATATCCACACAGGTTATAAAAACGTGTGTGTATGCTTGAGTTCCACATTTCATTTACCACTAGACCGATTTCAACCAAACTTGGTACACATATACCTTACTGTTTGGTGACAGTCGCTGTAGGAGTAAGAACAACCTACGTATCAAAGGGGTGAGGTGAAAAAGAAGCGTAACCTGTGATGCTTGAATTCCCATACTTTATTGATCTAGTATTGTACAATGAGAGCACATAGCGACAGAATTCCACACCTTTACGAATTTTTTTTTCGCCTACAGTCCCTACAAAATTATGTAAGGAAAAATGTTTTATTGTTCACTACTTCTCCCGTGTTCGTGCAGTAAGAGTACCGCATGGGGTACGGGGTCATAATTTATTACCTGTATTCACGACTCATTTTAAAGACATTATGCAAACATACCACTGAACTTTGATATCATTTAACGACTCTTAGTTCAAGAAATATGACTGCACAAGTTTTACAGCGACATGGTCAGCCCTGGGTTATCTCGGTTGTTAGACGCGCAAACGAAGAGCTGAGACAATTGCCTTTGACTGAAACAGAGTCTCATTGTGTGCCGTCCTACTGATGCGGCTGCGCCTGAATAGGGGGGGGGGGGAGGGGGGGAAGGAAAGATTAGCTGAGCACCTTGGAGGAAGTGTAAAGGGGGCCACAAGAACAAAAGACAAAATCCCTGTGATTACTAGAATCAAAGGGGTTAATTTTGTATATTCGAATCAGGTTACAGACAGAATTATTGAAAGAAACTAGAGCACTACAAGACAATAATATACGTAGCATTTTCCAGAAGACTAAAATTAATTTATGGCATCAGAGCATTAAAGGGTTGAAAAACATAATAGATTGGCTTATTGTATTCCAAGAAGATGCAGAAAATCCCGAAGGAGTAAGTGTGCTGTGCCTCTGTGAACAGGAAGCACAGGAATGGCGTAGTTAAATACCAGGGATTATAGACTTTAATCACTTTCGTGCGAGTTAACATCGAAAAAGTAGACATTCGTAAAAGTTGGTCAAAAAGTCAAAAGTATTGAAATATATAGTTTTTGTGTTGATCAGAACCTAAAAAATGTGCTTGTGAGTTGTCACTGCAGAATACTTCTCTGAAATGGCAACGTTCTACAGATCCCCTCTACGAAACTTTCAGCTATTTACGACAATTTTAGATGCATTAGTGAGCTGCCTGTCAATCAAGAAGAAACATTTAGTAGTTTGTGGAGATTTCAATGTAGATTTGTCAAAAGATACGGACAGGATAAATGAACTAGAATTATTATTTTGGTGTATCAATCTAATCTGAGTAGCCATTTTTCCAACTCACGTGCAGCAAAACAGTACGACATTGATTGATATTTTTATAGAGGTATATAGGTAGAAGCAATTGGTGTATACCAAACTGCCAATGAATTGTGCGATCATGACGCACAATGATCATATGAAGCCAGATTAAGTCAAAATGCGATATTTACTTGCATACTACAAAAAAAACTGTTCTATTTTAAGAAACGTCATTAAAATTTCTAGAAGTACGCATGTCATGACGGAAACAATAATGCAGATAAAAAGATTAAAACTATGTCGGACACTGTCAAACGGGAGACCCGACAGCCAATCAGGGTACAAGACTCCATAACAATTAAGCTAAATCAGAAGTTATTACTGATGATCCACAAGTTCCAAGTAATTTTAAAAAATCACTTTTCTTTCTATATGTAGCGGAAATACAGGATTAAGTGATTCAGTTAAAGAAGCAAGAGACTACATTCAAAATGTAACTCCACAAAGCTTTAGAAGTAGCATCAGCATCCGTCACCGAAATTAATACAATTGTAAAATTTCTAGAAAACAAAAGGTCTTGTAGGGTAGATGGCATTTCAAACAAAATTCTAACAAGTTGGTCCAACTTAATAAGCGATTTCCTTAGTGATACAGGCAATATATCAATAGTACAAGGGATTTTTCCAGACAGATTAAAATATTCAATTATTAAACTACTTTTTAAGAAAGGTGGTGAGATAGAGTTAAACAATAGTTGCAAACTTAAGTGGAAACAGCTTACTTAACGTACCAGAGTTTGGATTCCAGAAAGGGTGGTCGACTGAGAATTTTATTTATACGTTCATACATCAAATATTACAAACCTTAAATAATAAAGAACAGGCAGATGGTATTTTTTGTGATTTCTCCAAGGCCTTCGACTGTCTACATCGTGATACTCTCTTAGAAAACTCCGGTTTGTGGAAGTGATGGTTTTCCACACAGCTGATTTCAATCGTCCTTTACAAAATAAACGCAAAAGATAGTGCTCAACAACTCAGAAAATGTCGGAAAGGTAGAAAATTTTAGTGACTGGAGTAAAAAAAAAAAAAAAAAAAAAACGAAGAGGGTTCAGTTTTGAGTCTACTTCTGTTCCTTATATATGTGAATGACGTTCCCCTTAACAGTCTACAAGCAAAATTGGTACCATCTACATCTACATCCACACTCAGCAAGCCATCTGGCGGTGTGTGGCGGAGGGTACTTTGAGTACCTCTATCGGTTCTCCCTTCTATTCCAGTCTCGTATTGTTCGTGGGAAGAAAGGTTGTCGGTATACGTCTGTGGGTCTCTAATCTGTCTGATTTTATCCTCGTGGTCTCTTCGCGAGATATACGTAGGGGGGAGCATTATACTGCTTGACTCATCAGTGAAGGTATGTTCTCGAAACCTCAACAAAAGCCCGTACCGAGCTACTGAGCATCTCTCCTGCAAAGTCTTCCACTGGAGTTTATCTATCATCTCCGTAACGCTTTCGCGATTACCAAATGATCCTGTAACGAAGCGCGCTGCTCTCCGTTGGATCATATCTATCTCCTCTATCAACCCTATCTGCTACGTATCCCACACTGGTGAGCAATATTCAAGCAGTGGGCGAACAAGTGTACTGTAACCTACTTCCTTTATTTTCGCATTGCATTTCCTTAGGACTCTTCCAATGAATCTCAGTCTGGCATCTGCTTTACCGACGATCAACTTTATATGATCATTACATTTAGAATCACTCTTAATGCCTACTCCCAGATAATTTATGGAATTAACTGCTTCCAGTTGCTGACCTGCTATATTGTAGCTAAATGATAAGGGATCTTTCTTTCTATGTATTCGCAGCACATTACACTTGTCTAGATTCAGATTCAATTACCATTCCCTACACCATGTGTCAATTCGTTGCAGATCCTCCTGCATTTCAGTACAATTTTCCATTGTTACAACCTCTCGATACAATAAAGCATCATCCGCAAAAAGCCTCAGTGAACTTCCGATGTTATCCACAAGGTCATTTATATATTATGTGAATAGCAACGGTCCTACGACACTCCCCTGCGGCACATCTGAAGTCACTCTTACTTCGGAAGACTTCTCTCCATTGAGAATGACATGCTGCGTTCTGTTATCTAGGAACTCTTCAATCCAATCTCACAACTGATCTGATAGTCCATATGCTCTTACTTTGTTCATTAGACGACAGTGGGGAACTGTATCGAACGCCATGCGGAAGTCAACAAACACGGCATCTACTTGGGAACCTGTGTCTATGGCCCTCTGAGTCTCGTGGACGAATAGCGCCAGCTGGGTTTCACACAATCGGTTGTTTTTCGAAACCCATGCTGATTCCTACAGAGTAGATTTCTGGTCTCCAGAAAAGTCATTGTACTCGAACATAATACTTGTTCCAAAATTCTACAACTGATCGACGTTAGAGATATAGGTCTATAGTTCCGCACATCTGTTCGACGTCCCTTCTTAAAAACGGGGATGACCTGTGCCCTTTTCCAATCCTTTGGAACGCTACGCTCTTCTAGAAACCTACGGTACACCGCTGCAAGAAGGGGGGCAAATTCCTTCGCTTAGTCTGTGTAAAATCGATGTGGTACCCCATCAGGTCCAGCGGCCTTTCCTCTTTTGAGCGATTTTAATTGTTTCTCTACCCCTCTGTCGTCTATTTCGGTATCTACCATTTTGTCATCTGTGCGACTATCTAGAGAAGGAACTACAGTGCAGTCTTCCTCTGTGAAACAGTTTTGGAATAAGACATTTATTATTTCGGCCTTTAGTCTGTCATCTTCTGTTTCAATACTATTTTGGTCACAGAGTGTCTGGACATTTTGTTTTGATCCGCCTACCGCTTTGGCGTAAGACAAAAATTTCTTAGGATTTTCTGCAAAGTCAGTGCATAGAACTTTACTTTCGAATTCATTGAACGCCTCTCGCATAGCCCTCCTCACACTACATTTCGCTTCGCGTAAATTTTGTTTGTCTGCAGGGCTTTGGCTATGTTTATGTTTGCTGTGAAGTTCCTTTTGCTTCCGCAACAGTTTTCTAACTCGGTTGTTGTACCACGGTGGCTCTTTTCCATCTCTTACGATCTTGCTTGGCACATACTCATCTAATGCATATTGTACGATGGTTTTGAACTTTGTCCACTGATCCTCAACACTATCTGTACTTGAGATAAAACTTTTGTGTTGTGTTACAGAGAAAGTAACAGAACGGTCAGTAAATTATATTTTGCAAAGAATTATTAAGTGGTTTTCTGAAAACGATATGTCACTAAATTTTGAAAACAAACACAATACATGGCAGTTCTTTACATTTTAAAGAAAATGTATTTTAAGGGTAGTTGCGTAAGTATGAATAGAATGATAAATTATTCATTAACGTTGACACAAATGATGTATAAATATCCCGTATCATTCAAATGATCTATGGAACATGTAACTTACTAACTAGACAATGAGATGCATGAAAAACTTCCGCATCACGCAAGGCGTCAAAATTCATTACTTCTTTGCTGCTAACTCTCCTCGCAATAAATTTCGCAGACAGTATCCGTATATGCCGTTGAATGTACCTATAATATTGTATCATTGTACGACACGTCGTTCAAGAGATATGATGTCATAAACAGTGAGATGCGTGAAAAACTGCCGCATCGTACCAGACGTTTACATTTATTATTTCGTTGCTACTAACTCCATTCGCAACAAAATTTGCAGACCGTATCCACACATGTCGCCGAATCTACCTACAATACCGTATAATTGTACGAGATATTGTTCAGCAGTAATTAACTCATAAACATTAAGCACAAGGTCAGATGCTGCGTGACACAGTGGTGGACGAAGAGCTTTAAGTAAACACCTGAGAAGCGCCGAGTTTCTCCTCTAGTATTACATTGGTGCGTTAAGTTCCTAGTGTTTTTGTTTTGCATGTTGCTATTCCGATTGATATGATTTTATTTATCGACTGTCTCTTTTTATTCGTGGTTCACTGTTGCTGTTTGAGGTAACGTTTTGTCATTTTGAGACATTGAGTGGAGGTGTGAACGCCAGAAAATGGAGGGCCAAGTTGACAAGTCGGAACATTGGCGACATATTCTTCTGTTTGATTTCAATAGAGGGGTGACAGCAGAAGAGGCAACCTGAAACGTTTGTGCCGTGTGTGGGGAAAATGGCATTGGACAGACCACGGCGAGAAAATGATTTTCTCATTTTTAAGGAAGATCGTTTCGACATTAGTGACTTTCCACTTTGAAGAGGGCCTTAGGGGTGTGACTAAGATCGTGTAGACGCATTAATCCACATCTGTGCACCCGAGAACTAGCAAATGTAATGAACTTTGATCATTCCACCATAGTGCGACATTTGCATTGCAATGGGGTAGGTTCATAAACTGGGTGTGTGGGTACCGCACGTTCTAGGGAAAAACTGTAAAAATCAGTGGATGGCCAAATTGTGCTGCTCTGCTTCGTCGTCATCAATTGGCTGGTGAAAAATACTGACCATTCCTACCCTGTATCGTTACTGATGACGAGAAATGGTGTCTTTATACTGACATAAGAAAAAGAAAGGATTAATTGAGCTCCTAAAGCCGGCCGCTGTGACCGAGCTGTTCTAGGCGCTTCAGTCCGGAACCGCGCTGCTGCTACGGTCGCAGCTTCCAATCCTGCCTCGGGCTTGGATGTGTGTGATGTCGTTAGGTTTAAGTGGTTCTAAGTCTAGGGGACTGATGACCTCAGATGTTAAGTCCCACAGTGCTTAGAGCCATTTGAACCATTTTTGAGCCCAAAAAAACCAGCAACTCCTCGTACAAAGATCTGCGTGCGTTCAGAAAAGATAATGTTACACATCTGGTGGAACAGTGAAAGTGTTGTGTACTACGAACTGCTTCCGAGAGGTTAACCTCCAATACTGACATTAATTGTCAACAAGTAAGACGTCTTGTGTATGCAGTCCGAGAGCAACGAGTGGGTAGACTGCGTAAAGTAATGCTGCTCCACAATAACGGCCACCCGGATTCTGCTAGACTGATAAACAACGCTATAAATGAAATGAAATGTCGCGTGGCTAGGGCCTCCCGTCGGGTAGACCGTTCGCCTCGTGCAAGTCTTTCGAGTTGACTCCACGTCGGCGACCTGCGTATCGATGGGGTTGAAATGATGATGATTAGGACAACACAACACCCAGTCCCTGAGCGGAAAAAAAATCTCCGAACCAGCCGGGAATCGAACCCAGGCCCTTACGATTGATATTCCGTCGGTGACCACTCTTTTTTTTGTAATCTCATTTTGTTCGTTATAGTTCGTTGCAATTGTTCGTGGCGGACGTCCCCTGACGCCCGTTGAAGTTCGTTATTGATCCATTCAGTCAGTTTTTTTTATTACAGAGGGCAGCTAACCCTCTGACCCATCACGCTGAGCTACCGTGCCGGCGTCCACTCAGCTACCGGGGGCGGACAACGACACTATCATGATGATGATGAAGTCCCATACTCGACAGAGCGTAGGGGAACGATGCGGGAGACCACCACCGCCGTACTAGGCAAGGTCCTAATGGAGGTGGGTTGCCATTGCGTTCCTCTGACCGTAATGGGGATGAATGATGATGATGAAGACGACACAACAACACCGAGTCATCTCGAGGCATGTGAAAATCCCTAACCCCGAACCTTGGGAAGCGAGACCACGAGCTGCGGACAAAAACACTATACAGGAGTTGGATAAGGAAGTCATTCCACGCCAAACTGATTCACCTGATCTTGCGCGCTCAGATTTTCACCTTTTCCTTTTTCTATGTAACAGCTTTCGAGGAACTTCCTTTCCGAATGAAAATATGCTCCGACCAAGGTTAGACGAGTTCTTCGCATTTAAAACAAATGGTTTCTACAGTTGTTGAACCGGAAAAAAATGGTTCAAATGGTTCTGAGCACTATGCGACTTAACTGCTGAGGTCATTAGTCGCATAGAACTTAGAACTAATTAAACCTAACTAACCTAAGGACACCACACACATCCATGCCCGAGGCAGGATTCGAACCTGCGACCGTAGCGGTCACTCGGTTCCAGACAGTAGCGCCTAGAACCGCACGGCCACTCCGGCCGGGTTGAACCGGAAAGTTACCAGAGAATGTCTTACTGACGACTAAAGTGTCTGTTATGCGTATCTGCTGTGATTATTAAACTAGTTTTCCGTAATAAGATTTTCACTCTGCAGCAGAGTGTGCGTTGATGTGAAACTTCGTGGCAGATTAAAAGTGTGTGCCGGACCGAGACTCAAATTCGGGACCTCTGCCTTTCGCGAGCAAGTGCTCTACCAACTGAGCTACCCAAGCACGACATACGCCCCGTCCTCACACGTTTACTTCTGCCAGTACCTCGCCTCCTACCTTCGAAACTTTACAGAAGCTCTGGCTTTACAGAGTCTGGCGGGAGTAGTGAGAGGAGCAGGTGTGTTGTGCGACGCTCCCGCGAGTTGCCGCGCTTTCGGGGTTTGGCAGCATGTAATTGCGCTCGACTTGAGATGATAGTTTCTGACACGGTGTCGCGGACGGGAAGCATTAGCTGGCGCACATCAAGAGCCCGTTTCGCCTGGTGACCGTGTCGAGAAGAAGGCGCGCCAACATCCAGCTTCTGCAACAGCGACGGACGACAATGAGTGACTGTCGCCAACTCCTCGATCGACGGCTTCAAACCTTCAATCAACCAACAAGGAAGACTGGAACCACGTTAAGTTTTAGAACTGTATGGCAGACCTCAGCTTTTCAAACTGTTCAAATCACAAAATTACAGCAACGTATCATGAACCCTTGTTGCTCATTGTCCCAATTGCATTACCAAGCAGGGTCCCTTCCTTTTCCGGAATGAACCCGAGTTTCGTTGAAGTTCAAACGCCAGCTGCATTCCATTTCACTACTTTAATTTCAAAGTTCAGTTAAAGTATTCATAGCTGATTACAATACTTAGATTACACAAGCACAAATTAAGAGTGCGAGTTTTGTTACCATATTTTAGCTTGCCTGTGACTGCAGCTCAGTTTGGTACGTACGAAATTGTACTATTGTTAATTGTTCAGAATCATTTAATTCAAGTTCAAAGTTAAATCCCTTATTTGTAAATTGCGTAGATTCAAGTAGCTTTTGAAATGATTGTTGAGGTAGTCCAAGACTAACCTTATTTTACTGAATTTCGATGTGCTTCAGAAAGAAAGCTCACTATTAACTTCAGTCAGTAAATTAACTTTCGATTTTCCTATTTTATTAATTCTTTTGCTAAATTAAGTCAGAGTGTAGCGAAATTTATTACTTCTGACAAACTTTCAGTTTTCACACTACACGTGTCAAGCTTCAGTTGGCACGCTTTTAGTGCTAATTATATGTGTAATAATCTTTATTTTTCAGTTACTATAGTAATTGTCCTTAGGACTGGCGACCGTAATTTCCCCCAAATCTCAAATATCTAATTACCGCTAGTTAATTGTTAACGTAACGGCCGCACATTTACTTTCTTTATTAACTTTACCCCTTTTCAAAATTAATTTCCACCTGTTTCATTAGCATTTTTCCTTTCATTGAGATGTAGCCCTTTCCTCCCTCTTTACCGACAGATTAACTTCGCGGACGATTGCTTTTCCCAAATTTCCATTAGGTACACGCGGTTTAATTTTTCACTGTCATTAAGGTCGATAAGTGAGGGGGAGGTTACACGTTTTTCCGTGAGACTGAGGAGTAAGCCAAGGTGGCAAGCACCCGCGGCCTGAGGTAGCGGGCGGGAGGCAGTGAGAGGGCAGTGCAGTCCTGTGGACCAGCCGGCCACTGCACGCGTGGGCCGCGCCCCGGCAGCTCCCAGGTGCCCCACGGTTCGCGCCGCTGGCCGACCCGCCCACGCCGGCGCAGTCGCGCGGCTGCGTGCCAGGAAGTGACCGCGCGCGTGCTCGCCGGCCGTCGCGCCGCCGGCCTCAGTGGCACGAGAGCGCGCGCCGCCGGAAGAGTGCGGCGTTCCCGCCAGAAGGCTCTGCGGTCGCTATTTGCGTCGCATCTCGCACGCGCTGTACGCTGGGCGTCCTTCACCCGTTCTGCGGTCGACCACTTTCACGCCAACATTGATTGCAAATGTCGTGTTTCGACACGATCAGTTCGCCTTCCTTTCGTTTTATCCAGAGCGCTCGGTAACATACACTACCGGCCATTAAAATTGCTACACCAAGAACAACTGCAGATGACAAACGGGTATTCATTGGACAAATATATTATACTACAACTGACATGTGATTACGTTTTCACGCAATTTGGGTGCATAGATCCTGAGAAATCATTACCCAGAACAAGCACCTCAGGGCGTAATAACGGCCTTAATACGCCTGGGCATTGAGTCAAACAGAGCTTGGATGGCGTGCACGGGTTCAGCTGCCCATGCAGCTTCAACACGATACCACGGTCCATCAAGAGTAGTGACTGGCGTATTTTGAAGAGCCAGTTGCTCGGCCACCATTGACCAGGCGTTTTGAATTGGTGACAGATCTGGAGAATGTGCTGACCAGGGCAGCAGTCGAACCTTTTTTGTATCCACACAGGCCCGTACAGGACCTGCAACATGCGGTCGTGCATTATCCTGCTGAAATGTAGGGTTTCGCAGAGATCGAATCAAGGCTAGGGCCACGGGTCGTAACACATCTGAAATGTAACACCCACTGTTCAAAGTGCCGTCAATGTGAACAAGAGCTGACCGAGCTGTGTAACCAGTGGCACCCTATACCATCACGCCGAGTGATACGTCAGTATGGCGATGAGGAATACACGCTTCCAATGTGCATTCACCGCGATGTCGCCAAACACGGATGCGACGGTCACGATGCTGTAAACAGACCCTGGATTCATCCAAAAAAAATGACGTTTTGCCATTCGTGCACCTAGGTTCGTCGTCAAGTACACCATAGCAGGCCCTCCTGACTGTGATGCAGCGTCGAGGGTAACCGCAGCCATGGTCTCCGAGCTGATAGTCCATGCTTCTGCGAACGTCGTCGAACTGTTCGTGCAGATGGTTGTTGTCTTGCAATCGTCCCCATCTGTTGACTCAGGGATCTAGACGTGGCTGCACGATCCGTTACAGCCATGCGGATAAGATGCCTGTCATCTCGACTGCTAGTGATACGAGGCCGTTGGGATCCAGCACGGCGTTCCGTATTACCCTCCTGAACCCACCGATTCCATATTCTGTTAGCAGTCATTGGATCTCAACCAACGCGAGCAGCAATGTCGCGATACGATAAACCGCAATCGCGATAGGCTACAATCCGACCTTTATCAAAGTTGGAAACCTGATGGTACGCATTTCTCCACCTTACACGAGGCATCACAACAACTTTTAACCTGCAACGCCGGTCAGCTGCTGTTTGTGTATGAGAAATTGGTGGAAACTTTCCTCATGTCAGCATGTCGTTGGTGTCGACACCGGCGCCAACCTTGTGTGAATGCTCTGAACAGCTAATCATTTGCATACCACAGCATCTTCTTCCTGTCGGTTAAATTTCACGTCTGTAGCACGTCATCTTCGAGGGGAAGCAATTTTAATGGCCAGTAGTGCATTTCACAAAGTACTCATAATATCGTGTCGAACCTCCTTTCCTCCGCCGTAATGCAACAAATCGACGTGACATGGACTCAACAGGTCGTTGGAAGTCCCATACAGAATCATTGAGATTATGGCTTTTACAGACGCCATAATCGCGAAAGAGTTTCCAGTGCAGGTACTTGCGCACGAATTGTCCTCTAGGTTTTGCCCATAAATGTTCCATAAGATTCTTGTGGTCAAATCTTTCACTCGAAATGTCCATAATGTTCTTCAAACTAAGTGCGAACAATTGCGGCCCTGTGACATGGCACATTGTCATCCATAACATTACCACGGTTGTTTGGGCGCGTGAACTCCATGAATGGTCACAACTGGTCTCCAGTTCAGTGATCGGTTTAGTCGGACCAGAGGACGTATTCCATTCCATACAAACACGTCCCATACCATTATGGAGCCACGACTAGCTTGTGCAGTGCCTTGTCAACTTGGGTCCATGGCTTTGTTAGGTCTGCGCTACTCTCGAACCCTACAGTCAGCTCTTACCAATTGGAATAGGGACTCATCTGACCAGGCCACTGCTTCCGTCTAACGTCCAACCGATGTGGTCACGAGCCCACGAAAGGCGCTGCAGGCGATGTCGTTCTACACTCCTGGAAATGGAAAAAAGAACACATTGACACCGGTGTGTCAGACCCACCATACTTGCTCCGGACACTGCGAGAGGGCTGTACAAGCAATGATCACACGCACGGCACAGCGGACACACCAGGAACCGCGGTGTTGGCCGTCGAATGGCGCTAGCTGCGCAGCATTTGTGCACCGCCGCCGTCAGTGTCAGCCAGTTTGCCGTGGCATACGGAGCTCCATCGCAGTCTTCAACACTGGTAGCATGCCGCGACAGCGTGGACGTGAACCGTATGTGCAGTTGACGGACTTTGAGCGAGGGCGTATAGTGGGCATGCGGGAGGCCGGGTGGACGTACCGCCGAATTGCTCAACACGTGGGGCGTGAGGTCTCCACAGTACATCGATGTTGTCGCCAGTGGTCGGCGGAAGGTGCACGTGCCCGTCGACCTGGGACCGGACCGCAGCGACGCACGGATGCACGCCAAGACCGTAGGATCCTACGCAGTGCCGTAGGGGACCGCACCGCCACTTCCCAGCAAATTAGGGACACTGTTGCTCCTGGGGTATCGGCGAGGACCATTCGCAACCGTCTCCATGAAGCTGGGCTACGGTCCCGCACACCGTTAGGCCATCTTCCGCTCACGCCCCAACATCGTGCAGCCCGCCTCCAGTGGTGTCGCGACAGGCGTGAATGGAGGGACGAATGGAGACGTGTCGTCTTCAGCGATGAGAGTCGCTTCTGCCTTGGTGCCAATGATGGTCGTATGCGTGTTTGGCGCCGTGCAGGTGAGCGCCACAATCAGGACTGCATACGACCGAGGCACACAGGGCCAACACCCGGCATCATGGTGTGGGGAGCGATCTCCTACACTGGCCGTACACCACTGGTGATCGTCTAGGGGACACTGAATAGTGCACGGTACGTCCAAACCGTCATCGAACCAATCGTTCTACCATTCCTAGACCGGCAAGGGAACTTGCTGTACTAGTGTCGACATTGTGCATGCTCTGTTGCCTGTGTCTATGTGCCTGTGGTTCTGTCAGTGTGATCATGTGATGTATCTGACCCCAGGAATGTGTCAATAAAGTTTCCCCTTCCAGGGACAATGAATTCACGGTGTTCTTATTTCAATTTACAGGAGTGTATTAGCAAAGACATTCGCGTCGTTCATCTGCTGACGTAGTCCATTTATGACATATTTCGCCGCACTGTCCTAAAGGATACGTTCGTCGTTTGTCCCACATTGATTTCTGCGCTAATTTCAGTGTTTCTTGTCTGTTATCAGTGGCAACTGTACGCAAACACCTCTGCATTCGGTCCTTAAGTGAAAACCGTCGAGCACTGCTTTGCCCGTGGTGAGAGAAATTTGGTATTCTCGACACACCCTTGAAACTGGGGATCTGGGAAAACTGAATTTCCTAACGACATCCGAAATGGAATGTTCCATGTGTTTAGCTCCAACTACCATTACACGTTCAAAGTTTGTAACGCCGGTCGTGCGTCCATAAACATGTCGCAAACCTTGAAACTTCTTAGTAAAATAAATTTTTTACTTAAATTGCAGTAACTGAGATTTCTAGTGTCACTTTGCTATTTTTATTTTATCATTTCATTTCTGAATCCACAATATTCTAGCGCAAAGCAAACTGACTGCTGAAAATTGATAACCTGACTTCAAATAATTAATGCGAAAGAATGGCCCTGAATTGGTAGAAATCCTAACAATAACCTATACGTTACATAAGGCACTTACCTCGCAAAAATCTTCATTACATTAGTGCAATACAGCAATCGCCAATACAGCCAGCTAAATAATAGATTCTAACTATTGAAGGCCCTAACTGTTGTGGTTGGCAAGAGAGCCAACCCGGTACTACTAGAGGAAGCCGAAAGGCACGCGTTTTAGCTCACGCAGGCTGGCGTGATGTCTGGAACAGGACAAGGAAATTAGACTTAGAAAAAACTGATGTAGCTGGTGGAATACTTAACTTTAATCCATAAATGGTGAACATCGCTCTTGACGGTACATGTTTTACAGCATCAATAGTAACTGGTAATGGCGCCTTGCTAGGTCGTATCCAATGACGTAGCTGAAGGCTATGCTAGATATCGTCTCCGACGCATACTAACGGACCGCGGCCGATTTAAAGGCTACCACCTAGCAAGTGTGGTGTCTGGCGGTGACACCACAATAGGCACTCGAGCAGTACTCCAGAATGGATCGCACCAGTGTTTACAGATCAACTACACTTCCCTACAATTCTAAAAAATAAACCGAAGTCCATCATTCGCCTTCCCTACTATAGTCCTTACGTATGCCTTCATTTCATATGGACTTGCCACTTCACTTCTAGATATTTAACCGACGTTATTGTTTCAAACAGCACACTGCTAAAGTTCTATTCGAATATCACAGGATTGTCTTTCCTACCAATCTACACAGACTTTTTTCTACGTTTAGAGCAAACCACTATTCATCACACCTTCATCTTGCTAGTCACTCAGCGACGTCGCCCTCCCTACTCCACACCTCACCCCATCCGTCAGATCAGTTACGCACAGAGAGAACAAGAGCTCTCCTATCACACTTCCCTGGACCCTCCTAACGACTCTCTTGTCTCTGGTGAACCCTCGCCGTCGATTACAACGAACTGGATTCTATTATTTAAGAAGTCTCGCGGATCCCCCCATATCTGGGACAAACAACTTTTTGGGGAGGGTAACCGAGGCTCATAAATATTATGAATAACGTTGCAAAACACTCAATAGCCATTCAAATCAACATAAAAATTACAATAAAAATGTCAAGAGCTATTGCTAGTCTCCACGGGCTGCATGCACTTCATCGGCCGATTAGCAGTATAGAGAAAGTACGCCCATCGCATAGGATTTTTAGTTTTACTTTCATTGGTTTTATACAGCTGGTGCCTATCCGATCATGTAGTATATCCTTCGGGGCGTAATCCGGCCTCGCTCACCGAGCAGACATGCTTTTAACACTTTGACTAGCGACTTTTGTGTGCTCTCAATTTTATTACGGCAACCCACCAATGTGGTTTGACTCTTAACGTGGATAAATTTCTGCTGGAATCTCGTAATCGTGCATCTACGTTGTGAAAATATAACGATTATGAATCTTAAAATGTGTCTGTACTGAGATGAAACCAGTAGTTGTGAATCAACGGCTTATGGAAACACCATATCCCTCTTAACTTTTTTAATTGTTATAATTTTTATGACAATTTTTTGTGATGATTTTTGGGTGTTTTTTTATTGTTGTTCACCTACGTGGGAATCTTTTCTGTATCGTCGTACCTTCGCTAACAGATTGTAGTGGGGCACGTTTCAAAAGCTTTCCGGAAATCCAGGAATATGGATTCTGCAAACAAAAAACCTCACTGTAAGGAATAGTACAGAATCTGTCTATATACATCAAGAAGTTAAACAAGGCTGCCGATCGTTCCTCACCCTTTTCGATGTTTGTATAGAGAATACTATTCATAAATGGCTGATTACATTAAATGAGACATTAAAAAGTGATAATTTGTGTTTCATGAAGCTGGTATTTGGCGATGACCACCGAATGTAAATGTGAAGAAAAGATTCAAATTCCAGGGCATAAGATGAGTAAAATTGCCGCTAAATACGGATGAGAATGCCGACAGATAAACAAAATTGATTGCATTTCAAGGATTGGAATGCATAAAACTCAAAATTGTTATGGATGGGCGAATCATTTAACAAGCGCTTCAATATCAGGGGTTCGACTTTAAATTTCCCAATACGCCGTAGAGCTAAAATTGGCCAGATGCAGACATTTCTGTGGAAGTGTACAATGTACATTACAACATAATGTACAGGAAGAAATAGTAATTAAACTTACTTTAAAAAGTAATAGCCTTGCCTTTGCTGCTGTATGTTAACGAATGATGAACCTTAACAAAGAAGAAACATCGATATTAGAAAAGAACTAAATCTTGAACCCGTTGCAAGTGTAAATGAAAAATACAGACGGAACTGCGAAGAAAATATACAATGTATGTCTGGTAATAGAATAACTAAACCTGCGGTACGATATAACGCGATAGGAAAGAGAGAGATTGGACACCTTTAAAAAGATGGCGTCGACAGTTTGAGGCGGAACGGGTCAAATACCTAATATATGAAGACGATGATGATGATGATGATGATGGCATATTTTGCAAAGTTATTTGTATTCTGTTTCTCTTTAAGTCATAGGAGTTACTATATTTCGACGTAGGTCAAATGCCTCCTGCTGACAACGGGAAAACGAAGAGACGTAACGGTAGAAATATGAGCATAGCGCATTGTGTCGTTCAGGAATTTCAGCTACTCACAGAATAGCAAACTATGGCGCATACGTTTGTGGAAAGACATGTGTAAAGTAGAAAAAAAACTACACAGAAAGAGAGCAACAAAAACCAGTCTGTAAAAGTACGTAAAGACTGTGCAACGGACTGATGAGACTTTTGTGATACACAATGACGTCTCACCCGTGAGCTCACGCATACGAAAACAACGAGTCAGACTTCATTAAAAAAAACTAAAAACTGTAAGTGCAAATATCTCGATTCCACTGCATTCAGACCACCGGCAGAATAGAACACGCGCACACTGGTCTGGAGGCTGCCATTCGTGCACGACAGAGAATTTACGCGGATAAAGATCTTTTTATCCATACTTGCACGTCTAACCGCGGTTGTTATAATATCACACTTTTCTGCAGGCTATTTGTCACTTCAGCAATGTTTCTTAAGAGCTGGTACTACTTTTCGATACAGTCTAAGACAAAACAAAATAAAAAACACCACGAAAATTGATATATTTACAGGTATCGACGGAAAATATAAAACTTAATTTTGCCGGACGATGGACAAATACGTGACGCTGGAGCTCAATTTTACCGCGCAGCTGGCAAGGACAGAAAGCAGAGGACATGTCGGGACCAGGACATAAACCTTTGGAAATTTCGTTCCGTGCACCTTCTCAGTTGGCCAGTAAACCTCGCAGACAGAAGAGCGAATAATAAACGCAGATGTCGGCATCTGAGAGAGAATATAGTCGGAGTAATCGGCGTATCACTCGACTTTTAAGTAGGAGCGACACCACTGTTCAACAATGTTGGTAGGAACAGATAAACAATCGCCGAACATATCGTCAAGAAGGAAGCGGTCGACCTAGAGAGACGACAGAAGGTGAGGACCGAGCTATCGTCATAGGAGCACTGAGAGTCCATATTCATCATCATCATCGATCCGACCTAGCTCTGCAGATGACCAAGAAATTGAAGAAATGTATGACGAAATAAAAGAAATTATTGAGATAGTAAAGGGACACGAAAATTTAATAGTCACGGGTGACTGGAATTCGGTAGTAGGAAAAGGGAGAGAAGGAAACGTAGTAGGTGAATATGGATTGGGGGTAAGAAATGAAAGAGGAAGCCGCCTGGTAGAATTTTACACAGAACACTACTTAATCATAGCTAACACTTGGTTCAAGAATCATAAAAGAAGGTTGTATACATGAAAGAACCATGCAGATACTGAAAGATTTCAGATAGATTATATAATGGTAAGACAGAGATTTAGGAACCAGCTTTTAAATTGTAAGACATTTCCAGGGACAGATGTGGACTCTGACCACAATCTATTGGTTATGAACTGTAGATTGAAACTGAGGAAACTGCAAAAAGGTGGGAATTTAAGGAGATGGGACCTGGATAAACTGACTAAACCAGAGGTTGTACAGAGTTTCAGAGAGAGCGTAAGGGAACAAATGGCAGGAATGGGGGAAAGAAATACAGTAGAAGAAGAATGGGTGGCTTTGAGGTATGAAGTAGTGAAGGCAGCAGAGGATCAAGTAGGTAAAAAGAGGAGGGCTAGTAGAAATCCTTGGGTAACAGAAGAGATACTGAATTTAATTGACGAAAGGGGAAAATATAAAAATGCAGTAAATGAAGCAGGCAAAAAGGAATACAAACGTCTCAAAAATGAGATCGACAGGAAGTGCAAAGTGGCTAAGCAGGGATGGCTAGTGGACAAATGTAAGGATGTAGAGGCTTATCTCACTAGGGGTAAGATTGATACTGCCTACAAGAAAATTAAAGAGACCTTTGGAGAAAAGAGAACCACTTGCTTGAATATCAAGAGCTCAGATGGAAACCCGGTTCTAAGCAAAGAAGGGAAAGCAGAAAGGTGGAAGGAGTATATAGAGGGTCTATACAAGGGAGATGAACTTGAGGACAATATTATGGAAATGGAAGAGGATGTAGATGAAGATGAAATGGGAGATACGATACTGCGTGAAGAGTTTGACAGAGCACTGAAAGACCTGAGTCGAAACAAGCCCCCGGGAGTAGACAACATTCCATTAGAACTACCGACGGCCTTGGGAGAGCCAGTTCTGACAAAACTCTACCATCTGGTGAGCAAGATGCATGAGACAGGCGAAATACCTTGAGACTTCAAAGAAAGCAGGTGTTATCAAATGTGAAAATTACCGCACTATCAGTTTAATGAGAGTCACGGCTGCAAAACACTGACGCGAATTCTTTACAGACGAATGGAAAAACTAGTAGAAGCGGACCTCAGGGAAGATCAGTTCGGATTCCGTAGAAATATTGGAACACGTGAGGCAATACTGACCCTACGACTTATCTTAGAAGCTAGATTAAGGAAAGGCAAACCTACGTTTCTAGCATTTGTATACTTAGAGAAAGAATTTGACAATGTTGACTGGAATACTCTCTTTCAAATTCTGCATGTGGCAGGGGTAAAATATAGGGAGCGAAAGGCTATTTACAATTTGTATAGAAGCCAAATGGCAGTTATAAGAGTTGAGGGGCATGAAAGGGAAGCAGCGGTTTTGGGAGAGAGTGAGACAGGATTGTAGCCTCTTCCCGATGTTATTCAATCTGTATATTGAGCAAGCAGTGAAGGAAACAAAAGAAAAATTCGGAGTAGGTATTAAAATCCATGGAGAAGAAATAAAAACGTTGAGGTTTGCCGATGACATTGTAATTCTGTCAGAGACAGCAAAGGACTTGGAAGAGCAGTTGAACGGAATGGATAGTGTCTTGAAAAAAGGATATAAGATGAACATCAACGTAAGCAAAACGAGGATAATGGAATGTAATCGAATGAAGTCGGGTGATGCTGATTAGGAAATAAGACAGTTAAAGTAGTAAAGGAGTTTTGCTATTTGGGGAGCAAAATAACTGATGATGATCGAAGTAGAGAGGATATAAAATGAAGACTGGCAATGGCAAGGAAAGCGTTTCTGAAGAAGAAAAATTTGTTAACATCGTGTATAGATTTAAATGTCAGGAAGTCATTTCTGAAAATATTTGTATGGAGTGTAGCCATGTATGGAAGTGAAACATGGACGATAAATAGTTTGGACAAGAAGAGAATAGAAGCTTTCGAAATGTGGTGCTGCAGAAGAATGCTGATGATTAGATGGGTAGATCACATAACTAATGAGGAGGTGTTGAATAGGATTGGGGAGAAGAGAAGTTTGTGGCACAACTTGACTAGAAGAATGGATCGGTTGGTAGGACATGTTCTGAGGCATCAAGGGATCACCAATTTAGTATTGGAGGGTAGCGTGGAGGGTAAAAATCGTAGAGGGAGACCAAGAGGTGAATACATCAAGCAGATTCAGAAGGATGTAGGTTGCAGTAGGTACTGGGAGATGAAGAAGCTTGCGCAGGATAGAGTAGCATGGAGAGCTGCATCAAACCAGTCTCAGGACTGAAGACCACAACAACAACATCGATCCGACGTGCAGTTGGTGCTGCAGTGACCACAAGAACATTTACTAGGCGGCTCACAGAAATGGAACTGGCCTCACGGGGTCCTCGCGCCGACTACCATTGACCTCTGTACACTAGCAAGCCCGTTTTCATGGATATCGGGCACATTCGTCCTGGTATCTCATTGACTGGAGTAGAAATGATTTCAGTGATGAGCCCCCTTCAAAATCAGCCCCGACGACCAGCAAAGTTGTTTCTGGAGACGCCACGGACAGCGGTGGGATTCCAACCTGAATGTCGCTCGCCGTACCATCCGACAACCAGGAGTGATGGTGTAGGGTGCCATTTGATTTCGTAGCGGGAACCTTTTGATAGCCAACCGTGGCAACATTACAACACAGCGGTAGTTCGACGATATTCTACGCCCCGTTTTGATGCCGTTCCTGGCAAGCCGTCCTGAGAATACGTCTCAGCAAGATAATGCCCGCCTACACACGGTGAGAATTTGTACTGCTTTCTTCGTATTTGCCAAACAATACCTTAGCCAACAAGGTCTCCAGATCTCACCCCAATTGACAATGTTTGGAGCATTATGGGCAAGGCCCTTCTAGCATCTCCCGATTTTGGCTGTCTAACGCGCCATTCTGATAGTATTTGGCACGACAGCGTTTAGGAGGAAGTCCAACAGCTCTGTCAATCAATGCCAAGTATCGGGGTACTCGGGATTGGCAGTTTTGCTAAATTCTGTATATGCAGTGATTAATCAAAAAAATAAATACTGAATACTGCAGTATTATTTACTCTGTCAAATACTGTGGGCTAGCATGAGACTCTGAAAGAATCAAATATCACGATAACGTACGTACAAACATCGGCTATTCCGAAGTACGCACGAAATAATACAGGGCTATTACAAATGATTGAAGCGATTTCATAAATTGACTGTAGCTCCATTCATTGACATATGGTCACGACACACTACAGATACGTAGAAAAACTCATAAAGTTTTGTTCGGCTGAAGCCGCACTTCAGGTTTCTGCCGCCAGAGCGCTCGAGAGCGCAGTGAGACAGAATGGCGACAGGAGCCGAGAAAGCGTATGTCGTGCTTGAAATGCACTCACATCAGTCAGTCATAACAGTGCAACGACACCTCAGGACGAAGTTCAACAAAGATCCACTAACTGCTAACTCCATTCGGTGATGGTATGCGCAGTTTAAAGCTTCTGGATGCCTCTGTAAGGGGAAATCAACGGGTCAGCCTGCAGTGAGCGAAGAAACGGTTGAACGCGTGCGGGCAAGTTTCACGCGTAGCCCGCGGAAGTTGACGAATAAAGCAAGCAGGAAGCTAAACGTACCACAGCCGACGGTTTGGAAAATCTTACGGAAAAGACTAAAGCAGAAGCCTTACCGTTTACAATTGCTAGAAGCCCCGACACTCGATGACAAAGTCAAACGCTTTGGATTTTCCGCGCGGTTGCAACAGCTCATGGAAGAGGATGCGTTCAGTGCGAAACTTGTTTTCAGTGATGAAGCAACATTTTTTCATAATGGTGAAGTGAACAGACACAATGTGCGAATCTGGGCGCTAGAGAATCCTCACGCATTCGTGCAGCAAATTCGCATTCACCAAAAGTTAACGTGTTTTGTGCAATCTCACGGTTTAAAATTTACGGCCCCTTTTTCTTCTGCGAAAAAAACGTTACAGGACACGTGTAGCTGGAAAATTGGCTCATGCCACAACTGGAGACCGACAGCGCCGACTTCATCTTTCAACAGGATGGTGCTCCACCGCACTTCCATCATGATGTTCGGCATTTCTTTAACAGGAGATTGGAAAACCGATGGACCGGTCGTGGTGGAGATCATGATCAGCAATTCATGTCATGGCCTCCACGCTCTCCCGACTTAACCCCATGCGATTTCTTTCTGTGGGGTTATGTGAAAGAGTCAGTGTTTAAACCTCCTCTACTCAGAAACGTGCCAGAACTGCGAGCTCGCATCAACGATGCTTTCGAACTGATTGATGGGGACATGCTGCACCGAGTGTGGGAGGAACTTGATTATCGGCTTGATGTCTGCCAAATCACTAAAGGGGCACATATCGAACATTTGCGAATACCTAAAAAACTTTTTGAGTTTTTGTATGTGTGTGCAAAGCATTGTGAAAATATCTCAAATAATAAAGTTATTGTAGAGCTGTGAAATCGCTTCAATCATTTGTAATAACCCTGTATTTTATGCACAGCGCGCGACTCACCGCCTTCTAACAGATAGTTCGCGTGAGAGGCATGCTTTTACGCAAACTGTGATGATTAATTTGGTTCTCAGGGGCAACTGGTCATTTATGTACCAACTTTCACAAAGAAACGGAGATATTTTTTATGCTTATTAAACGGAATATTTTTCTGTATTTACTATTCGTTATCTGCAAGGCAAAAACTGAGGAGAACCTCATCTGCCGTTAAGCGGGCAATCTTAAACATACTGAACTTATTCAGTACGACAACATTAATGAATGGAATTTGTCTTTACTTTACTAGCTTTGAAAGTATTAAAAGATCAAAACGGAGAAATCTCCCGCATTTACATTTAATATTACAGGCTGAATTTCTAACTAAAAAATATCGTCAGCGTAACGGCCGACCAAATGCTGCTGGGGAAAGAGAGCTCCCAGCAACACGAAGTTCTGAAATAGAGTTATTAATTACAACGAATGGTGGCTATTAAGTGAGGTGCTCACTACTTCAATAACGAACACTTTCTAATAATTGGACATATATTCTGATAACTTATAGACAGACCTACATTAAATATCAGACTGTAATACGATGGCGGCCTTCCTCTAGACGAAACAAGCTAGGAAAATAAATCCAACCCAAAAAAATTATCTCTGTTCTTCTTCATCTACATTACACAGATACTATAAACAAAAGGCTATTTGCTAAACGCATCGCTGTTTGCGAGCTCTACAGATAATAAACTATATTTTTCAATATTTGATATTCATCGCGCACACGATTTCAGTAATTTATAGTTCACACGTCACTATTTTTTAACACACGAAAAACCCTTTTAATTTTTCTCGAAATGTCAATTTACGTGACGTACCGTCACACAACTCGAATAACTGATTGCATTAAGGGTCAGAGGTGAAACAACCCCTGGTCAATTTGTGAAGCTCTTGCTCTTGTATAAATCATCCAGTTTTTCTGAAATTATAGTCATTTGTTTGTCTGTACATGTGTGTCGCATCTGCCGATTTCTGTCCTATTCCGATAATTCCTTCGTGATGAGTCGTTTTTTCTTCTTACAGTGTAATTTTCTAAAGATCACTTTGCTGTTTGCGCTTCGTAGTCACGAATTGCCAAAGACATATTTTGGGTCTATTTTATTTTGGTCACCATGTGTGTTGTCACAGTTGTGCTTTATAGTTAGTTCAACTGAAGAGAAACCAGTCGACATTTGATCGGTTGAGTGCAGTTGAAACCTCTCCGTTTCTTTTGTTGTTGTTGTTGTTGTTGTTGTTGCCGTTGTAGCTTTCAGTCGAAAGACTAGTTTGATGCAGCTTCTGAGCTCCACGCCTTCTCTACAGCGGTGAACTCATACAGGTCATAGTGAATGACGTTACTTTTATATATTGTAGTTCATTAAACTATGGAATCACCAGGCGTATTCGTTATACTTGCTTCGTATTTCTTTTCCTCCGCAATGTCAGAAATGTTAACAAAATGGTTCAAATGGCTCTGAGCACTATGAGACTTAACTTCTGAGGTCATCAGTCCTCTAGAGCTTAGAACTACTTAAACCTAACTAACCTAAGGACATCACACACATCCATGCCCGAGGGAGGATTCGAACCTGCGACCGTAGCGAAATGTTAACATTAATCATATGGGACACGATGGCAAAAAGTTGTTAATAAACTAGTACGATGTGTACCATAAAAAAGAAAGGAAAATTAAGATTTTTCCTTGCTAACGAAATAAGGCATGCAGGCTCACAAATGTCCTACGAGTAAATGCATTTAATGTGTCTCGAGTGAAATAAACAATACTACGAGTATAAATTCTGTATAATAGAAATTCAGTTAAAATACTGCGTAGATGTACGTTATGAACCAAAAAAATACAATATGTAGGAGTCATTCAGTTATCAATCATCTACATACAGTTGATTTATTACGCATGCAAGTCAGCACATACCTGGAATTCTATTATAGACTAAGACACTGTACAGCATTTTGTCAAGGTAACAGAAAAGGTGGTTGCCGATACTTCCTTCGACCAGATATCGAAATATTATGCGTGTATTAACATCGAGCAGAGGACTGACAAAAGTATTTGCAGAAGAGTAGTGTTGTCTGTGTTGGAGACATAAATTATGTAGGAAGGCAAAAAAAGAGTAAGTGAAACTCATTATCTAGACATAGCCTACTTCTCTCCAATGACACAAAAATTTTCACAGAACGAAACGTTACCTTACGTCGGACGGATCACAACGAATTATATTGGAGTCCATGACTACTCATTCCTCTCCTAACCCTTCCTGCCAAGGAGTAGTGAAACATCTCTTACAATCACAATTCCAACCAATTGTCCTGGCTACTGAGGCTGATTGGAAATAGATCCTGATGTATTGCAAATACACTTAATTTGTACATGTCCACAACTCAACATACTTACGAGGAAGACACGGCAAGTGCCCTAACCCGATTACCCAGAAACTTTGCTCAGTGGAACAGGGGTCAAAATAAGGGAACACGTGTCTTGGCTTACCCGCAGAAACTCGACCGTTTCTGAGAAAACGACCGTCAAAGTTTCCACGGTAGTTTGTATGTCTTTCAGGACGCGGAGCGGTGGCACAGTGGGTAGCATCGTGGCTTCACACATTTGCGTCCTATGTTCGGAACCAGATTATTTTCTTCATTTTTTTCCCATTTATGTATCCTTCTCAGTAGAAGATTACTACACGAATGTTTCTTACCGAGCTAGGGGACGCAAGGGTGTTATATTATCTGTAAAATTACAGCTGGGTTTCACAATACGTCTCATACATTTATTGCATAATATATGTTTGCATGGTATTTTCAAGAGTTACAATCTTTTTAAATTCTAATTTTTTCATATTTCATTCTCATGTCGATTCTTATGTTAATTCTTACTTTTAGTCTTATGCTTATTGTGCAGGAAGGTTTGGAACATTTTCTTGGTTGATATCGATTGTAGAAACATTTAAACACAGAAATTCCGAACACCTTGTGCATCGCGCAAGGCCAGGTTTTCCACAGCGATATTTCTCCGTATCGGTTTCACTTGGGAAAGAAACGACGTTAACATGACGGAATAGTTCACGTGTTGGCTATAATTTCACGGCAAACCAAACATAATGAATCATTTTTCCGGAAACTGGCGCTTGCAATTGATTATGAACCAAGATGCGTTACAGGAATTTTACCGAAAACAATTTCAAATAATTTTCTCATTTATGTACTGTTTTTTTTTTAATTCGTTCATCATACAAACAATTAGTAGCCGAATAAGGACATTTTTGTTTCAGAATACACTGGAACTTATTCGTGTAGGAATCTTCTGCTGGCATGGGTACATAAATGAAAAACGAAAACAAAAATAAAAACAATAATCGGGTTTCGAATGCGGGGTGCGAAAGTGTGTCACAACTTAAGTTGCATTTATTATGACCTAAAGGCATATTAACTACCTCTAAAACTTTGACCGTCATTTTCTCAGAAATGTCAAGTATCTGTGGATAAGACGAGACTCTGGTTCAGTTATTTTGACCGCTCATCCACTGAACGAAGCTTCTGGGAAATCGAGTGATGGCAGCTGCTTTGTTCTCCTCGTTTGTAACAAGTCCAAAATAATAACCATGTTGAGCCAAAAACCCATGTATCGAGGCAACACGAAAACCAGCCAAAGCACATCCGACAAATGACCGTGTCCGCTGCGAAGTCTAGCGTCGTAAGGATGGCCCTGTCTGAGAATTGGTCATGGAGGTCGTAGTTGTCGTTTCTGAGCTACGGTCTGTGGCAATTTGACTTTGTCGATTATAGTTTTATTTCTGATGTCCATGAGATTATGGTGTTGTGAATGGTGGGGATGCCTCTTTATTGTAATGTACAGTAAACAAGTTTTTTTTACACTGAGTGCTATTTTGTTTATTTTGTTTGCTAACGGGGTGCCTCCTCCTTTCATTCTCCAAAGATGACACGTAACCAGTCTTCGCCAGGGCACACGGGAAATACGGGCTCCGCTACAAATTTATGACGTCACACTAGTTGCCTTGCTCGACATACATCGCGAGTATTCGGCCACGTACTGGGCGTGGCGAGAAATGAAAAGTACGTCAATGAAAAGATAGCCACTAAATTACTTAACGTTTTCATATGTTATCAATAGCGTGTCTGTATTCAAACATGCACTGCTAAGTGTTAAGCAGTTCTAAAATAGTAACTGGCCTTCGCCGGAGATGGTCGCTGCGACTCATAAGACCTGTTATGTCACGTGCTGTGACGCACGGCACAGGCGACACCCCCGGGATAACAAGGCCGCCCAGCAGTGTTAGTGACGTCACACTAAGCGGCCCATAGCCGACGCAGAAGTCCACGGACACCTCCGTACAGACGCGCCTGATGCTAACGATCTTCTGTCCGTCGTACAGAAAGGAGCGAACTATAATTCGAACCAAAGACCAAATTATATATATTCTTGTAAACAGCATAAAGGTTCATAACGAAATACCAATTACATATGCGGGCAGGAATAAGTTTAATCGATTGAGGAACTTTGCCACTATTTTATAATTGTCAGAACACTATTTAGCTTTAAAACTCGCATACAGGTGGTGACAAATGCCAACTGACAGCAGGACTTAAGATTGTCAAGCTATTACACTGAAAGTAAATTATCTTAAACACTGTCATACATAGCAAAACCCTCACAACTTTCGTTTACAGTAAGGTAACAAGAGTTCGCTTTATCTCATAAAACACATGACTATTGTGAATTTACTCATATGTTCATGGTGACAGCTCTTTTCAAGAATTTTTACAAGTGTATCCCCAGTAATAAAGAATGGAAACAAAAGATAGATATCAAATATTCTCCTTTTAACATAGACATCACTGAACACAAGATTCTGTCTTGTACTGTGATACTAAGGGACTGCTCTTTCCTTTAAGAAAAGCCTGACAATTTGAAGTTCACTCTGCTATTGAAGATACACTTCTTGAAACAATATTAAAAAGTTATGAAAGGTAAGGAAATGAAATACAACCAAGTGCATTACATGTAAGAATGTGAGGAAAAGGCTGAGGCTCTCTTTACTTACCATTTTCAATCTCTCTACAGCTTATTTCCTTTTCCACGTAGAAATCACCAACTGCAAGTCTCATTATTGCTGACTGTTACTAACAAAATGCTTTTCTATTTAGAAAACCTGACAATTTGATGTTCATTCTGGTACTGAAGGTAAACACTTTTCAGAGGAGTTCTAGAACCTATTCCTGCCCGTATATGTAATCGGTATTTCGTTATGAACCTTTATGCTGTTTACAGGAATATATATATATAATTTGGTCTTTGGTTCGAATTATAGTTCGCTCCTTTCTGTATAACGGACAGAAGATCGTTAGCACCAGGCGCGTCTGTACGGAGGTGTCCGTGGACTGCTGCGTCGGCTACGGGCCGCTTAGTGTGACGTCACTAACACTGTTGGGCGGCCTTGTTATCCCGGGGGTGTCGGCACAGGGCCCGTATATGTCACTGGCCCAGATGTACGTGATATGACGTGGTGACGTCGCTAGCGACACCGCTTCCTACATTCCACCCGCTGTGTGAGTGGTCACACCAGCTCTTCCCCACTGACGTCCGTTACCCTGTCTGTTACAGAGAATGAGTGACAAATTCCGCCGCTTTAATGAGGCTGAGTGACACGTATAGAAACGGTATTCACGTCGTTAATTTCATTTGTATTGTCGTGTGATAAAATGTGTAAGTGGTTATTATGAAAATCTATGGGCAAAGTGTGGCGAAAGCATTGGGACCAGTGGTAATGGTTTCGCTAACCGACAACAAAAGAGAAGCGCCGTCTATTTGTGTGAACTGATCTCAAGAACATGGTAATGTAAGAACGTAAGAAGTCACGGTTGTCATCACAACCATCAAATTCGAAGCGGAACAATTTCTTGTTGTATAGCCATGTCTAACACAGAACGGTATTCAACAACTAATTAATTTCAATGTCTTTACTGTTTGTCATGTTTCTGTTTGAGATTATATCTGGAAACCTAACTGTCGCAGCCCATCGCTTACGTGCATCGTCTGCTGCGCGCTGCACATACTACGCGTGTACTTCTTGTACGTTTCTATGCCCAGTACAATGTGCCCAGCCCTGAGCATTACCAAATGCACCTCATATACGTATTTAAGTGTGGTGCATCTAAGTAGGCTTGACCCCATGTTAGCGGATGTGGACGGCGACGCACATCTGACAAGGTAATCTGTTGCCTATTTATACAGACATACTAATTTCTTATGGGACTAAGCCTGTTATTAGTTTTTGAATACTTCTACACTATTCTCGATATGACGTGTTTTGTATCACACCACTCGAGGTCTTTTTAAAAAAGAATTCGACAAGGGCAACGACCTGCTGGGGCTTTCTTGTGTTTTAGATGCTGTTTCCCGTGTATTTAACATCTTCTGTATCAGTAAGTTTGGGTGTTGTGTGATGTCCTTAGGTTAGTTAGGTTTAAGTAGTTCTAAGTTCTAGGGGACTGATGACCATAGATGTTAAGTCCCATAGTGCTTAGAGCCATTTGAACCATTTTTGAATCAGTAAGTTTTTTAGTACATGTTTTTAAATTTTGTTTGGGTGTGTTCTGGGTTTTCAGTGCGTTAGACTCTTTACTGGCTTCTCAACATTTTATCGCCCATATTCCGATATATTTTACTTTTATGTTACAGAACACTGCACAATGTTTTTTTCAAATTCTGACCACAGCGGTTTCGTGCTGGGACATTTGTATGCGCGGCATGTTACGTGGTTAACACCATATCTGATCAAGTAACTTATTTTATTTTTCTCTCGCTAGTCCAATTTTGCTAAATCAGGGTCATGCCATTTATATGAAAGGTTGTATCTTTTCTCGTAGGCCAATCTCAAGATGCCTTGCATAAGGCGAAAATCGTTATTCGAGGATAAATGAAATTAAAAAAATGCAGTTTTGCAACCAAGACCGTGTATTCTTTCATAACAGATGTACGGTATAGCACACACATGTCATTTCAAGCTTTTCTCGCTTCATACCACGCTTTCTCTGTCATATCACTGCTGCTCTAGTCTGGAAGCGCGTAGTTGAATAAAATGGGATTTGTTATCCAGTTCTCGTACAAAGCTAACGTTCACAACGTGCTTTTTCATTTTAAATTAAACCAGTACATAGCCGAGTCGCTCACAATTCGCTGGCAATGCGTTGCAAACGATTTACCCATGAGTCATTCTGTAGCCGCGTCGTCTGCCGAGTCCCTCGTATTCAGCTATACAGGAAGTTGACATAAAAGTTTTCCGAGTATCTTGCCGCATCATAATGCAACCAGGAAACAATATTGGAGAAACCAACGTTTCGGCCACTGTTACAGTCGTGTTCTTCAGAGTCTACTGACGTTCTTTAGTTTCGTGGAGGCACTTGTATTTTGTTATTGCTTAAAAGCTGTTCTACAAAACGCCATATCAGAGAGGCCATAGAAATAATAAAAAATACTAACAGCATGAACAGATAGAATGGACACACGCTAGCCTCATGCTGGCTGTCAGCCTCAAGACCCCAACAGGCCGCAGCAACAACATCTGACGCGATCGCTACCGGCGAGTAACTGCCGCCGCACGGCCTGCGTCCAGCAGCAGCCACGCCTCATTTGCCGATGAGCGCCAACCACAGCAAACAATGCAAGAAGCAATAGACAACAGCAGATCCCCTCTCCCTCCACCGTAGCAACCTATTAAAATTAAGTTCCCGCTCCTTCCGCCTCGAGTGACCTATTACTATAATGACCTTTCAAAATTACGACGTAACCTCATGCTCAGTGAGCAGCAAAGACAAAATATAAGCGATTACATACAGCTGAAGTATATCAGTAGATCCAGTAGAAGCTCACTGTAACCGTAGTCGAACCGTTGGTTTCTCCAGTATAGTTTTTTATATTATGACACAGTTGTTGTTGTTGTTGTCTTCAGTCCTGAGACTGCTTTGATGCAGCTCTCCGTACTAATCTATCCTGTGCAAGCTCCCTCATCTCCCAGTACCTACTGCAACCTACATCCTTCTGAATCTGCTTAGTGTATTCATCTCTTGGTCTCCCTCTACGATTTTTACCCTCCACACTGCCCTCCAATGTTAAATTTGTGATCCCTTGATACCTCAGGACATGTCCTACCAACCGATCCCTTCTTCTAGTCAAGTAGTGCCATAAACTTCTCTTCTCCCCAATCCTATTCAATACCTCCTCATTAGTTACGTGATCTACCCACCTAATCTTCAACATTCTTCTGTAGCACCACTTTTCGAAAGATTCTGTTCTCTTCTTGTCCAAACTATTTATTGTCCATGTATCACTTCCATACATGGCTACACTCCATGCAAATACTTCCAGAAACGACTTCCTGACACTTAACAAATTTCTGTTCTTCAGAAACGCTTTCCTTGCCATTGCCAGTCTACATTTTATATCCTCTCTGCTTCGACCATCATCAGTTATTTTGCTCCCCAAACAGCAAAACTCCTTTACTACTTTAAGTGTCTCATTTCCTAATCTAATTCCCTCAGCATCACCCGATTTAATTCGACTACATTCCATTATCCTGGTTTTGCTTTTGTTGATGTTCATCTTATACCCTCCTTTCACGACACTGTTCATTCCGTTCAACTATTCTTCCAAGTCATTTGCTGTCTCTGACAGAATTACAATGTCATCGGCGAACCTCAAAGTTTTTATTTCTTGTCCCTGGATTTTAATACCTACTCCAAATTTTATTTTGTTTCCTTTACTGCTTGCTCAATATACAGATTGAATAACATCGGGGAGAGACTACAACCCTGTCTCACTCCCTTCCCAACCACTGCTTCCCTTTTATGTCCCTCGACTCTTATAACTGCCATCTGGTTTCTGTACAAATTGTAAATAGCCTTTCGCTCTCTGTATTTTACCCCTGCCACCTTTAGAATTTGAAAGAGAGTATTCCAGTCAACATTGTCAAAAGCTTTCTCTAAGTCCACAAATGCTAGAAACGTAGGTTTGCCTTTCCTTAATCTTCCTTCTAAGATACGTCGTAAGGTCAGTATTGCCTCACGTGTTCCATCATTTCTACGGAATCCAAACTGATCTTCCCCGAGGTCGGCTTCTACCAGTTTTTCCATTCGTCTGTAAATAATTCGCGTTAGTATTTTGCAGCTGTGGCTTATTAAACTGATAGTTTGGTAATTTTCACATCTGTGAACACCTGCTTGCTTTGGGATTGGAATTATTATATTCTTCTTGAAGTCTGAGGGTATTTCGCCTGTCTCGTACATCTACCAGATGGTAGAGTTTTGTCAGGACTGGCTCTCCCAAGGCTGTCAGTAATTCTAATGGAATGTTGTCTACTCCCGGGGCCTTGTTTCGACTCGGGTCTTTCAGTGCTCTGTCAAACTCTTCACGCAGTATCGTATGTCCCATTTCATCTTCATCTACACCCTCTTCCATTTCCATAATATTGTCGTCAAGTACATCGCCCTTGTATAGACCCTCTATATACTCCTTCCACCTTTCTGCTTTCCCCTCTTTGCTTAGACGCAGTACGATACCCAGAAAACTTTATTGTCAACTGACTTTGGCCCCGGAAGCATGCGCAGTTATATCTACAGGATGAAATGATAATTAAATCAAGACCCTAAGCTGTCGCCAGTCGTTCATATACATCAACGGCGACAGGTGAAAATGTGTGCGCCGACCGGGACTTAAAGCCGGGATCTCTTGCTTACATGGCAGACGCTCTATCCACCTGAGCCACCGAGGGCACAGACGATAGTGCGACTGCAGGGATATATTCCTTACACGCTCCCCGTGAGACGCACATTCCCAACTTAAAGTCCTTACACTACATTCGTAGTGCCCCTGCCCATATACCCATTACCCGCGGCAGACAATCTTGCCGAGTCCCCTAAGAGTTCTGGGAATGCGTGTGCATCCAGCACAGAAGAAGGAGGTCAATGGCCGGTTAGCCTTAACTATATGAAAATGGTATCTGTTCGTTTGGACATGTCCGAAACAACAGATACGATCTTCATATATATATATATATATATATATATATATATATATATATATATATATATATATACACTCCTGGAAATGGAAAAAAGAACACATTGACACCGGTGTGTCAGACCCACCATACTTGCTCCGGACACTGCGAGAGGGCTGTACAAGCAATGATCACACGCACGGCACAGCGGACACACCAGGAACCGCGGTGTTGGCCGTCGAATGGCGCTAGCTGCGCAGCATTTGTGCACCGCCGCCGTCAGTGTCAGCCAGTTTGCCGTGGCATACGGAGCTCCATCGCAGTCTTTAACACTGGTAGCATGCCGCGACAGCGTGGACGTGAACCGTATGTGCAGTTGACGGACTTTGAGCGAGGGCGTATAGTGGGCATGCGGGAGGCCGGGTGGACGTACCGCCGAATTGCTCAACACGTGGGGCGTGAGGTCTCCACAGTACATCGATGTTGTCGCCAGTGGTCGGCGGAAGGTGCACGTGCCCGTCGACCTGGGACCGGACCGCAGCGACGCACGGATGCACGCCAAGACCGTAGGATCCTACGCAGTGCCGTAGGGGACCGCACCGCCACTTCCCAGCAAATTAGGGACACTGTTGCTCCTGGGGTATCGGCGAGGACCATTCGCAACCGTCTCCATGAAGCTGGGCTACGGTCCCGCACACCGTTAGGCCGTCTTCCGCTCACGCCCCAACATCGTGCAGCCCGCCTCCAGTGGTGTCGCGACAGGCGTGAATGGAGGGACGAATGGAGACGTGTCGTCTTCAGCGATGAGAGTCGCTTCTGCCTTGGTGCCAATGATGGTCGTATGCGTGTTTGGCGCCGTGCAGGTGAGCGCCACAATCAGGACTGCATACGACCGAGGCACACAGGGCCAACACCCGGCATCATGGTGTGGGGAGCGATCTCCTACACTGGCCGTACACCACTATTGATCGTCGAGGGGGCACTGAATAGTGCACGGTACATCCAAACCGTCATCGAACCCATCGTTCTACCATTCCTAGACCGGCAAGGGAACTTGCTGTTCCAACAGGACAATGCACGTCCGCATGTATCCCGTGCCACCCAACGTGCTCTAGAAGGTGTAAGTCAACTACCCTGGCCAGCAAGATCTCCGGATCTGTCCCCCATTGAGCATGTTTGGGACTGGATGAAGCGTCGTCTCACGCGGTCTGCACGTCCAGCACGAACGCTGGTCCAACTGAGGCGCCAGGTGGAAATGGCATGGCAAGCCGTTCCACAGGACTACATCCAGCATCTCTACGATCGTCTCCATGGGAGAATAGCAGCCTGCATTGCTGCGAAAGGTGGATATACACTGTACTAGTGCCGACATTGTGCATGCTCTGTTGCCTGTGTCTATGTGCCTGTGGTTCTGTCAGTGTGATCATGTGATGTATCTGACCCCAGGAATGTGTCAATAAAGTTTCCCCTTCCTGGGACAATGAATTCACGGTGTTCTTATTTCAATTTCCAGGAGTGTATATAGGAAGTGATTCGCAATTAATCGGTTACCAAATCACCTCGGCAATAGGTTTCATTTGAGTCAGCCGTCTGGTGTAGGAATGAGGGGCTATTTTCTGTAGTTCCGAGCTACAGTTCTTAGAGAAACAGGGGGAAAGTTCTTGACGCAAGATACACGGCTAACTCCTCAGTTAAAACACGACGCTGACTTTCGCTAAGGCGTGTAACAGACGGTTGACTTTCTAGTCCACTGCGTACGGAGATGTCACTCCTGATCTGACGCAAGCGTTTGCCCCGTTCTCGATGTATTTTAGGATACTTGCCGACGTTACGGGAATTGGCTTTCCTTCACTCAGCCTACATTCTCCTGTCCAGACAGTTCCCACTTGAGTAACGTCAGGTGAGTAATACAAGACATTCAACTCGATGATATTTCAACCTACAGAGATATCATTATTCTTTCACCGCAGCCAAGAACACCAACAAAGACCTCGTTAAACCCTGTGGTATCTATTATTCTATTACTGATACACCCATAGTAATTACTGTTTTTTCAAGTAATGAGATTTTCATTCCAGTTTAGGGTAAGGTATATTCAGTACGTAATCTTTCTCTGAAATGTGAGCTGTAATTAAGGCGAAAGAAACTATTTAATAGTTGCGATTTCGATGTTGTTCCGATAAGGCTCTGAGCACTATTGGACTTAACTTCTGAGGTCATCAGTCCCCTAGAACTTAGAACTACTTAAACCTAACTAACCGAAGGACATCACACCCATCCATGCCCGAGGCAGGATTCGAACCTGTGACCGTAGCGGTCGTGCGACTCCAGATTGTAGCGCTTAGAACCGCTCGGTCTGTTCCGATAAGCGTCTGATAGTTACTCTGACCTAATTCTGGTGAACTCGCCACCGTCTCCATAAATCCGAAATCTACTGTCACCTCTCGATCCATTCCAAATAGATTGCTTCGCGGATGCAAGCTTTTTTCGTCGTAATTTAGATTCTGCGTCATAAATGGTGGCTCTGAAGCAACATGAAAAGCACTTTTGGACACTCCGTAAAATTTCTTCAGGTTATCCATCCCTTCCATATCGATCTCTTTATGTATACTCGTGATTAGTTTGTCAGTTTTATTCTTGTGGATCATGTTTTTCTGGTAGGTTTGCCTTTTAGAAATTAACTCCAACTGTATTAACATGTCATGGAAGTCAGAAACACCTCTTATTCTCAGTGCGCAATAGTTTTGTGGGGGACAGTTTCCAGAAAGTAATCAGCAAAGCTTGATACGAGAGCAGTGCTCATCTTCATTCTGCCACTTTTTGTAGAAAAGCCTCTTGAAGCAACTGATGTATTTCAAACGAAGAATTAGGTCATGATACCTTGATTATAATAACTATTTTCACTTAAAAGGCGATGTTTTGATTACTATTAACTAATTAAAACATCAATAACTCTTGTAATATTTTGTCTAGACAGATTTCAGCTTTGTAAGCCTCTGATCAAACGGAATCGTTCAATATACGTCACGATAACGTTATATTTGATTTCTTTAATCTTGTTCAATGGATGTATAATAAACACGGTTTGCATACAAAAAGAATGGGCCAATTGTGAGGGACACACAATGTAATTCGGATACAATGAATTGTCTGTACAATTAGCTATCAACATTACTTAAAATAACGCGAAACTTAATTTGATACTTCAAATACCTCGTAATTATGAGGTATGGCTTGGATGACGCCATGGGAATGACTTCACAAGTCACTGGAATAAAAGAAGCCACCTCAGCTGAAAGAAGAAGGAGGGAGTGGCAATTGTGGCGACGGACGTAGCAAGCGGAAGCTTTGATAGGTACAGATGTGCACATGTTTTCAGGATGGCGCTTTGTTGTTTTTGCGTAGCGTGAAGGTGTTAACAGTGATGCACCAAGACAGTTGAGTTCATCCGACTACTCTTTTTTTTTATTTTATAGGACAAATCAGCAAATATTAATCGAAGTATTTATTCGCTATTTCTGAAATTGAAAAACGCCTCATTCAGTACATGAAACGAAGAACCTGCATTACTGCACAATAACCGACAAAAGGTAAGTGTATCCACAGGAGATGCGGATTCCGGAATCTACATTATTAGCGGGAGCACATATTAATGATATCTCTATCAACAGTATTACAAAAATAGATGTATGTATGTTTCACATCTCCGCTTAAGCTACTGGATCGGTTTCAACCTAGCCTGCTACACATATCACATACCATCTGGAAAACAGCACTGTGAGGGTAAAAACCACCAATCTCTCAAAGGGATAGGGGTGAGGGTGATGCAGAAGCGTAATCAACGACGAGCAGATACCCAGACTATCCATCCAGTATTTCAGAATAAGAGTGCTCAATGACTTGCAACAAACTTTGCACGTTATTTCAAACATCTACGAAACTTTTTCTTGCCCACAAAATGATGGAAAAACAAGTTTTTGATTGGCCACATTTTCGCTGTTCTTGCGTCACAACTGCCGCATCCGGTATGACGACTCATTACTTCTTTATTATCAACTCTGTTCGCAACAATTGTGCACACAATGCTGACGTATACGACGGAATGAACCTGGAAAATTATGTCATTGCACGTCATATAGTTCAGGAGATGACGTCATTAACCCTAAGACACATGAATAACTATAGTTCGAGCCACGAACGATGGCAGTCGAGTATAGGCTTGTTCTGCGCACCTACGTCACGTATTCTCCGACAGCCAATGAGCGTTGAGCATGTTCTGAGCGTTCTGCTGTGAATGCCGTAGCTAATGCGAGAATTAAACGTGATCGTAGTGAGTCGGTTAGTGGATTTCGATTCAATTTGTTGCTAGTTGTCATCGCTGATCGTGGTGGTTAGTGATAAGTTCTACATAATCAAGCGAAGGATATGATTTGCAGGATATACGCTTCGTTCAAGCGAAAGCACGCTCATACGCGTACCGCAACTGTCGCTTTAGATCGTCAACAATGCTATCCGTGTTTGCGCCTCGACATACGAGAATCGCCATAGTTCGTATGAAGTGTTGGCAGAAGAGCCAACACTGTGTTGCTAGAGGAAGCCGAAATGCACGCGTTTAATTACACGCTGACTGGCGTGAGGTCTGGAACAGTTAAGGGAATTAATAGTAGCAAATAAAGTACGTAGTTGATATAATACTTAACTTTAATCCACAATTGGTGTACATCGCTCTTGACGGTACATGTTATAATCTCAATATCAAATGCTATGGCACCTTGCTAGGTCGTAGCAAATGACGTAGCTGAAGGCTATGCTAACTATCGTCTCGGCAAATGAGAGCGTAGTTGTCAGTGATCCATCTCTGGCTAAGTCGGCTGTACAACTGGGGCGAGTGCTAGTACGTCTCACTAGACCTGCCGTGTGGCGGCGCTCGGTCTGCCATCACTGACAGCGGCGACACGCGGGTCCGTCGTATACTAGCGGACCGCGGCCGATTTAAAGGCTACCACCTAGCAAGTGTGGTGTCTGGCGGTGACACCACATCGTAGATCGGACTATAGTGTCTCTTAAAGTGGGGCGCAAATTACCCAGACTATATTCGTCCACTGTTTGGCAACGAGAGCAACTGAACTCCAGCAAATTTAAACGTGATTCCAAACTTTTCTCGCTTACATGCTAAACGTAAAATATTCAACACGTTAACTCATTTTCATAGTGATCGGTAAATTGAAGCTCTTTTATACAGGGAAGTTCGATTCTTTAAAGAGTCAGGGGTTCACTGGTTACATAGTATCTGGAAAGAAGCATTGTGAGGTCAAGAACGGACAACATGCCATAGGAGTTGGAATGAAAAGGAGATGACTTTGAAGTGTAGCTCAGGAACACCTGAGGTAAATTCCATCACTTTTTTTAGGTACAAGAATTATTACTTACATAAAAATACTGTGGGAATAAGATCCCCCACAATCGCTAGGGGTGTGGGTGTGGACAAGAAATGGTTGGTAAAAACGTTCGAAAACGACCTGTTCGCATTTATATCTTGTTTGTAGTTGACTCAGAATGTCAGCAGAGCTCTTCAGTGCCAGAGGCCGATTTCAACCAAACTCGGTGCACATATTACTTACTGCCTGGAAAGAAATACTGTGGCTGGTAAAAACTACCAACCCCCCACTGGGGTACGTGTGATAGTTGGGTGATGGACAAAGAAAGGAAGGAGGAGGAGGTTGACAGAGAGATGGATGGAGAGAGGGGGTAAGAGGAGATGGATGGAGAGAGATGGGAGGCGGAGATGGACGGAGCGAGAGGGGAAGAAGAATGGGAAGACGAGATACGTGAGGGAGAGGAGAAGATGGACAGATACAGGGAGGGGAGGAGATGGACAGAGAAGGGGCGTTAGCTAGACTGAGGGCAGGGAAGGAGGTGGTTAGAATGAGGGGAGGACACGGAGTAACAGCACACTGAAATAAAAAAATACACAGGTAACGCTGGGTTTCTCAGCCAGTATCAAATCACCATAGACATGTCCCACTACATGTTCTGAAAAATGTCTTTCGAAGGGAAGTTGTTCATATTTCTTATCCAGTACAAATATGTTCAGGTCTATATACTCACTACGTCAGGTATACTTTTAATCTGTTTTAAATTTTAAAAACTTTTGTGTACACATCAATACACTCTCTACTGCCTTTTTCAGACTCAAGTTAACAATTCCTGGAAAAAGGTAAGTAAAAAGGATGCTTGTTTCCTCATGCATTAACTGTCTGAAACATGGTCTTTCCCCAATATAATCAGCAAGCATGAAAAAGATCTTATCTCATGTAAAAATACTACAACAGTTGAGAAACTGCCTATTGGCTTCTGTCTCGGGTTCTTCGGTCGACGTTCATCTGATGATTTTACTGACGTTTCGCCAGCACGAGTGGCTGGCATCGTCAAAGCTTCACCCTCCATTGCCGGTGGTGAACTGGAGCGGAGTTCGCGGCCGCAGACTATATGTACCTGGCGCACCAACATCCGAGGGCTTCTCCGCGGTCATTTCCGCTGCGGTTCTCCTCTTGCTACCTGCGACGGTCATTCGCTGCAGTACGGGAAGCCAGGATCCGTTTACCTTAAGGCTTTCCTCTTTGTTGAAGCTATTCGCGAGTTTTTGTATGTCTACAGCTTCTCTGAACAAGCGGGTGTGATAGAGCTTCTCTATAGCCAGAACTTCCGTGTCGGTGAATTTTATTACGTGGTCGGTCTCACTCAGTGCATGCTCTGCTGCGGCCGATTTCTCCACCTGCCCCAACCGATGTGCTCCAGAGCGTTCCATTTTCCCGCAAGACATCATCAAGCTCTTCCATGCGGGTCTCACCACAAGCTATTTCACGTGGAATGGCAATTTCTACGAACAGCTGGAAGGCGTCGCCATGAGTAGTTCTCTTAGTCCAGTGGTGGCCAACTTCTTCATGGAACATTTCGAGGCACAGGCACTGGACTTGGCGACTTGTAAACCTAAGGTGTGGTACAGATACGTCGATGATACCTTCGTTGTGTGCAGCCATGGTGACGAACAGCTCGATGACTTCCTAAGACACTTGAACAGCCTCCATGCCAACATAAAATTTACCACTGAGGTATAAAAGGACAAAAAACTACCATTTCTGTATTTGATGGTGACAAGGGATGGCGAGAACCTGGGACACAGCGTGTAACCAAAACCGACACATACGGACCGATACCTGCACGAACTATCAAACCACCACCCGAGCCAGAGAAGAGGCATGATTAATACGCTCGTAACGAGAGCAGGACGAATATGTGAGCCGCAACACCTCAGACGCGAAATTCAGCACCTGGAAATTGTTCTGAGGAGCAATAGGTACTCCACAAATTATATCAGAGGTGTAACAGAGCCAAACACTCGGCGACGTAAGAAATCAGAGAAAGAAATGTCGGGTACGGCTTTTCTGCCATACATTCTCAGAGTCACGGACAGAATCGGCAGTACATTGCGCAAACACGGCGTAAAGACGATTTTCAAACCGACAAGGAAGATCAAAGAGTGTCTTAGATCGGCAAAGGAGAAAAGGGACCCACTTGCATTGTCGGTAATATACCGTATACCATGCACATGCGGAAAAGCTTATGTCGGAATGACTGGACGATCAGCACTAGCATCAAAGAACATAAGCGACATTGCAGGTTCGGGCAGGTGGAGAAATCGGCCATGGCAGAGCACGCACTGAGTGAGACCGACCATGTAATAAAATTCGCCGACACAGAAGTTCTGCCTGTAGAGAAGCACTATCACACCCGCTTGTTCAGAGAAGCTGTAGGAATACAAAAACACGCGAACAGTTTCAACAAGAAAGAGGAAAGCCTTAAGGTAAACGGATCCTGGCTTCCCGTACTGCAGCGAACGACCGTCGCAGGTAGCAAGAGGAGAACCGCACCGGAAACGACCGGGGAGAAGCCCTCGGACGTTGGCGCGCCAAGTACATATAGTCTGCGGCCGCGAGCTCGGCTCCAGTTCACCACCGGCAATGGAGGGTGAAGCTTTGACAATGCCAGCCACTCGTGCTGGCGAAACGTCAGTAAAATCATCAGATGAACAACGGCCGAAGAACCAGAGACAGAATCCAATAGGCAGTTTACCTCGTGTTAGCTTTATTTACCTTTGGTACAAATTTTATTCTAAATTGATTATTCATCTAATTTAACAGTTATTCTGCCATTCATGATTCGCATCCGCGAATGTATGGTTCAAATGGCTCTGAGCACTATGCGACTTAACTTCTGAGGTCATCAGTCGCCTAGAACTTAGAACTAATTAAACCTAACTAACCTAAGGACATCACACACATCCATGCCCGAGGCAGGATTCGAACCTGCGACCGTAGCGGTCGCTCGGCTCCAGACTGTAGCGCCTAGAACCGCACGGCCACTCCTGCCGGCTGCGAATGTATCATTGATGTCTATTACCCTTGCATTTTCTTCATTACCTAGTATATATTTATGTTGTATTGATTGTCATGCTAAATGGTTCACTTTCGACTGACTGCGTGCTAACTGCAGTTTGTGGACAATGTATGAAACCCACAAGTTCTCCTGTTTAAGTATTTAATTCTATTAAAGCAATACCACCCGACTTAGTAACAAAATTGTTCTCATTAGTGACTGAGAGTATCGGACATGGATTACTAAATTTTTATAGCTTACTATATTTTTATGGAGAGTATTCAGAGAACGGTAGTTTCCACAGGTATAAAAGATCCACCTAGTCAGAAGTAGTGATGAGACAGAAATGCTCAGATGCGGTAAAGTGTAGGATTGGTTTGAAGCCAGAGATACAAGTCAATATCTAAACCACGACGAACTCTAGCGCTTTTGCTGTCTAACACAGTTCTCGTATGATTTGATCGATGTTTCTTACTACTTGTATGTGTTCCAACATTAGAAACTCTTCTTTCCAAGCATTCCACTTCAATACAGTGAAACTTTAATGTGTTATTTCATTACAATGGCTTTTACTGTGCTCCCACGTGTCACATAAAATAGTTTAAACAGCCGACGCTTCGGCTATGATGCCTCTACTTTCCTCTGTTTGTCCTCTTAACAGCATTCTAAGTTGGTACCAATCCTTGAATTACACTGATCCGTCGTAGAGTAGAGGCTGTTTGGAAGACTTTTCTTGACAAAGAAGTCTTTCGCGGCAGCAGTGTTGTATAAAACATTCTCGTACTTCCTGCTGCGTTAATTCAGTGTAAAACCTCGAGCCTACGACAATTTCCACCATCGTCTTTTTCAGGAGAAAACTGACTGTCAAAACTGCTGCTGTGGTGGCCTTACGTAGCCTAAGGCTGCTTCTCATTGGTCGGTAGTGACGTCATGCTGTCGCAGATGGTGTCAACGTCTGCGCTGGTGGCGCCACCACTCCGGCCGGAGCGTAAATATTGCGACGATTGTCTATGGCTCTTGTCTGCATCGAGAGCTCCCTTCCATGCACTGACTGCTAATATTATATCCGCCTTCACGGTTGAAGTTTTTCTCGCACATTCTTATTTCTACAGCCTCTTTAATTGTACAGATCCAGTATGTGGAAGCCTGGGATAAAACTTTTGTTCCCTCAAACAGTGTTTTATGTTTATTTGTGACGCTCTGCTCACCAAGTGCAGATTTCTCCTGTTCTCGATTTTTAATATGCTGTCGGTGTTCTGCACAGCGATCGGAAACGGTGCGGATGGACTGACCGTTGTAACTGCTTCTGCACTCACGTAGGATGTTGTAAATCCCAGCAATCTTGAGGCCGAGACTGTCCTTAACAGGGCGTCGTTTTACAACTTCTTAGGACGTCGAAAAGTACATCTGCTACCTCGTCTTCCCAGGACTCTTCCTATTCTGCTGGATGTAGCACAACAAAATGGAAGGAATGCAGACGGTGGCTCATGATGAGAATGTTGAACATTTTCACGTTTCCTTTTCTTGGAGATCGCTGACTTGATATCACGTGACCCATAACTGTTCTTTCGGAACACGTACTTCAGATGATTAATTTCGGAATGGAGATGGTCTTCGTCAGAGACGGCTCTTGTTCTGTGTATCAGCGTATTTAAAGCTGCTCTATTCTGGGGTGGATGGCGAAACCTCTGGGCGCCGAGATATAAACCAGTGTGCTTCGGCTTACGGCACACTGAGCGGCCGAGGCGTCCATCCGACTGTCGTTGCACCAGAACATCTAAAAACTACAGCCTTCCCTCTTTCTCTGTCTCGACGGTGAACTTGACGTTTGAGAGCATGCTGTTCTTATTTTCCCGGAAGTGCTAAAGAGCTCCTACCCCGTGTGGCCAGACCATAAAGGTGTCGCCAACATTAGGATAAAATGAAGAAGGACGAAGGAGAGCCGAATTTAATGTACAATCCTTAAAATGTTCCATAAAAAAAGATGGCCATTGCTGGAGACAACGGAGAATCCATAGCCATTCGGTCCGTCATTTCATAAAAATTACCACCGTACAAGAAGAAGGTGGTCGTGATAACATGTCGGAGCAACTTTTTCGTTTCAGGGTCAAGTAAATATACAGATACACGTAATCATATAGGCAATCAGCACACCACTTGATATACGTGATGTTCGTTACACATAAACATCACACCTTACTTTAGACATTACAAAGTTTGCAGAATTGTTGGGGCGCATGCAAAAGTGTAAGTTACAAATTTTAAAGGAGTATATTTTGAGAAAGAATAAGACGATTTGTGCAACTAATTAAAAAAAAATGTATCAATCGACTCCGTAGACTACTACGGTAGTCATGTGCTAGCGGATGCATTTTAATTTTCTTTTCCCTTATTGATATGATGCCAAATGTCAGAAGAAAAGAAAAGTAATACGTCAAGGGAGCAGGTATTCTACGACTAGCTATGATTCAGGAACCGTAGATAATGTTTCCTTTTTTCCTTCAGCGACCGTGGCCGGACTGCGTCATATAGCGTAAGTGCCTGAATTGTACATTGCCTAAGATCCTCAGACAGTGAGAGCAAGGTCTTTTCAAGGACGACTTTTGCGACGTAAGGAGCGGAGGGAACATTTTTTAACAAATGTCGCCAGATGCACCCACTCGCAGAGACGTCCTCGTTTCTCATGTTTGTGCCTTAGAGCAATTATGGTTCATTGCAGCCACACGCATACGTCAGGCGGTCCAATCACTGTTAATAGTGTATCATCACGAGTGAACTGCATTGCCATCTAGTTAGAGCCTGATAGGGTTAGAATTGCGTCTGCAAGCAGGGAGAGAGGGAAAGTACTCGGTTGTGCTGAATGCTGACTGTAATAACTTCTGATTATGCGGTAACGGTCTTCGTGCATGATCGAGTCCCCTTATAATGACTACCTGCTAGTATGCTGAGTAACTGCCGTTTGTAGCTCACACTGCAGCTGAAATAGCTTGAAGTGATTCAATAAGGCGCGGGTAGGCTTTTATAGGCAAACCAGCACCGCTGTCCCCAGCGATTTTCAAAGCTTGGGAACTGCGCGTGACAGAGATTTCACACAGCGAACACGGAAGTTAGGTTGGTTGGTTGGTTTGGGGAAGGAGACCAGACAGCGAGGTCATCGGTCTCATCGGATTAGGGAAGGACGGGGAAGGAAGTCGGCCGTGCCCTTTCAAAGGAACCATCCCGGCATTTGCCTGGAGCGATATAGGGAAATCACACGGAAGTTAGGTGGTTGCACAGATGCTCATTTGAGATGCGCGGAATCTGGCACTCACAAAATTATTTTGAAATCTTGACCGCACCTTTCCATTCATCTGCCATGCGGCAAGCTGAAACATCCTAAAAAAATCGAAGCACGCAAAACTCAAAGTGGGTGACAAAATGTCGTTCTCCTCAATGACAATCCAGTGTAAAAACCACTGCGCCACCCCATTCGTCGGATCACCACGTATATTCCGTCCACAGGCCCTAGCGGGCCAGTTGGTACCAACTGGTCGTCGCGTCAACCTCTATCAATGGCGTCATTGGATTTGGTATGGAGGTATGGCGGTTCAGCATACCGCTATTCTGGTCGTTGTGTTTTAGTGACCTGAAGACGCTACTACTCGTTCAAGTAGCTCCTCGATTGGCATCACGAAGCTGATTGCATCCAGTTCCATTTCTCCACCGAGGAAAAAAGCCTGGCAACGCCGTAAATCGAACCCGATTCCTTCACATGGCAGTTAGCCGTCCCTAACACTTTTTTTTTCCTAGCAGTGCAAAGCAGTAAACAGATCTTCATCGCACTGCGTCTCAAGTGGAACTGCGTATGAGCTAAAGAGGCGCCACCTAGCACAACTTTTGGGTTCTTCACTCTTAAGTTCTAGTGAATCGTCGGTCTTCAGACGAAAACGCTCTACATTAGCGGCCATTATTTGCAAGTGCCCTGAGCCACGGAGGCGGCCCGTTAGATCATTGCTCGTAGCGTGAGACTGCTCACACCAGTGTGTCTCTCTCATGAAATGTTTACGGAGCATTTGTCCTCGTCTAGTACACCAACGTCCAGGGAGTGTATAGAAATATGGAAACACCCAAAACACAATACATTATCATCCTAATACGGAGTAAGAAAGCAGTTGTCATTCAAAACGGGAATCTTATACAAATCTCCTTACAAAATAGTGGGAAGTTCAGGTAAGATAAAGGAAGTGGGATCACGCACCCTTCTCTCCCAATAAGACCACAGACGCCAAATAATATTTAGATCTGGTGACGATGGTGGCCAGGAATGTGGAAATTCACCCTCGCGCAGTTGCTGATGATGCGAAATGTGTGAATAGCGGCTCATGGTCACCATTGGGGAGTAAACAGTACACCATGGGAAGGATGAGATCAGCCAAAATGGTCACATGATGCTTGGCAGTAATGCGATCTGCCCAAATCTTCATCGAATCTCCGCCAAATTCACTCTTGGGACCTAATCTCTGCCAGAAATTCTAAACGGTGTGAAGCAAGACTCATTCGACCAAATGACTTTCTTCCATTTCCCCGCTGTCCAGGTTCAGTGGCTTCGGCAACACTTTCTCCTGTTACGGGCATTTGCATCACTGATGAGTGTCTTAGGAGATCCAGCTGGCAATGCAGTTCCCAGCTTAGGCAGCTCCCTTTGTGTTATTTTGACGCTGGCGGGGTTCAAGAGCGCTTCATGCAAATCTGCAGTGAGTTTTGCAGCTGTACTCTTCTTATTTTTCTTCGCAATCCTCTTAAATAACTGCGACGGTCACTCAACATATACCTTCGTCCGCATTGTGACTTAGCGTATGATGTGAATTTTAAAATTTTCCCGGCGAATTGACTGTTCAAACAAATTTCGGGCTTGCAGCCGGTCGTCGTTCAATACTTCGCACGATATTTCAACTGGGCACCTGCCAGTCATCTTCAGGTGAGCCGTCGCAGACTGGCGAAAACGTTTTTTTTCCTCTCTCTTTATTGTATTTCAATTCCCCATCGGGGCGGGCTGGCAGCAGCATATGCGCTGCTCTTCAGCCGAAAGACATAGAACAAACAATAGAAGACATTTAAAAATAACAAGGGAGAGAATATGGTGAACATAGATATAAAAAAGGGGAACATCATGGAAGGCAATAGACAAAAAACGGGGTGACTGCAAAATGGAGATAAAAAACTGTTTAAAAGTAGCACACACGAAAAGCCACACACTGCGACAATTAAAAGAACACAAGGCACAGTATGACTGGAGCATAAAAGGTCTCGACGGATGGCGTAGTTCATAACAAACACTGACGGCGAACCTCAAGGCAGCACACAATTAAAAAATTAAAATTACATCTCTTGACGCACAGGAGAAACAGCACTAAACACAGCACTGATGTGGCACACTGACAATGATCAAAGCGGAGGATCTGCCAGGCGCAAGGAGAGGAGGGAGATCGGAAGAAGGGTGGGAGGTAGGGAGGGAGGGAGGGACGGGAAGAGAGGGGGGAAGAGAGGGGGGAGATGAGCGGGGAGCGCACTGAAGAGGGCCAGGTAGGGAGGGATGTGGGAAGGAAAGAGGCAAGTATGGGGTGCAGGATCTCAGGGGAGGGGGGGGGGGGGAAGGAGGAAAATCCGCTCGGGGAGAAGGATGGTTGGTTGGTTGGTTCTGTGGAAGGAGACCAGACAGCGAGGTCATCGGTCTCATAGAATTAGGGAAGGACTGGGAAGGAAGTCGGCCGTGCCCTTTGAGAGGAACCATCCCGGCATTTGCCTGGAGCGATTTAGGGAAATCACGGAAAACCTAAATCAGGATGGCCGGACGCGGGATTGAACCGCCGTCCTCCCGAATGCGAGTCCAGTGTCTAACCACTGCGCCATCTCGTTCAAGAGGGAAGAGGAAAAAGGGGGCCCTTGGGGGGGGGGGGGGGGTGAAAACGTCATCCGTTCCGCAATATATAGCGTACTGGAACTATTCTGCACATGCGTCGAAAACTTGATAGTTGAACCACACTGCCCGCCGGCAGCGCCGTCGCTGGTGGAATAGCGGAACTCAGTCGCCCTCTGCGTTGCTGTTTGCCACGGCGGTCGACGCAATCTGTCGTCTTCGATTTGAGCAAATCGTGGAGATGATGGGATTCCATGCACTGTCCAGCTGGTAGCCGCTGTCACGGTTTAACAGATTTTCCGCCAATCGTATTTCTACGGATTCTTTAATAATGGAGTCCCAGAAAGACGTTGCTGTGGAAAAAAATCATTGTTTTCTCATACTCCATTGAATGTCCAGTAGAAATACAATGTTCAGCAATAGCGGACTTGCTTGGCTGCAAAAGGCGGGTGTAACGTTGATGTTCAGTGCAGCGTTCTTTCACGGTGCGTATGGTTTGACCTATGTAAGCCATACCACATTGGCACGGTATCTTGTAAATTCCGGCCTTTCGTAGTAACAGATTGTCCTTAACTGATCCCACAAGGTCCGCAATCTTCGATGGTGGGCGGAAAACCACTTTTACATGAAATTTTCGGAGGATTCTTGCTATTTTAAACGAAGTGTTGCCAACGAAAGGAAGAAAAGCCAAAGATTGTTCCGGCATGTTCTCCTCTTTATTCACTTCCTGCTTCTTATTTTTAACTGTTAGTGCCCTGTTAATCTGCCGGATGGAATACCCATTTTCGGTGAATACAGTCTTTAGATGGGCGAGTTCTTGAGGTAAGCTATCTAGATCTGAGACAGTATGAGCTCTATGAACAAGTGTTTTAAGCAAACTCATGGTTTGCGATGGGTGATGGCAACTCGATGCTTGCAGGTACAAATCAGTATGAGTGGGTTTCCGGTAAACTGAATGCCCTAGAGAATCATCATTCTTCCTTCGAACCAGGACATCCAAGAAAGGCAAACAACCATCTTTCTCTATTTCCGTGGTGAACAGGATGTTGCTATGAATGGAGTTGAGGTGATGTAGAAACTCCATTAATTTATCTTCTCCATGAGGCCACACTATGAAAGTGTCAAGTATGATTTTTCTCGCTTTACCTGCACGCCATATAAATCTTCGATATGTTGATTTTTGAAACACCAGAGCATCTGCATTTATGTTCAAGCATGCATTTCTCACGATGTTTCCATATTTTTGTCCAGTCCACTTATGTGGGACATCCGAATCTTTGTTTTCGTTACCAAGTCAGTGCCTTTGGATAATATGGATCTACGAATGAGAACTGCAGGAATTGCTATCGAAAAACAAACGTTGACAGAGCAAGCGAAACCATATGTGGCGTTTGTGTCGGAGCACTATGCAACAATGTGTAATGAAAGATGTTCTCCTAAAAACTGCACCTGACAACTAGAGCAAGACTGCTGTTTGTTACACTTTAGAGAGCACCCTCAAGCCCCAGTCCACATGTTTGGGAGCATCATGCGTGGTTTCACAACGTCCACACCAGGTGCCAACAACGGAAACAAGTAATCATGCAACAGACGTCGCTGTTCTGAGCCACCTAGCCATCACAATCGGCCCTTGTCAGTATTTCTGAAATCGCTGCATGCTTTTTACCTTATTCAAGGTTGACTGAATAATTATTCTGAAGCCCCAATGTACGCTGTTATTCACTTACCCTACACGACACTATCAACAAGTGGCCTTGATAGTATACTGAACCAAAGTTCAACTAAAGATACTAGAATTTTGGAAATAAGATTAACAGCAAATGACTGGTTCCTAATTATATCTAGAATACAGAAAGGTACAGAAAGTAGTGGCAGGACAGGTCTTAAACGAAGCAAATTTTTTGCCGATCATTTACTACATAAAGAAATACATTACTATATAAGTTCCTCAGGGAAGCATCCTAGGACCGTTATTGATCTTGATGTACGTCAATAACCCTCCAGATAATGTAAAATACGGGTAAATAATTATATTGCGTGATAAAGAACAAAATTTTAAATACAGAAGACTGGTAAATTCCTGAAAGAAGTAACCGGTCCGTATGTAGTACACAAATACTGAAAATAGAGAATTTCAGCTGAAGGAAGGAAAGTCATATCGCCAAATTAAATGCAGGTATTGTGTAACGAACACGAAATTTTAACGGAGAGTATTGACTGTCATTTGAAGAAGAGTCAGCACCGAAAATCATTAGCAAGGAGAATGTTATCGGCACGCAATGCCTAGAGAGTCTTTACAGCAGTGTGTTAAAGAATATCCTTAGTTGTTTCATACTATTCTGCTACACTCCGTACTTAACTAGGTATATAACGCACAAAACATGGCCATGATTTTCAAAGTACACAAAACAGCCACAAGAATAATAAACCAAAACAACAATCAGGCTCATTACGAAAGTCTGCTTAAAGAATTAACATCTCGACTTGCTCCGTGTAAGTGTATTAACCAATCCACTACACACGTTACGAAAAATATTGGAATTTGTGGTATGCATAGTAAGATTTGACTTTCATTTACAAAGGATGACAAAATTAATATATGTAAATAAGCAGTTAAGGAGTACGTTTCATATAGCGTACACATTATAGGATAACTTAGATAACACAATATAGGCCTCGGTAAAAGTGAATCATAAATTAATCGCTAATAACATGTGTCATTTTACAAAATACCTTCACCGTATAATACATGTTATTAGAAAATCGTCCACCCAAGATCTGTAATCGGTACTACAAATCATTTTTGATATTCCTAATCAACATTCCCTTGATTATGAAGGAACGCCGAGTTAATTTTGCAGACAGGTGGAGGATAAAACATGGAGAACGTAACAGAAATGAAGGGCTTTCTATTTGGGCACAGGAAACATTGGTCTCAGAAGAATGACTGCACAAGATTGGGACAAACAAATCAAGGACGCCGCCAGAAAACAGCAATTAGAAGGGAATATAGACAACCCAGAAGGAACTTTATCATGGCCAGAAGCTTATGGCAGGCAAACATGAAAATACTCGTCACCCCATTTTCCTCGGAGAGTCAGTTCGGCGAGAAATGGATAAGAGCTCGTAGCGAAAGACTTATATTCGACTGGGAATGCTGTTCTGTTGGTGTCCTGGAGGAGTCAAAGCGATTCCCTAACCGGAGCTGCGCTGACAAGGGGAAGGCCTCAGACACGGCCAACCGATTCGGCTCAAATTTGACAGGTCGCTTGTGTACAACCTAAAACGAAGGAATCTAAGATATTTTGGGTCAACAACCCCGCCTTTTTGAGAAAATCACCCATAAAGGTAATGACGAGGAATCGACTCAGAATTGGCGGGATCGATAGATAATTGTAAATAGAGCATTTTTCACCATCAGGTGTAGGACCCGAAAACGTATACTTTTCCAGAAATCGAGGTAAGAAACTTTTACAACTGTCCCTTCTGTACCCACATGGTAAACGATTTTCGCCGCCAGCACCGATAGCCCAACGGCCAAGGTAACTGCCTGAGAATCGGAGGACCCGGGTTCGAATGTCGAAGAAACTGTATTCATTCACAAAACGTATTTCATTCGGCGCTTTAACGACGGAAAAATCACTACATGTATCCGCGAGGTTCGCGGCAGCCTGATGACGGAAAACAACTCTTTCCGATTGACTTCTATAAGGCTCGTGCTGGACACCTTCACTCTTCAAGGTTCACAACTACAATATGACGAAGAGGCAACTGGGACAACATAACTCTCCCCGCGTGCATTCTGTCCCGTGCCTCGCTGTAAACAAGCGTCACGCGGTTGGCTGTCTGTGGTCCCTCGTGAGGAATTCGCAGCACTCTTACTCGGAGTTGTTTTCATGTGACAAGGCTTGAAAGTTTCATACCCTACTAACTCACGGCGTTTGGGAAATTATTTTGCCTACCTTATTATTATCATTACTTATTGATTTACTTACCATATTAAACCTCCTATCCCTATCAATTGAGATATGGAAAAATACAAACGAAAGGAATGACATCCGCTAGGTTTCTTCGAGATTCGAACCCGGGTTTTCCGATTCCCAGCCACTTACCTCGTCCGTTGCGCTATTTTTTTTTAAATCTCATTTTGTTCGTTTTCGTTCGTTGTATCTGCTCTGGGCGGACGTCGAAAGAAACCCGTTGTTGATCCATTAACTCAGTTTTTTTTATTACAGAGGGCAGCTAGCCCTCTGGCCGAACACGCTGAGGTACCGTGCCGGCATGCTATCGGTGCTGTCGGCGAAAAGCGTTTACCATGTGGGTACAGAAGAGGCAGTTGTAAAAGTTTCTTTCCTCGATTTCTGGAAAAGTTTGCGTTTGCGGACCCCATACCTGATGATGAAAACTGCTCTATTTACCATTATCTATCGATCCCTCCAATTTTGAGTCGATTGCTCGTCATAACCTTAAGGGGTGATTTTCTCAAAATTGCGGGGGTGTTGACCCAAAATATCTTAGATTCCTTCATTTTAGGTTGTATACAAGCGACCTGCCAAATTTGAGCCGAATCGGTTGGCCATGTCTGAGGCCTTCCCCTTGTGAGATGCCAGCTACTGACACGTGGTCCTCACTTTGCAGCTGACAGAACCGCCGGTCTCCCGTTGGTCCAAGGTTTACTGCACCTGGCGGACCAATCGGGACACACGAACTCCTCACAAGTGTTCACTGCTACCTGAATCCGCATAGCACGCCGTCGACCAGTACAGAAAGGTGGTGATCCTCTGCTTTTTCATTGGCCTTATTTCACTGTAAACCTCAAGCTATGATCCCCTATAACGTGTATCTCTAGTATTAAACAGACGAAACATCCTGGAAAAATTTTGTTTCTTATACAGTGAGTCACTCGATGTAAAAGTTTTGTCTTGCTGTTTATGCTTACCTGCAATGGTTGAATACACATACTTACCAAAGATATTGTTCCACTGAAGTATACTCCATATTTCTGTATCATATTCCTATCATCCAGCTTTCAGGATTCTGTGCACACTGAACAGTGTTTTAATTCTCTTGCAGTAACCTCTCTGGCACCCAGATCAATGAATTAATTAAACCGCTTAAACTTTTACTAACACTATACAAATGAATTTTCCGAATCCTTCGTGCCTCATTGTGCATATCATATCAGTCTGGAATATATTTGTAGGGACGGGAACACCTCAGCAGGCGTGTGATTTTCCCGTCACGCAATTGTAGACGTGACAGTATGCAGTTACTAGTGATGACATGCAAATCGGAAAGCACGTTTTGGCTTGTAAGAGTGTTTCAGAGTAGGTTGTTCTGAGGAATAATTGCTAAGATAAAAATTTGATATGTTGCGCCGTTTCCGAGTTAATTAGCATTGAAGTTAGTCCATCAGGCCACTGAGTGCGTATACTCAAGCGGCTCCCCAGGTACAATTAGTGTCAGTCGTCCTCATAGAGTAGGCGATAACTGCTCAGCTTTTGGCACGGGTTCACTTCTTACTACCGGTCCGTGTCCAATTTTTTTGTATCACTATCTTGTTCAGTTTTACGAAACCGAACGAAGTTTGGCGAAAACGTCACTGGCGGACCTCTTGAATTTCCGCTTGCAACGGCGTGATTGGCTAACCTCAGTGCTAATTAACTCAGAAACGGCTTTGAACTGTGGAATTCTAAATGTGTACCAACAGTGATTTATCATTTCTTATTGTGTTAACACTAGGATTTTCATAGCATATTACTTCTGTAGCCTGTGTACATTTTCGTCTTGTTTACTCGCTTCACTGTGCTGTGGATGTAAAATTAGTTTTATGTCGGAATCTGTCATTTTTTAAGCTTATGTAATTTCGTACCAGTGTATAACTTAAACTAATGTATACGGTGAATTGCCAAAAGAAACTGTAGTATAGCATTTCTAGCATTTCTAGGATTTCCAGTATTGGGATGGCTGTATGGCCACGTTCCGAAGCCAAAAAATTAAAAAAAAAGATGGAGGTCATAAACGGCGCAATGTATCGAATTTTTTCTTAGCGATTATTTCTCGGCACAATAATCTACCCTGCAACACCCTTACAATCTATTCAGACTCTTTCTGACCACTCTGTACAAAGACTTGTGAAGTAGTTTTACGTGGATTAACTTTAAATTATGTTTTATTATTAAGTCTCAATTATCTTAATTTTTTCTTAAGCCGCGATATTTAACATCACTGTAAATTGATCTATGACTGAATAAACTACCAATGAGTCTGCCGGGAGTTAGCCACGAAATCGGTCACTGAACATGAGAGTGGCAAGAGCAGGTAGTAATAGTTACGTAAATTTGGTTTAGTTACATGATAGCAGATGTACTGAATTTAGTATGAACTAATGGAATGTTCCACGAGCATTTCTTAAATAATCGATCCTTAGTAGATCAGCAGGGATCTTCCAGTCGTGTACTATCTCATCTCCCTGTATGGTCTAAGTGTTCTCATGAACATTGTAGAGGAATCGTTACAGGGTTCTGGTTTTGTAATGCAGTTTTCACGCTTCTGTTCCTTGCTGTGTCAAAATCAAATACACTCCTGGAAATGGAAAAAAGAACACATTGACACCGGTGTGTCAGACCCACCATACTTGCTCCGGACACTGCGAGAGGGCTGTACAAGCAATGATCACACGCACGGCACAGCGGACACACCAGGAACCGCGGTGTTGGCCGTCGAATGGCGCTAGCTGCGCAGCATTTGTGCACCGCCGCCGTCAGTGTCAGGCAGTTTGCCGTGGCATACGGAGCTCCATCGCAGTCTTTAACACTGGTAGCATGCCGCGACAGCGTGGACGTGAACCGTATGTGCAGTTGACGGACTTTGAGCGAGGGCGTATAGTGGGCATGCGGGAGGCCGGGTGGACGTACCGCCGAATTGCTCAACACGTGGGGCGTGAGGTCTCCACAGTACATCGATGTTGTCGCCAGTGGTCGGCGGAAGGTGCACGTGCCCGTTGACCTGGGACCGGACCGCAGCGACGCACGGATGCTCGCCAAGACCGTAGGATCCTACGCAGTGCCGTAGGGGACCGCACCGCCACTTCCCAGCAAATTAGGGACACTGTTGCTCCTGGGGTATCGGCGAGGACCATTCGCAACCGTCTCCATGAAGCTGGGCTACGGTCCCGCGCACCGTTAGGCCGTCTTCCGCTCACGCCCCAACATCGTGCAGCCCGCCTCCAGTGGTGTCGCGACAGGCGTGAATGGAGGGACGAATGGAGACGTGTCGTCTTCAGCGATGAGAGTCGCTTCTGCCTTGGTGCCAATGATGGTCGTATGCGTGTTTGGCGTCGTGCAGGTGAGCGCCACAATCAGGACTGCATACGACCGAGGCACACAGGGCCAACACCCGGCATCATGGTGTGGGGAGCGATCTCCTACACTGGCCGTACACCACTGGTGATCGTCGAGGGGACACTGAATAGTGCACGGTACATCCAAACCGTCATCGAACCCATCGTTCTACCATTCCTAGACCGGCAAGGGAACTTGCTGTTCCAACAGGACAATGCACGTCCGCATGTATCCCGTGCCACCCAACGTGCTCTAGAAGGTGTAAGTCAACTACCCTGGCCAGCAAGATCTCCGGATCTGTCCCCCATTGAGCATGTTTGGGACTGGATGAAGCGTCGTCTCACGCGGTCTGCACGTCCAGCACGAACGCTGGTCCAACTGAGGCGCCAGGTGGAAATGGCATGGCAAGCCGTTCCACAGGACTACATCCAGCATCTCTACGATCGTCTCCATGGGAGAATAGCAGCCTGCATTGCTGCGAAAGGTGGATATACACTGTACTAGTGCCGACATTGTGCATGCTCTGTTGCGTGTGTCTATGTGCCTGTGGTTCTGTCAGTGTGATCATGTGATGTATCTGCCCCAGGAATGTGTCAATAAAGTTTCCCCTTCCTGGGACAATGAATTCACGGTGTTCGTATTTCAATTTCCAGGAGTGTATAACGCAGTTTTCACGCTTCTGTTCCTTGCTGTGTGAAAATCAAATATATTGTTTAAAAGAATCAGCGGAACACTTGTATCAACGTCCGGTATGTTAAATGTATTTTGATACAGGCGGTGCGTGTGGTCTTATTGCGTGGCTTGAGGTCTTCGCTTTAAGTGTAAGCTGCCATGTACTGGCTGTAATATCAATTAAAATGTCAGGCGACCCCTCAAAACAAAGTGAGTACCAGCGTCCCAGTGTCATCTAGTGAGGTACACAGATGGCATTTGTAATTTGTGGACTTTGCATTCAGCCAAGCACATGCAATGCGACATTTTAATGCAGTGCAAGCTGCAAGGGCGTTTTGTCTCATCCAAAAATGATTGACTTTTGGTCGTGTTGCTGCAGATTCCAATGCCTCTCCATGTGTCATTCACAGGTTATGGACACTCTACAAGGAGACAGGTCAGTCAGTACGCAAGGGATGTTCGATAAGGTCGCCGGTACATTAAATCCACCTATAAGTTGCGTTGTCGTACGGCTACCGGCTACATGCTAGTATGAGTTTCTTAGAAGTAGATACCTTAGGGATTGCGAAGCAACTCAAATCGCTTGATACAGGCAAGTCTTCAGGTCCAGATTGTATACCGATTAGGTTCCTCTCAGATTACGCTCATACAATAGCTCCCTACTTAGCAATCATATACGGCCGCTCGCTCACCGATAGATCTGTACCTACAGATTGGAAAATTGCGCAGGTCGCACCAGTGTTTAAGAAGGGTAGTAGGAGTAATCCATCGAACTACAGACGTATATCATTGACGTCGGTTTGCAGTAGGGTTTTGGAGCATATACTGTACTGAAACATTATGAATCACCTCGAAGGGAACGATCTATTGATACGTAATCAGCATGGTTTCAGAAAACGTCGTTCTTGTGCAACGCAGCTACCTCTTTATTCGCACGAAGTAATGGCCGCTATCGACAGGGGATCTCAAGTTGATTCCGTGTTTCTAGATTTCCGGAAAGCTTTTGACATCTTTCCTCACAAGTGACTTCTAATCAAGCTGCGGGCCTATGGGGTATCGTCTCAGTTGTGCGACTGGATTCGTGATTTCCTGTCAGGAAGGTCGCAGTTCGTAGTAATAGACGGCAAATCATCGAGTAAAACTGAAGTGATATCAGGTGTTCCCCAGGGAAGCGTCCTGGGACCTCTGCTGTTCCTGATCTATATAAATGACCTGGGTGACAATCTGAGCAGTTCTCTTAGGTTGTTCGCAGCTGATGCTGTAATTTATGGTCTAGTAAGGTCATCCGAAGACCAGTATCAGTTGCAAAGCGATTTAGAAAAGATTGCTGTATGGTGTGGCAGGTGGCAGTTGACGCTAAATAACGAAAAGTGTGAGGTGATCCACATGAGTTCCAAAAGAAATCCGTTGGGATTCGATTACTCGATAAATAGTACAATTCTCAAAGATGTCAATTCCACTAAGTACCTGGGTGCTAAAATTATGAACAACTTCAGTTGGAAAGACCACATAGATAATATTGTGGGGAAGGCGAGCCAAAGGTTGCGTTTCATTGGCAGGACACTTAGAAGATGCAAAAAGTCTACTAAAGAGACAGCTTACACTACACTCGTTCGTCCTCTGTTAGAATATTGCTGCGCGGTGTGGAGTCCTTACCAGGTGGGATTGACGGAGGACATCGAAAGGGTGCAAAAAAAGGACAGCTCATTTTGTATTATCGCGTAATAGGGGAGAGAGTGTGGCAGATATGATACGCGAGCTGGGATGGAAGTCATTAAAGCAAAGACGTTTTTCGTCGCGGCGAGATCTATTTACGAAGTTTCAGTCATCACCTTTCTCTTCCGAATGCGAAATATTTTGTTGAGCCCAACCTACATAGGTATGAATGATCATCAAAATAAAATAAGAGAAATCAGAGCTCGAACAGAAAGGTTTAGATGTTCGTTTCTCCCGCGCGCTGTTCGGGAGTGGAATGGTAGAGAGATAGTATGATTGTGGTTCGATGAACCCTCTGCCAAGCACTTAAATGTGAATTGCAGAGTAGACATGTAGATGTAGAACACTGGAAGGCGGTATCAGAGGGGCCACTGGAGCCGCTGTGTCCAATCAGAGTGCAAGGAGCAGGTTACGAGAAAGGACCTTACGACCCAGACTCCAGTTTCAGTATTCCACTTGACACTATGACATCTTACAACTGGCCTGAAGTTCCACCGGTCCCATGTCAAAAAAATGGTTCAAATGGCTCTGAGCACTATGGTACTTAACATCTGAGGTCATTAGTCCACTATACTGAGAATCACTTAAACCTAACTAACCTAAGGACATCACACACATCCATTCCCGAGGCAGGATTCGAACCTGCGACCGTAGCAGCCACGTGGTTCCTGACTGAAGCGCCTAGAACCGCTCAACCACAGCGGCCGGCCGATCCCATATCAACTGGCAGCTTCGTCACTGGTGAAACATGTTATTCACAGACGAGTCCAGATATCCCGTGACGCAAGGTAACGGCCATATTCGTGTGTGGATACGTGATGAGAGGTAAATCGAAAGATTTCTAACTTTACGTTATGTGGTAAGGCAACAGCATTGACAGCCATACAAATTTTGTCGTTGCCCATGGTGACTTTACCGCCAGGCAGAACATCGAACAGATCCTGTTGGACCATGTGTTGGCCGCTGCAACGTTGGTGACCCTGAATTCCTTCTAATGCCAAAGCCTATGTGGTGAGTCCCCCCCCCCCCCCCCATGAACCATGGACGTTGCCATTGGTGGGGAGGCTTGCATGCCTCAACGATACAGACAGCCGTACCGTAGGTGCAACCACAACGGAGGGGTATCTGTTGAGAGGCCAGACAAACATGTGGTTCCTGAAGAGGGGCAGCAGCCTTTTCAGTAGTTGCAGGAGCAACAGTCGGGATGATTGACTGATCTGGCCTTGTAACACTAACCGAAACGGCCTTGCTGTGCTGGTACTGCGAACGGCTGAGAGCAAGGGGAAACTACAGCCGTAATTTTTCCCGAGGGCATGCAGCTTTACTGTATGGTTAAATGATGATGGCGTCCTCTTGGGTAAAATATTCCGGAGGTAAAATAGTCCCCCATTCGGATCTCCGGGCGGAGACTACTCAGGAGGACGTCGTTATCAGGAGAAAGAAAACTGGCGTTCTACGGATCGGAGCGTGGAATGTCAGATCCCTTAATCGAGCAGGTAGGTTAGAAAATTTAAAAAGGGAAATGGATAGGTTAAAGTTAGATATAGTGGGAATTAGTGAAGTTCGGTGGCAGGAGGAACAAGACTTCTGGTCAGGTGACTACAGGGTTATAAACACAAAGTCAAATAGGGTCAATGCAGGAGTAGGTTTAATAATCAATAAAAAATAGGAGTGCGGGTAAGCTACTACAAACAGCATAGTGAACGTATTATTGTGGCCAAGATCGACACGAAGCCCATGCCTACTACAGTAGTACAAGTTTATATGCCAACTAGCTCTGCAGATGATGAAGAAATCGATGAAATGTATGATGAGATAAAAGAAATTATTCAGGTAGTGAAGGGAGATGAAAATTTAATAGTCATGGGTGACTGGAATTCGAGAGTAGGAAAAGGGAGAGAAGGAAACATAGTAGGTGAATATGGATTGGGGGTAAGAAATGAAAGAGGAAGCCGTCTGGTAGAATTTTGCACAGAGCATAACTTAATCATAGCTAACACTTGGTTCAAGAATCATAACAGAAGGTTGTATACATGGAAGAATCCTGGAGATAATAAACGGTATCAGATAGATTATATAATGGTAAGACAGAGATTTAGAAACCTGGTTTTAAATTGTAAGACATTTCCAGGGGCAGGTGTGGACTCTGACCACAATCTATTGGTTATGAACTGTAGATTAAAACTGAAGAAACTGCAAAAAGGTGGGAATTTAAGAAGATGGGACCAGGATAAACTGACCAAACCAGAGGTTGTACAGAGTTTCAGGGAGAGCATAAGGGAACAATTGACAGGAATGGGGGAAAGAAATACAGTAGAAGAATAGTGGGTAGCTCTGAGGAATGAAGTGGTGAAGGCAGCAGAGGATCAAGTAGGTAAAAAGACGAGAGCTACTAGAAATCCTTGGGTAATTGAATTTAATTGATGAAAGGAGAAAATATAAAATGCAGTAAATGAAGCATTAATTAAAATCCATGGAGAATAAATAAAAACTTTGAGGTTCGCCAATGACATTGTAATTCTGTCAGAAACAGCAAAGGACTTGGAAGAGCAGTTGAACGTAATGGACAGTGTCTTGAAAGGAGGATATAAGATGAACATCAACAAAAGCAAAACGAGGTTAATGGAATGTAGTCGAATTAATTCAGATGATGCTGAGGGAATTAGATTAGGAAATGAGACACTTAAAGTAGTAAAGGACTTTTGCTATTTGGGGAGAAAAATAACTGATGATGGTCGAAGTAGTGAGGATATAAAATATAGACTGGCAATGGCAAGGAAAGCGTTTCCGAAGAAGAGAAATTTGTTAACATCGAGTATAGATTTAAGTGTCAGGAAGTCGTTTCTGAAAGTATTTGTATGGAGTGTAGCCATGTATGGAAGTGAAACATGGACGATAAATAGTTTAGACAAGAAGAGAACAAAAGCTTTCGAAATGGGGTGCTACAGAAGAATGTTGAAGATTAGGTGGATAGATCACGTAACTAATGAAGAGGTATTGAATAGGGTTGGGAAGAAGAGAAGTTTATGGCACAACTTGACTAGAAGAAGGGTTCGGTTGGTAGTACATGTTCTGAGGCATCAAGGGATCACAAATTTAGCATTGGAGGGCAGCGTGGAGGGTAAAAATCGTAGAGGGAGACCAAGAGATGAATACACTAAGCAGATTCAGAAGGATGTAGGTTGTAGTAGGTACTGGGAGATGAAGAAGCTTGCACAGGATAGAGTAGAATGGAGAACTGCATCAAACCAGTCTCAGGACTGAAGACCACAACAACAAAAACATGTGGTGAGTGTCAGCAGTAACGCCGTGTGAAGCCTGGACTTTGAAGTAATGGAATTGCCGAAAGTGAGTTCCGGTGCATATGTGGGACATGCTTGACAGACTTGTTCGTGGTCTAGCGGTTCTAGGCGCTCAGTCCGGAACCGCGGGACTGCTACGGTCGCAGGTTCGAATCCTGCCTCGGGCATGGATGTGTGTGATGTCCTTAGGTTAGTTAGGTTTAAGTAGTTTTAAGTTCTAGGGGACTGATGACCACAGATGTTAGGTCCCATAGTGCTCAGAGCCATTTGAACCATTTGAACTTGTTCGTGGTCGTACTTGTCCACTACAGACTCTCCATCAACTCTCAAGTGCCCTCATTGAAGAATGGGATCGGATACGGTGGAGTAACCTCTGCAGACTTCTACGGAGCATGCCACATAGGTGTCAGGCAGGCTTGCGGAGGGCATACACGTTACTGACGCTCTCAAAGCTCAATAAGAAGCACCTATGATGACAGGATGCTTGATAGTTCCCATTTTGTGTTCTCGACATATGTCGGACATTTTAGTTCTTTTTATGTAAACGATCGAGGATGTAAAAACTCTCCCTTCGAGGAGGCCTTCGAAGGCCCAACGTTACCGCCCGGCCGCCGTGTCATTCTCAGACCACAGGCGTCAGTGGATGTGGATATGGAGGGGCGTGTGGTCAGCACACCGCTCTCCCGGCCGTATGATGTCAGCTTACGAGACCGGAGCCGCTACTTCTCAATCAAATAGCCCCTCAATTTGCCTCACAAGGCCTGAGAGAACCCCACTGACGGAAACCGGTGTTACCACTTCGGCAAGGACGTTGCCATCGAGGATGTAATGATGTTCTATTGTCCACTTAATTTCTGAAAGATATACACTCCTGGAAATTGAAATAAGAACACCGTGAATTCATTGTCCCAGGAAGGGGAAACTTTATTGACACATTCCTGGGGTCAGATACATCACATGATCACACTGACAGAACCACAGGCACATAGACACAGGCAACAGAGCATGCACAATGTCGGCACTAGTACAGTGTATATCCACCTTTCGCAGCAATGCAGGCTGCTATTCTCCCATGGAGACGATCGTAGAGATGCTGGATGTAGTCCTGTGAAACGGCTTGCCATGCCATTTCCACCTGGCGCCTCAGTTGGACCAGCGTTCGTGCTGGACGTGCAGACCGCGTGAGACGACGCTTCATCCAGTCCCAAACATGCTCAATGGGGGACAGATCCGGAGATCTTGCTGGCCAGGGTAGTTGACTTACACCTTCTAGAGCACGTTGGGTGGCACGGGATACATGCGGACGTGCATTGTCCTGTTGGAACAGCAAGTTCCCTTGCCGGTCTAGGAATGGTAGAACGATGGGTTCGATGACGGTTTGGATGTACCGTGCACTATTCAGTGTCCCCTCGACGATCACCAGTGGTGTACGGCCAGTGTAGGAGATCGCTCCCCACACCATGATGCCGGGTGTTGGCCCTGTGTGCCTCGGTCGTATGCAGTCCTGATTGTGGCGCTCACCTGCACGGCGCCAAACACGCATACGACCATCATTGGCACCAAGGCAGAAGCGACTCTCATCGCTGAAGACGACACGTCTCCATTCGTCCCTCCATTCACGCCTGTCGCGACACCACTGGAGGCGGGCTGCACGATGTTGGGGCGTGAGCGGAAGACGGCCTAACGGTGTGCGGGACCGTAGCCCAGCTTCATGGAGACGGTTGCGAATGGTCCTCGCCGATACCCCAGGAGCAACAGTGTCCCTAATTTGCTGGGAAGTGGTGGTGCGGTCCCCTACGGCACTGCGTAGGATCCTACGGTCTTGGCGTGCATCCGTGCGTCGCTGCGGTCCGGTCCCAGGTCGACGGGCACGTGCACCTTCCGACAACATCGATGTACTGTGGAGACCTCACGCCCCACGTGTTGAGCAATTCGGCGTTGCGTCCACCCGGCCTCCCGCATGCCCACTATACGCCCTCGCTCAAAGTCCGTCAACTGCACATACGGTTCACGTCCACGCTGTCGCGGCTTGCTACCAGTGTTTGCGATGGAGCTCCGTATGACACGGCAAACTGGCTGACACTGACGGCGGCGGTGCACAAATGCTGCGCAGCTAGCGCCATTCGACGGCCAACACCGCGGTTCCTGGTGTGTTCGCTGTGCCGTGCGTGTGATCATTCCTTGTACAGCCTTCTCGCAGTGTCCGGAGCAAGTATGGTGGGTCTGACACACCGGTGTCAATGTGTTCTTTTTTCCATTTCCAGGAGTGTAGGTATAATTCGGTCATACACCCTGTCCTCAGTTATTCCTCAATCAAGTATGGCAGACGCCAAAAGTCATGTCCCCTAATTCTTTTGAGCGGTGTATGTACTTAGGATGTAACACATGAAGTAGCTTTGCCTACTACCTGCTAAAAATATATATAATGTTTGACTATTATAGAGACAAACGAAAGGAATGAGCAGAAGACAATGAAACAAGCAAATGAACATCGATCCTGAAAAACAATGCTACGTAAGTTAGTTAGTTAATTAGTTACGTGTTCCATTGATCAATAGCACGGAAAACCGTTATGATGTGGAACGTGTCAAAAGCACAAGAAATGCACACAGGAAACAAGTTTTTTTCCTTCTTTTGTTTACATTATAGTGGCATACCCAAACATTTCTATTATCTATCCCATTCCCTTAAATGGCACAATATGCATATATTATATCTCCAGAATAATTTACTCAAATGCAAGAATTCATCTATGGTATAGAAGGAGTTGTCAAGGAGGTATGATTTCAATTTGTTTTTGAAACTATTACTGCTGTCTGTCAGACATTTTATTTCATCTGGTAATTTATCAAAAAGCTTTATAGCAGCATATTTTACTCCTTTCTGTGCCAAAGATAGGTTAAGTAGAGGATAGTGTAGGTCTTTCTTTTTTCTGGTATTGTAATCATGAATGTCGCTGTTGATTTTAAACTGGTCCATGTTATTGAGAAAAAAAAATCACTACTGAGTAAATATACTGTGAAGAAGTTGTAAGAATTCTTAACCTTTAAACAGATGCCTACAAGATGTGCGACTATGAACCGCACACATTATTCTAAATACTTTCTTTGGAGCTGTGAATACCTTTTGCCTAAGTGTTGAGTTGTCCCAGAATATTATTCCGTATGACATCAGAGAGTGGAAGTATGCAAAGTATGTTGGCTTATTAATTTCTACATCCTCAAAATTGGCAATTATTCTGATTGCAAAAGTTGCTGAACCTAGTCGCTTTAGGAGATCCAAAATATGAATTTTCCAATTAAGATTCTCATCTATACGTACACCCAAAAACTTAGTATGCTCTACCCTGCCTACTGACTTCTTTTGATGTGTTATGTTTATTGAAGGAATTATACTTTTTGCAGCAGAAAATTGGATGTAGTGTGTTTTTTCAAAGTTCAGAGCAAGCCCATTCGCAGAAAACCAATTAATAACTTTTCCAAAGACCTTATTTGTATCATTTTCTATCGGACTTTCTTTTACTGGATTAATAATTATGCTTGTATCATCAGCAAACAGTGTCAGTTCAGCATCTTGTTTCACATAAGAAGGGAGGTCATTCACATATATCAAGAACAGGAGGGGACCCATGATCGAACCTTGTGGGACACCTAATGTAATTTCACCCCAGTTACATGAAGAGGCAAACTCCTTTGAATCACTTGAAGCATATAAAGAGACTTTTTGCTTCCTGTTCTGTAGATACGACTTAAACCACTCATATGCTGTTCCATTTATACCATAGAATTGTAATTTCTCTAACATAATGTCATGATTCACGCAATCAAATGCTTTGGGTAAGTCACAGAATATTCCTACTGGTGACATTTTACTATTTAAAGACTCTATTATGTGGACAGTGAAATTGTATATTGCTGTCTCAGTGGAAAAGCATTTCTGACATCCGAACTGTTATTTACTACGTATCCCATTACTGTTGAGATGGCTAACCACTCTTGTGTACATTACTTTCTCAAAGATTTTTGAAAATGCTGCAAGCAAGGATACTGGCCGGTAATTATTAACATCTGTGGTTTCCCCCTTTTTGTAGACAGGCCTGACAATGGCAAGTGTTACAATACTGTTAATATTTAACGTTAGGTTTATTTCGTAACGCTACAAACAAGACATAAAGTCGAGATTGCTATATTACGGTCGTTTGATTTTATCGTCATTCTGTGTACCCAAGTACTGATAAACAGCATTTCGACAACAAGTGAAACGGTCGTGGCTCGCCTATACCATGGCCCGACATGAATCCGTGGAATTGCTTTGTCTGTTGATGCGCTCCGGAAATGGACTGTGAACGGTTGTCAAAGTATTTGGTACACGCCTAGGGTTTCTGAACGTGCACGGGCATCAATGAGGACACGTGCCGAAGTCTGCCTTCACATTAAAGAACACTTGCTGTAATGTGTTTGTCCTCAAGTACATGTCTGCAGGTTGGATTTTCGGGACCCTTTTATAAGGTTTTCATGACCTGAGTCGTACTACGTCGTAGGGGGGAGCCGACTGGTTTCCGGAGCTATGCTTTTGGGACCTATTGCTTGTTTCATTGTTCTCTACTCACCCCTTTCGTTCGTATCTACACCAGTCAGACAGCCCCTATATTACTACATTCACGTGCGAAAGTCCACATCTGAGGCAGCACTGTATTTGAAGTTTCAGAAAGAACGGTACATAATACACGAAAAAACTGGTACACCTGCTTAATATCGTGTAGGGTTCCAACGAGCACGCGGAAGCGCCGCAACACGACGTGGCATTGACTCGACTACTGTCTGAAGTAGTGCTGGAGGGAATTGATACCATCCAACCTGCAAGACTGTCCATAAATCTGTGAGAGTACGAGGGGATGGAGATATCTTCTGAACAGCACGTTGCAAGGCATCTGAAATATGTTCAATACTGTCTGGGGAGACTGGTAGCCAGCGGAAGTGTTTAAGGGGCTCCGGAACGCCCTATACTTGCAATGTTAAAATAGCGCTTATAAATTCCATCTTTCCTCACAGAGTATTTGAGGTAGGAAGTTGAACTTCTTACAGATTATTTATTGGAATATGGGCTACAACTTAACACAGGGATTTTACAAAATTTTAGTTCAGTTATTAAAGATGATTTTTTTCAATTGTAAGGAAAATTCACAACATTTTTTTGCAATTTTTTATTTATATATTCAAAAATATACAGTTTTTTGGAAAAAGGCTGTGTTAAATTATGCAGAAGGTACTGTGTAACATTTACTGAAAGTTTGAAACAAATATGTTTGGAAGATCCTTAGAAAACATGTAATTAGTATGAGAAAATAAAAGTTTTGGGAATCGAGCGACAAAGATTGGATTAACTTTTTAGTGCATTCCAGGTCCATAGGATAGATTATCTTCATCCTCTGCAAACTCCTCCTCCAGCTTCCTCTTGTTCCTCCTCCTGTTTACTCTTGCTTGTATTTCTAGACTCTTTACAGCCCTGTCTGCAGCCCGAAGGCGTTCCTTGTCTTAAAGCAAGCATCGCTCGTACCATGTTAGAATGTTATTATTTACAGTAATAACACATACCTTTGGCTTTCCAACATTTCTCCTTTTCTTAAAAGCCTTCAGAGGATTTCTAATAACTTTACTTTTACTCATTATTATACTTCAACAAAACAGAGACTCAAGAAACAGAATTAATTACGAATATTTTCGAGATAACGACAGAGTAAATAAACATGAAACAATCGACAATCACACCAGCGATATATATTGAACCATCACAGGTTAGCCACAACACATACTTTATCTCACATCACTAAAATGTACCTGATGAGCACGGACGTTAATAGTAACACCATTTGACAGCAGTTTAACAGCGCCACAGTGGGTCACGCCCATGTAGAACACATTTAAAAAAAAATTTAAAAATAGTTGTAGTCTTCGGAATTGAATAAATTATATATCTATTAAAAGGTAATAGTCTGCAGATTCAGAAAACGCAAAAAAGTAAAAATTGAACTTTTCATGATTTTGAGCCTTTCCGGAGCACCTTAAACTCAGAAGACTGCTGCTGGGGCCAATTTGTAGCAATGCTGGACGTGTGGGGTGTCGCATTGTCCTGATGGGATTGCTCAAGTCCGTTGAAATGCACAATGGACATGAATGGATGCAGGTGATCAGATAGGATGGTTACGTACGTGTCACCTGTCAGAGTCGTATCTTGACGTATCAGGGGTCCCATATCACTGCAACTGCACACGCCCCACACCATTAGAGAGCCTCCACCAGCTTGAAGAGTCCCCTGCTGACGTGCAGGACTCAGGAGGTTGCCTCCGTACCTGTACACGTCTGTCCGCTCGACACAATTCGGAACGATACTCGTGCGACCACGCAACATGTGTCCAGTCATCAACAGCGTAATGTCGGTGCTCAGGCGGGGCTTAAAGCTTTGCGTCGTGCAGTCATCAAGGGTACACGAGTGGGTCTTTTGCTCCGAAAGCCTATATCGATGATGTTTCGTTGAATGATTCGTACGCTGACACTTGCTGATGGTCCAGCATTCAAACCTGCAGCAAGTTGTGGAAAAGTTGCACTTCTGTCACGTTGAACGATTCTCTTCATTTGCCGTTGGTACTGTTCCTGGAGGCTCTTTTTCCAGCCGCAGCGATGTCGGAGATTTGATGTTTTACCGGATTTCTGATATTTACAGTGCACGGGAAAACCCCACTTGTAACCTCCCCACAAAAATTTACAGGACAATATTATATAGAAATGGAGCCAAGAAGCAATATCGTCCCCACAGAAATATTTAAATAAAAAAATTTAATAATAAATGGGACCCAAGTGTAACCTCCCGCAATGAAATGTACTGACAAAGACAACAAAATGTAAAATTCGCAATCTGACTCTGGTGTAAGCTCCCACAAAAATAATGAAAAATAATTCAGTGCCAATGAAATCTCAGTGATAATGAAAATTCAATTAAACCGAAATATCAGTCTTTGGCCCTGTGCAAATCAGAATTAAATTCTTACCTCATTGTAACTGCTAGTCAAATTTCTGCTCTTATTCTTGCGCACAGCTTGAAGGAACTGCATTGCAAATAATAATATTCCTTTTTTTTTTGTAATTTAACTGAAATTTGTTTAAGGGAAGTGGAACGAAATTTAGTTCAATAAAATTGCTTTTGAAATCATAATTATTATTGGGGCACTTGTTGGAAATTAATTACAATAAATGAACTTTAAATTATCTGATGATTACCTTAATTAACAATATACCTCATTCAGCATCTTGACCAGAATGCCATGTCGGCGCTCCCCGACTGCGTCCCGCTCGCGACCGTGACAGGACCAGACCACTACTGAACTGAACTACATGACAACTACAACCGAACTGCTCTCAACGACTACTCACTGAGTACTGCTCAACTCGACGAGTACTGCCGAACTGCTTGCAACACTCGCGCGGTCAAGCGCAGACTAACTACGATTATAGGCTCTCTGGTCAAAGATTTTAACGTACCTCACCATCGCTGCTATGTTACATACGTGTTTCATAACCCTCCACTGGGGGGGCAAAAATTTGGCAGCGATGGTGAGTCATTTGGACTTGCCATCGCAAGAAATTTTTACAATTTACAGAATATTCAAATTTAGTACATAAATTAAATGTTGTGCACATGCACCGAGTACAAAATATATCAGACAAAGACAGGATGTGAGTACAAAACATAGTAGTAAATCAGAAAACTATATATACAAATTATTTGACAGATAACAAAGTGCACACGCACTGAAAAAATTCTTTAGCACTTTCAGAACAAATAAATAGAATGGCAAAAAATTATGTTGACAAGTGACATGAGTGCACATGCACTGCAGTTGAGAACATATTAGCAATTTACGAAATGTATATACAATTAGTAACAAATGACATAAGTGCATACGCACTGAAGTATTGAATATACAGAATGAGTACAAATCATATTGAAAAATGGGAAAAGTGCACAGGCACTGAAGTTCAGTAGAAAACATATTAACACACAACATAAGTGCACTTGCACTATAGTTCAGAACATATCATTAAAATAAAATACTAAAAAAAAATGTATATACAATATAAAAGACAAGAGTGCACATACTGTACTTGAGAACAAATCGAAAAAATGTCTTAGGCATTTTTGCAATAAATAAACATAATGGCAAAAATCATATCGACAAGTGACATAACTGTACTCGCACTGGAGTTCAGCGAATCAAAAAAAATGTATAGTCATGAACATAAATAATGTTAGCAAAAAATTATTTTCACTATGTGACAAGAATTAGGATAGGAAAGGGAAGGATTGCATCATGGTTGTAGCACTTTAGATTGCACACAGCTGTTCTGAAAGTCCATTTCTTTCCACAGAAGTACAACACCAAGTGACACAATTTGCAGTTCTTTTCCCATCAGAATCCATCAGTGTAGCCAAGACAGTACTAATGTTCCATGTTCTCATTTTGGCAGTACACTAGGTACACCAAACAGTGGGACCATAATAACGTCTTCATCGCTCACGGTGGTGGACAGCATGTCGTGTCAACACCACGCTCTTACAAGGCACACCAACGTAGAATTAGTGCAAAACCAAAGATAGTGCTCCATGATCACTAGGATAGACAGGACAAATGGACATTGCAGTAATTCAGGGTAGTTAGCTCATGAGGTGAAGGACATTAAGTCACATAATATTGACAATTACAGTCTTCATTAGTAGTTTGGGGCATTCGTAGCCCAGCGATTGAACATTTCTGTACCAAGTATGTAGTATTACAGAAAAATGTTCATTAATTGTTTTACATAGAATCAGTAACCTTCTTTTCCTAGTTACAAAGCATTATTAAATAATCGCATTCTTTTCCAGTTACAAAGTATAGCATAGTTAATTAATTATGTGTCATTCCAATATAGTAATAATCATTAGCCTTCTCCTAATTACAAAGCATTATGAAACAATCATATTCTTTTCCAGTTACAAAGTATGGCATAGTTAATTAATCATTTGTCATTTCAATATAGTAAGAATAATTAGCCTTTTCCTAATTACAAAATATTATGAAACAATCATATTCTTTTCCAGTTACAAAGTATCAACATTGAAAACAAGAGCTAATTAATGGCATAATTAACAACATAATTCATTGAGTGACGTTAATTATTGGCACTCAGTGGCCATCAAGTATCGAATAGTATAAAACATTGTTCATCATTCAGTATTATTCAGATCATTAAGAAGTAATAACAATCCATTGAGTCACATTCAGATCATTATGAAGTCATTATTAAAAATCAGCTAATTACAGTCATAGCATTAATAATCATGGGCATTATAAGTAGTCTCATTACAATAAACAGTGGCAGTTATTAGCCAGTTACAAGGCATTATTTTATATATATATTTTTTTCGTATCATTACGAAGTCATTACTGAAGTGACATAATATTCAGAGTTGATCAGTATTATTCAGAACTTTCTCAAACTGGTATCACTATTTGGCTGGTAATACATTTTTTTGTTAGCAATGCATTGCGTTTGGTAATTATAAGAGAAAGCCAGAAGAGAAAAAGAGAGAAAAAAAATTGGTAGTGGGTTGTTCCTGTAAATGAAAAATGTGTAACGTCATTCGTCATGAGTCAGCTGTAGCAAGATTGTGAAACAAGGCAGTAATGTGATCACATGTATAAATGATAGACACAAATGGGTAAAAAAAAAAATGCAAGTACTAGAACAGGTATAATAAGTAACAGGTTTAGTATGTATCATGAAAAACTTCTCCTGGAAAAAATACAAAATGGATTATTGACCTGAAAGAAGAAACGCACACTATGCTGAAAAGTAGTGAACTTCGAATTAACAGGTAGTGAAATGTGTATAAAATGTGTTCCATAGCTGTCCTTTCCAAAACTTTCCGTCATCCTACTATGCAATATAACACCTGCTGTCAAAACAAACTGCAACAAATACTTAAATAACTACGTAGCATAAATACATAACTTCAACATTATCCTCATCTGTAAAGAAAAAACTTCATTATTCATCACTTCATTATTCATAACTCCATCATTATCATCACCTGTAAAGAAAAACTTCATTATCCATAGTAGCACACTCTTCATCATTATTCATCATCACTCATTATCATCTGCAAAAAATCACTTCATTACTCATTACACAACTATTCCTTATCTCTAACATATTTCATCACTAAAACTAAGATGTGTAGTTCTGTCTGACAGCCTGCATCAATCACCTTGTATTCTGAAAGAAAAAATTAGTTAAGACTGCTATTCTACGATGAGTATAGTATATTCTTGTTAATGCTTGTTAATCCTGATCCATTTACTCTTCCTCATAAAGTTATTGCATCTTCTATCGTTTATTCCGTAGGTGAAATTCCCATTTCTGTTGAATTTATTTCTTACACGCATCATTTCTTTCTGAAATTGATGAACAGAGATTAACGTCTTGCATTTAAATCATATACCCACTAAGTAATTACTGATTAACGGTAATATAATTAAGCATACAGCATAACATGACAGAAAACGTAATATGTCGAAAGCACAGACAGTGTTCAAAGGCAAAAATGTACACGGAATATCACAATGCAGCAGCAAAAAAAATGTAAAAGTCACGATGTTGAGATGTCATAAGGCCAAAAAAAATGTCAAAGTCGACTGGTGTGTTTTATATCTTAACTATTTCACAGTGCATATAGACAAAACTGGAATACAATCGTACATAAAAAAGTGGAAAATGTGCATGGTCTGATGTGTAACGACAAGAAAAGCGACCTGCTAACCTTACCTTGCCGGGCACTTGCCAAGAAAAAATACGATAATCATCAGTAATTAGTCAGGTGAAATAATTGCATTAGTAAATGGCATCATAGCATGTTACATCATAAAGTGATTTCATTCAATAAACGGTTTAATGTTTGAGATATGGTGATTGCCTTTCGATTTTCTGGTTCTCAAAGTTTCGACGTGTACAACATTGGGGTGAGGGATGCTGCGAATCCGATATGGACCTGCGTATAGAAGTTCAAATTTACTGCACTTACCTTTTAATTTGCTGGATAAATAGTGTGTACGTACTAATATTTTCTGTCCAACGTGAAAGTCGCGGCGTGTACAAACCTGTTTTTGCTGTCTTCTCCGGCGCTCTGCGGCACGTTTGATGTTGTTCAGCGCAATGTCAATTATTTCGTGGTGTCGTAAGCGACAAGATGTAGGGAAATTTATTAATTCTTTAATTTTGTTTGGTGGTTCAACGTTTTTCAGTATAACAGACGGAGATAGCATAGTGGATTCATTTGGAATGGAGTTAATTACATCCTGGAATGAGTGTATGTGTGTGTCCCAATCAATATGTCTTTTATGGCAGTAAATTCTACACAGTTTACCGATTTCTTTCATTAATCGTTCACAAGGATTCGAAGAAGCATGGTACTTGGATATATAGATCGGAGAAATGTTTCTAGCTCGTAACATACGTGTCCATATTGCAGATCGAAACTGTGGTCCATTGTCGGAAATTACTTTCATCACATGCCCTACATGAAATAGAAAATGCTTTACAAATGCTTTCGAAACAGTTTTAGCAGTAGCTTTGCGTAACGGAGTGAAGGTAACAAATTTTGAAGTGAGTTCAACAGCGACAAAGATGTAGCAAAAACCTCTATTAGTTCTAGGAATCGGACCAAAAATATCTACTGCGGCCATGTGTCTTAATTTAATAGGTACAATGGGATATAAAGGAGGAATATGTGAAATGGTGTCTGACTTAGCTTTCTGGCAAATTTTACATGACGCTAAAACTCGTCGTATTCGTTTCTCCATGTTGTTAAAATAACAGTTCTGTCTCAGTATAAGAAAACATTTTCTTGCTCCGTAATGTGCGTAACTTAAATGAGTGTACCAGATTAATTTGTTAACCAGTTCGTCAGGAATACATAATAACCAATTGTTGCTGTCAGGGTGAGAGCGGCGAAACAAAATGTCATTGCGTACAGTGTAATGGTTTCTAATCGTAACATTATTCTTATCTTGCCAAAGCCGTTTAATTTCTTTCCACACGTTGTCTTTACTTTGCTCTTTTGCTATGTCCTGTAATGACGACGAAATAAAATTTTCAAATGCAACTTGTTGGATGTACATTACGCTGAAATTTGCTTTACAGAAGTTGGTTGCGATGTCTTGCTGATTGTTGCAAAGAGAACGGGATAATGCGTCTGCTACAACATTTTGTGTGCCGGGAATGTGAACAATTGTGAAATTAAATTCCTGCAAGTAAAGTTTCCATCTGCTTAACCTGTCGTGAGTGAATTTAGCTGAAAGTAAAAATTGTATCGCTCTGTGGTCTGTGTAAACTGTAGTGTGTCTTCCATAAAGAAAGTGCCGAAATCTCGTAAAAGCCCAAACAACACATAATGTTTCAAGTTCAGTAACGGAATAATTTCGTTCAGCAGGTGACAGAATGCGGCTTGCAAATGCGATGTTTTTAATTACTGTAGAACCATCTTCTTCAATTTCCTGAAAAATATGTACGCCTAAAGCTGTGTTGGAACTGTCGGTGGCAATGGAAAAATTTTTGGTAAGATCTGGGTGCGATAAAAGTGGAGCATTCAACAAGGCTTCTCTCAGTTTCACAAATTCAGAATGTGCTTGCTTATCCCAAGACCAAATACTGTTTTTACCTGTTAATTGGCATAACCTGGGTGTGTCTAAAGCGGAGTGATGAATAAATTTACGAAAAAAGTTAATTAAGCCGAAAAAGCTGCGTAATTGTTTCTTCGTCGTAGGAACAGTAATGTCACGTAGAGCTTGAAGTTTTTCCGGATCAGGCGCAATGCCTTCTGCTGAAATTACGTGTCCAAGAAATTTTATAGAAGTTTTGCCAAAATGCGATTTACTGAGGTTAACTGTGAGTCCTTGTGCATGAAAAGTTTGCAACAGTTGTTCAAGAATCAGATTGTGATCAGACCAGTTAGCTTCTGCGATAAGAATATCGTCTACGTACGTCGTAATTCTGTCCTTAAGTTCTGTCGGAAGTATTGTGTTCAAACCGCGAATAAAAGCTGCAGAAGAAATAGTTAAGCCGAATGGTAATTTACAAAATTGATAACAGTCGCCGAAACAGAGAAAAGCTGTATATTTTCTGCAATTTGGATGAAGTTGAATTTGCCAAAATCCCGATTTCAAATCTAATGTAGAATAAATAGCAGTACCGTGAAATTTCTGTAGTAGTTCCTCTAGTGTCTGTGGTCGATCTGTTTCATTAACAATTATTTCATTAATGTGACGCGAATCAAGTACGAGGCGAAGTGACCCATCTTTTTTCTTAACAATATGCAACGGGTTTATGTACGGACTAACTGCTGGTTCTATAATTCCTTGGTCGAGCATATCCTGCAATTCTTTTTTAACTTGTTCTCTGTGAATATATGGAATGGGATAATGCTTTGCTTTAAATGTGTCGTGCTGTTTCACTTGAAATTCATACATAAATCCGGACATAGTACCAGGAATGTTGTCAAAAACTGGAGCTTGTTGTAAAAGAATTTTGTGTAATTGCGTACGTTCGTCGTCTGTAGTTGCACTGCTTTGTCTAACTTTATCGGAAATCATTTGCATTACGTCGTAATCAGCTTCGTCTGGAGTATTGTAGTTGTGTACGTACGTATCCGCGAACAAAGTGGGATTACAGTCTATGCTATGTGACACGGAAATGACCTCTGTGCGGTTAATTGTTTGTTCTTCCGCAGATAATGAGTGCTGAAATTCTAAAGCAAGTTGTACATTTTCATCCTTTAACATTAAATAAGAATTCTGAAAATCAATAACTGCGTCGCGTTGTACCAGAAAATTCGTACCTAAAATTACGTCTGTTGTCAATAAAGGAACAATCCAAAAATTAGAGTGGAAAGTATGACCTCCAATACAAAATGATAAATGCGTCTGTAATTTAACGTCTACTCCTTTACTCGATACTGCTCCTTTCACCTTTGTTTTGCCTAAAGGTAATGTTGGATAACTATTCTCTTTGTTGCACTCGTTAAAAGTCTCCTCATTTATTACTGATATAGGTGATCCAGAATCAATTACTGCTGAGAATTTCGATGTACCAATTTTGATTTCGATAACAGGATGTGAAATAGTTTTCTGAACAAATGGTCTTTCCTGCAAGAGAGTGTCTCTGATATCGTCAAAAGTAATTACATTTTCGTGAACAACATTTTGCGTGTCAAACGTAGTGCTAGTGTTATTGGAAGATGCGTCCTGTACAGTATCTAGTCAGATTCTATCTGACGTGTTATTATTATTAGGATGATTCTGTGGAATTTCGACTATTTGAACTGTCCTATTACTTCTTCCAGACGTGTTACGCTCTGGATGATACCTACTGTCGGGTTCATTCATGAGAATATGTTCTTGTTGATTACTTTTTTGCTGGTAAGACCGACTGTTATTAAACGTATGTTGGTAATTATGCTCATTGTTTTTACGTCTGTCGTGAAAGTCATTCCCATACGGTGCATTGCGATAGGAATTGTAATACTGTCTTCTCTGTACATAGTTATTTCCTTGCTGCCGTGCGTTACTATTTGTTGGATCTGGGACTATACGTGCACGCGGCGGAACATTAAAGCCTGGTTGACCTTGTGCATTCAATTGTTGGTTAGGTATTCTAACCGGCTGGTTTTGTTGCAGTTGTTGTGAAAAACCTCTATTGTTACTAAAATGTGGTTCTTCCTGCTGATAATTCTCTCGATACTGATAATTAGAATTTTGACTGTTATTAAAGTTTTCGTGGTTGTCATTCCTAAAGCGTCTGTTACCTCTCCTATTGAAATTACGTGTCTGATCATAATTGCTGTACGTTTGTTGGCCTTGGTTGTTATACGAAAAGATTTGTTTACAAAAGAATAATCAGATTGCTGCACTTCTAAAAGCTGCAACAGATCCCTGAACGCCGAAATATTTTCTTTTTGATGACCCGTCAGAAGTGACACTCTTAATGACCTTGGTAATTTAGAGATGCATAATTGAATAAGTGCTGATTCACTGTACGGTTCACTTAGGTACTGGTTTTGTTGCACCATGTGTTCAAAAAATTGAGTGACACTAGGAAAGTTTGAGTTCTCATAATTTGGTAAACTAATTAATTGATCTTTAATTCCGCGTTGCGTCGTCTTCGACCAATACGCTGACAGAAATGCATTCTGAAATTCTTCTACTGAATAACATTGCCTCGCGATCGGTCTCATACGAGTTGCCGGCTCGCCTTCCAAAAAACTGCAAATAAATTCAAGTTTGTGTGTTACGGGCCAAGTCGGTGGAAAAGCAAAGCTAAATTGTTGTATCCAATCCAGGGGGTGAATCTGTGTTCTGTCATTCTTAAACACTTTAAATTTTCTCACTGACAGAAAATGTTTGTAATCAAAGTTATCGTCTCTATGTGATGGAACAGGTTCAGGATTGTAAGAGAATCTGTTGAACTGTGGTTGTTCGGAATCTAAGTCCCGTACTCTCTGTAGATTACCCAAATTATACGCGCTGCGTGAGTCTGGCAAATGTTCGAAAAGTGGCGCCTGCTGTGATGTGTTATTAACTGAAATATTTTTCATCTCTGTTAGTTCTTGCTGTAAACTCGACAGTTTTCTACGCAACGTGTTGTTAGACGAGTCGATCTCATTAATTGTCTGCTGCAAATTTTGAAATTCAGGTGTTTGGTTAAATGAAACCGGTGCAGTATCGTCTGATATATTCTCATTAGTAGTTTCAATAACGTCAATACGACTGGCCAATTCATCACATTTTTCAGTCAGTATTTTTACCTGATCATCGGTTTTAGTGTCAGTGGCATTGATCTGTTTTTGCAATTTACGTGTAGTTTCGTTCAGTTTTTTAACATCAGCTTTGACGACATCGGAATCCTGTGTTAGTTCTAATTGCTCGAGTCTGTCGGTCACTGTTTGAAAATCTGTTGTGTATGTGTCTGTTTTTAATTTAAGATCAGAAATTTCGTCACGTAATTCTGTGTTCGACTGTTTGATGGAATTAATTTCGTCGGACACTGTAGCAATATTGTTGTCTACGTATGTCTTCGCTTTCGCGAACAATTTACGTTTGTCTTCCTGTCTCTGTGCAGTGATTGTTTCCATTACCTGACGTTTTACTTTATTTTGATCCTGAATAAATTTGCGGAAACGCGTATTACTGTTTTCTATGTGCTGATTAAAACGCTCGTCAATTTGAGTGTTCTGTTGGTCGAATTTCGCGTCAATCTTTTCATCCATTGTGCGCGAAAGTTCTGCTGTCATTGCTTTAAACTCGTCGCGTAATTGTGTAGCCTTTTCAGAGCATTGTTTAGCGACTCCGCTAATTTCGTCTCTGAGTGTTTCTGTTGCAGCTGTTTGCAATTCCCTTAATTCCTGAGCAACAGACTTAATTTCTTCGCTACTTTTTTTTGAACAAGCCTCAATTTCCACGCGCAACTGTTCCTTAGTGTCATGACACTGCGCGGCAACAGCTTTAATTTGTTCACTAAGCTGTCTGGAATTGTCGTCTAATTTTTCGTTTAACTGTTTATTCTGCTCTCTAAGTTGTTTGAAATCTTCACTCTGTTGTCTGACCTGTTCACTAAGTTGTTGTTTGAGATCTTCTTTAAGACTGTCTTGTCTTTCATTCTGTTGTTTGTTTGATTCAAGAATTTGTAGCAATAATGCCCTAATTGGATCCGAGCCACAATTAGCATTTCCATTCTCTGTGTTGTTTGATAGTGTACCTACAATTGTCACGTTTTCTGTAACCATCCGGTCATTCTGCGATTCACAAAAAGGATTATCAGTCGGATGTACACTGTCAGACACTATTTCGGAGTTAAATAGATCAGTCGTACTTTCAGTACACTGTCCATTTTCATTAGAAAAATTTCTCGGTACATTACTTGAATTTTCCAAATCGGGTGTGTTAAGCTGGGCAGCACTCATTACTATAGACCGCTCCGCGTCATCAATTGTCGTCAAATTAACAGACGAGACAATTGAGTTCGTTTGTTCCTCATTAAGATAAAAGTCATCATTAGTGGTTGTAATGTACTGATTGTTAGTGAACGCAGGATTGTCATCATTACACTGCGTGTCACATGTCCTATCGGTAAAGTCGTTTGAGCCGGTAATTTCGTTCGTAATACCTCGCGATACACTATTCACAGTCTTTCGCGGCATTTTTACAATAGTCACAAATATTCACAAAACAAATAAGCACAAATGCAAAAATAACACACAAATACAACAGAGCAACGAATTGCCGTTGACCTGTAGAAAGAAAGTCACAAGATTAGTAAAAGCGTAGCGCCAAATCCTAATTATGTCTAAGCAAATAAGAGCAGATATCTGACTGTTGTTCAAAAGACTCTCAATGAAATACGATCCTGGCAGGGTCGCCAAGTGTAACCTCCCCACAAAAATTTACAGGACAATATTATATAGAAATGGAGCCAAGAAGCAATATCGTCCCCACAGAAATATTTAAATAAAAAAATTTAATAATAAATGGGACCCAAGTGTAACCTCCCGCAATGAAATGTACTGACAAAGACAACAAAATGTAAAATTCGCAATCTGACTCTGGTGTAAGCTCCCACAAAAATAATGAAAAATAATTCAGTGCCAATGAAATCTCAGTGATAATGAAAATTCAATTAAACCGAAATATCAGTCTTTGGCCCTGTGCAAATCAGAATTAAATTCTTACCTCATTGTAACTGCTAGTCAAATTTCTGCTCTTATTCTTGCGCACAGCTTGAAGGAACTGCATTGCAAATAATAATATTCCTTTTTTTTTGTAATTTAACTGAAATTTGTTTAAGGGAAGTGGAACGAAATTTAGTTCAATAAAATTGCTTTTGAAATCATAATTATTATTGGGGCACTTGTTGGAAATTAATTACAATAAATGAACTTTAAATTATCTGATGATTACCTTAATTAACAATATACCTCATTCAGCATCTTGACCAGAATGCCATGTCGGCGCTCCCCGACTGCGTCCCGCTCGCGACCGTGACAGGACCAGACCACTACTGAACTGAACTACATGACAACTACAACCGAACTGCTCTCAACGACTACTCACTGAGTACTGCTCAACTCGACGAGTACTGCCGAACTGCTTGCAACACTCGCGCGGTCAAGCGCAGACTAACTACGATTATAGGCTCTCTGGTCAAAGATTTTAACGTACCTCACCATCGCTGCTATGTTACATACGTGTTTCACACTTCATCGGTAGCTCGGAGTTACTGTGTCCAAGCCGGCCGGAGTGGCCGTGCTGTTCTAGGCGCTACAGTCTGGAGCCGAGCGACCGCTACGGTCGCAGGTTCGAATCCTGCCTCGGGCATGGATGTGTGTGATGTCCTTAGGTTAGTTAGGTTTAAGTAGTTCTAAGTTCTAGGGGACTGATGACCTCAGAAGTTAAGTCCCATAGTGCTCAGAGCCATTTGAACCATTTGAACTGTGTCCAATCGATCGTGCGCTGATTATAACTCCACGTTCAAACTCATTTAAATCTTGATAACCTGCCGTACCATCAGCAGTTATCCACCTAAAAAAATGGTTCAAATGGCCCTGAGCACTATGGAACTTAACATCTGTGGTCATCAGTCCCCTAGAACTTAGAACTACTTAAACCTAACTAACCGAAGGACATCACACACATCCATGCCCGAGGCAGGATTCGAACCTGCGACCGTAGCGGTCGCGCTGTTCCAGACTGAAGCGCCTAGAACCGCACAGCCACACCAGCCGGCTATCCACCTAACAAATGCATCAGACACTTGTTGCCTTATATAGGTGTTGCCGACCGCAGCGCCGTACTCTGTTTACTGTTTTCTGTATTACACTACGCATGCCTATATCAGTTTCCTTGGCGCTTCATTGTATAAGAGGTCCAACGACATAACGGCAGTTACGGGTAACAGTTAAAGAAGATTTTATTACAAAGGCTGCTCATAAAAAGTAAGCGTCAGTGAGCAGAATGAAAAAGCACAGAGCCTACGGTATTCTCTAACGCGTCCGTCTGACCGCTCAGAACGTAACGGTCGCCACAGCTCTTATTGTTCTCCACGAGGCAACCAACTCTCCGAGATCGTGCCCTTAAGCACCCGCCGACGTCCTCCACAAATACCACAAGTTGGCCTTCACGTTCCTAGACTACGTTGATATACTGTATTAGCCATGCCTCTAGTGGCCACATACAAATCAACAAACGATGACCGTAGTAAGTCTTACGACCCGACTGTGAATGTGTGTAGTTGTTACATACCACGTCAATCTAACCATCCGAAAAACGGGGCCCTGGATTTTACAGTTTTGCCGACTCATACCACAGTTTTACGACTCGTGATTTAACCCTTGTGAGCAGCAGCTCAGCCCATAGAAGACGTTTTTGAAAATATTCAAATCTTGGTCTTTCATTAGACAAAAATGTTTATGGTGCATTCATTGCAATTCTTCATGCCTTGTAAGACGTATGCTTTGCCGGCGATGGGCGAGGCATAACAGAATCTCTGACCAGAGAGTAGTTTGTCGTAAGTTGTTGCTTGTCGCTAGTCTGCGCTTGTCTGCGCGAGTCGACAGTAGTCTGCTGTAGTCTGTGTGAGTCGGCGGGAGTCGGCGTGTGTCGGCTGTGTGCTCTGCTCGCGACTCTGGTCAGGACTCTGGAGGATGAGTATTGTTGTAGAAGGTAGAGAAGCAGCCTTGCGCATATTTCATAATGTATGTTAATCGTAATTTAATTTGTTCCAAAAAAATGCCCCAATAATAATTTTTATAATATAAAGTAACTCTTTTAAAGAAAAGCATTCATTTCAATTTAAAGAATATTTCCAATGCATGATCATTCCTTCCAAGAATAAAAAAAAAAAAATACGACAGCACTGCACGAAACTGTGTCGAAAAATGTCTAATTAAGAGCAGATATAATTGCAGTTTTTATTGAGGTAAGAATTTTTGCTTTTTTTATTCAGAATACAGGGCCGAAGGGCAGCGCTGCTGTCCTCATAAAATTTATCAGCTTACTAAACTTTTTTATTATTTTTGGTGTTTAGGAATTTTTCTGTTTCAAACTTGACATTAAATGAGAAAAGAATTTTGTGGGAACATTAGATGTGAATGCATTTCTGCACACAGATTATAAATGGGAGCCAATTTTGTTCAGAGGTTACAATATTAAAAAATTCATTTAACATTTTCCGTGGGGAGGTTACAGCCTGACGTCTCCAAATGACAATGAGATGGCGACCTTTTTCCTGGAAGTTATCAGCGCAAACTCTGTTCATGGAAGAAATACACATCTACATAATAATTTGCACGCTACTCTGCCATGAATGTTGGAGTGCACGACGTGTCATTATTCACTCTTCCGTTTCTATATACAGTCTACATCGCCTGGTAACTCGTTACTCGAAGTGCAGTACAGGGAGGTTCGCTATTCTCTTTAGAGCAGATACAACGTTATCCCGAACAGAACGATCTCTTCCATGCCAACTAAGGGTTTCGAAAACATCTGTCACCCAAAACTCTTTCTTTCCTCGGATGACATCTCGAACGCCGTGGATTAAGGCAATCCTGAACAGGAGGAAAACAATTTGACTCAGTTGCGTACCAACGCCTATTAACGGAAGTGCTATCCCATGGGGTACCGAGCGAAATTTGTGACGGGATTGAGAATTCCTTTGTACGAAGAACGCAGTGTGTTATCGTGGATGGATAGACATTAACATTTGTGCAAGTAACTTCAGGCGTGCCGAAGGGAACTGTGTTGGTATCCTTGTTCCTCATGCTGTATATTAATATTATCTATAATGATGTAATATCTGAAAAAGAACTGCGAAAATATCTATACATGTTTTGATAAGATTTCGTAACTGTGCGAAGATTGGGAAATTACTTAAATGTTTGAAAATATGTTACTCTGCACTTTACAAATAGCTAAACGTGGTATTCGAAGACTACATTATACAGGATGGGTCACTAACTATTTCCATGAATAATAACTCCGGAAGTACGATAGGAGCTGAAAAGTTTGTGGGACAAAAGTTCCATGGGACAACAGGGGTCATAATATGACGATGGTTTTTTGTTGCTAGGTGGGATCGCTTCAGAGATATGAAGGTCAACTTTGTTTTTTTAAATAGGATTTTATAGTTCGGTATTTATTTTCTGATAGCGGATGTCGAGACAGATCCAATGATGTGTAGCATTAAGGTCTTTGAAGGGCAACGAAGGCCACAAAAGTGGCATGAACGTCCATTTACAGAAGGTGCTCGAAGTGATGATCATTGGTGTCAATGCAGTGCTGCAATCTTCTTATCGTGGATTGAATGGTATTCTTTATCACATCGGCTCTTATAGAAGCACATGATCTGACAATTCTCTCTGGCATATCTTCAGGTGTAGTTGGAACGTCTTCATAAACAATGTCTTTTACGAATTCGCACAAGGAAAAAAAAAAGGCAGAGCCGTCAAGTCTGGCGAACGAGCTGGCCACATCACATCTCCTCCGCGTCCAGCCCAACGATTCGGGAATTGTCTGTGTAACTCATTTCTAGCCATCAGCGAAAAATGTGCCGGACACCCATCGTGTTGATACCACATTCTGTTCCCTGCTCCTAAAGGTACTTCTTCCAATAACAGACCTAATGTTTCTTGCAGGAATGTGTGTACTTCCTACCATTAAGATTTCCTTCGATGTAATAGGTGCCTATAATTCTGTACTCCAGAATCCCACACCATACATTCACCGACCACCGGTAGTTCCTTCGTGGTGCGTCAATTTTTTTTTGTCTTGCAGTGTACTTGCAGCAGTGAATATGAAATTAGATTAATACTGCCGTAATGCAATGTAATGGCTACAACGAAAGTAAACATTTAGTAAGTATTTGTGATAATGTCTCATACTGAATTATACATTTAAATGTAAGTACAATTACTGTTATTAAGGCCGGCCGCGGCGGCCTTGGGGCTCTAGGCGCTTCAGTCCAGAACCGTGCGACTGCTACGGTCGCAGGTTTGAATGCTGCCTCGGGCATGGATGTGTGTGATGACCTTAGGTTAGTTAGGTTTAAGTAGTTCTAAGTGCTAGGGGACTGATGACCTCAGATGTTAAGTCCCATAGTGGTCAGAGCCATTTCGACCATTTTTTGAACTGTTATTAATCAGTTAATCATTCGCTTGCACAGACTTCATCAGGTACTTCACAGTATCATAACTTTGTAGTCGCTGAGGGTGGCAGCAATCTGAAACAGAAAACAGCCTACACGAAGTGTTGAGAATGGTGTTGACTTTTAACGACTTGGTGGCCGGCGGCAATCTAATGACGCCCTTACTACAGCTACTCTACTGAGGGTTCATAACGTAGTAATTTATGTAGATTACCAGTAAGTTATAAGACTGGTACATACGTGGCCCGAGGACCGTCCCACAAAGTCAGTATTGGCTCTTGCGCAAAAACTTTTGGCGACCACTGTAATTCCAGCTCGCGTAATATGAAAGCTGTCTACAAAGAACGCTATTGTTCTGCCGCCGTCGGTGCCACACAGCGTTGACCGACAGTTCCAGCGAAACAAAAAAGAATTTGACAGCCGTTACGCCAAGGCCGTGATTGGCCCTGTCTCGGGTTTGGAAACGGGGCAGCGTAATAACGGTAACACGGCGTCGCTAGGAGCAGCGGCGGGCCAGCAACAGACACGAGGCCTGTCCGACTGACCCTCCTGCACCCCCCCCCCCCCCCCCCCCCCCCCGACGCCATCAACACCACACAGCGCTGCTGCACTGCGGGATGCTGCCTGGCCTTTCTACCTGTGCACTAGTTCGCGCGCGCTGTATCTGATGCTGCTGAAGTACACGCCCTGTACCCAGTGTCTCACTTTCCAATGACAGGTGCAGCACTTACCGTAAAGATTTCGGGGGGTCAAGTCCGAACAGCGGACACCAGTACGAGGTGCATTCAAGTTCTAAGGCCTCCGTTTTTTTTCTATTTAACTACTCACCCAATGTCGATGAAACTGGCGTTACTTCTCGACGTCATCGCCCTGCAGACTTACACATTTTTCACAACGCTGACGCCATGATTCCACGGCAGCGGCGAAGGCTTCTTTAGGAGTCTGTTTTGACCACTGGAAAATCGCTGAGGCAATAGCAGCACGGCTGGTGAATGTGCGGCCACGGAGAGTGTCTTTTATTGTTGGAAAAAGCCAAAAGTCACTAGGAGCCAGGTCAGGTGAGTAGGGAGCATGAAGAATCACTTCAAAGTTGTTATCACGAAGAAACTGTTGCGTAACGTTAGCTCGATGTGCGGGTGCGTTGTCTTGGTGAAACAGCACACGCGCAGCCCTTCCGGACGTTTTTGTTGCAGTGCAGAAAGGAATTTGTTCTTCAAAACATTTTCGTAGGATGCACCTGTTACCGTAGTGCCCTTTGGAACGCAATGGGTAGGAATGAAAGGGGTAGGAAAGAAAGTCCCATTCATGCTAACGTTGTGTGTCAACATTGCTTGGCAACATGCCACACGGGCAGCCATGTGGCCGTCCGTCAGCATTCGTGGCACCCACCTGGATGACAGTTTTCGCATTTTCAGGTCGTCATGCAGGATTGTGTGCACAGAACCCACAGAAATACCAACTCTGGAGGCGATCTGTTCAACAGTCATTCGGCGATCCCCCAAAACAATTCTATCCACTTTTTCGATCATGTCGTCAGACCGACTTGTGCGAGCCCGAGGTTGTTTCGGTTTGTTGTCACACGATGTTCTGCCTTCATTAAACTGTCGCACCCACGAACGCACTTTCGACACATCCATAACTCCATCACCACATGTCTCCTTCAACTGTTGATGAATTTCAATTGGTTTCACACCACGCAAATTCAGAAAACGAATGATTGCACGCTGTTCAAGTAAGGAAAACGTCGCCATTTTAAGTATTTAAAAACAGTTCTCATTCTCGCCGCTGGCGGTAAAATTCCATCTGCCGTGTGGTGCTGCCATCTCTGGGACGTATTGACAATGAACGCGGCCTCATTTTAAAACAATGCGCGTGTTTCTATCTCTTTCCAGTCCAGAGAAAAAATATCGGAGGCCTTAGAACTTGAGTGCACCTCGTACACATGACAGTTTCAATTCCACTTTCAGTCACACTTTTTGAAATTCACGAGACAATACAGAAAGTAAGTAAGAATTTGAATACGAGGGGCGTTGAAACAGTAACACAACACAACTTTTTTCTGAAATCGGGTTGGCTTTCTTCAGGATTCCAACACACCATATTATTCTCCAATCTTTTGGCTACAAAACCCTACTTTTCCACATTATTTCCTTCAATGCAGCGGTGTTATGCTACCTTGCTGGGAGGGCCTCTATGCCCGCATGGTACCAGTCCACTGTTTGACGTCAGAGGCAACGTCTGGCTACATCAACAACCTCCCCATCAATGACGTACTGCTCCCCGCGGGGTGCGTGCTTCATCGGCCCAAACAGAGGGATGTCGGAAGGTGTGAGATCAGGGCTATACCAGTTCTAGGCGCTACAGTCTGGAACCGCGCGACCGCTACGGTCGCAGGTTCGAATCCTGCCACGGGCATGGATGTGTGTGATGTCCTTAGGTTAGTTAGGTTTAAGTAGTTCTAAGTTCTAGGGCACTGATGACCTCAGCAGTTAAGTCCCATAGTGCTCAGAGCCATTTGAACCATCAGGGCTATACCGTGTATGAGGAAAAACAGTCCACTCAAGTTTCGTGAACTCCTCTGCGGTTTGCAGACTTGTGTGAGGTCTTGTGTTGTCACGGAGAATAAGAACTTCGTTTCCATTTTTTGTGGTGACGAACACTCTGAAGTCGTTTCTACAATTTCCTGAGAGTAGCACAATACACTTCGGAGTTTATCGTTCCACCGTGAGAGGGGGCATCAAATAAACCGAGTTCAGAGTTCCAGAAGACCGTCTCCACGACTTTACCTGCTGAGGGTGTGGCTTTGAATTTTCTTGTGGTATCGATAGCTACGATGCTATGGCGTAGGTAAAAGTTCTTAGGTTGGCACTAAGACAGCGCTCTCTAGCAGCTCTACGAACGCCGCTCCAGATTCTACCTATTTGATTCCGAGCAGACGACCAAGCAACATTGTTTCTATTTCCTAGTGGGCGAGCCACTACAGATTTTGGCTTTGTAACTTCTAGCTGATGTTAGATTTGATTGATGTACAGCTTCGCACCTAAATGCTCATCTCAGCCAAAGTTAAGTTACAATTTGTGTATTCAAGTTGTTGTGTTGTGATGTAGTAAAACCACTTTTTATTGCAGTACCGAGAGGTCTACCTCACCTGCTCCTCTTAGCTTCCTACATTCGGCCCACCCTTCACTTACAGGAGCAGACACACGCGCCGCCTTACATGCGGGATACAAAATTTCTCTTCGGAGGAGAGATAGCCTGGCGCAACCCCATGGAGTGCCGTTTTGTTTCCGGTTCGAAGCGATGAACCCATGTTTAATCGTCTGTGACGATGTTCGACAAAAAGATAATTATGATCAACTTCGTAAAGCGCAAGCCATTCCGCACTGATGATCCTTCGCTGCTCTTTATGATCTAACGTTAGGAGGCGGGGAACCCAGTGTGCACACAACTTTGAATACTCCAGCTGATGGACGACGTGCTTTTTTTCACTGTCAGGTCTCCGTAAACGTTCTGCAGTTGATATACTTGGAAGGAGGGACAGCATTGGTCGTATTTTTTTGTTTTATTAACCGCAAAATCGATTTTCGGTCACTTAGTGACCATCCTCAGTGCTGTAATATACAATGTAAATTGGTAGGCACTGGTGTCCACAAGCTTAGAGCGATCACATAAACTCAGTTTTGTTAATAAAACAAAAAAATACGACCAATGCTGTCTCTCCTTCCAAGTATATCCATTATCTGGTCGTGGTGCACAGGACACTCCATGGAGTCGCCAATCAATTCTGCAGTTGTCTACGAATATCGCGCGGGATTTTCCGAGCGGTCTGAGGCGCTGCAGCCATGGACTGCGGCTGGTGCCGGCGTAGGTTCGAGTCCTCCCTCGGGCATGGGTGTGTCTGTTTGTCCTTAGGATAATTTAGGTTACGTGGTGTGTAAGCTTAGGGACTGATGACCTTAGCAGTTGAGTCCCATAGGATTTCACACACATCTGAACATCTATGAATATCTGCTATGCTCTAGTTTGCCAGTGGAAGCAACTCAGTGACGGCTCTCTTCTTGCACACACTTCCGCTTATAACACTACCGTCTGCTACTGCTGTACCATAACCTCGAAACTGGAGGGAGTTTGCAAAACAATTATTTTGATAGAGTAATAATAGTATAAAGCAACAGAGCAGTGCTACCCTCTGAGAGGAATTTTGTTATGTTGACCGTGTTGTACCTAACGGAGGTGGCTTATCGGAAGTGAAAGTCAGAATTACGTAAATATTTGAACAGTAACAAACAAAATTTTGCCTATCTTCACTGTTTAACTGATAAAGAAAACGGTCGCCAGCCTAACTAGGCAAGAGAATGATTAACATTCTCGTTCAAGAAAATAGTTATTAGTAACTTTAATGGATAATCACAACATATACTTTGTCACACGCGAATGCAGTGAACTCTGACACATACATATGTTTACGGTAAGATTGAAACTAACAGTTAGAGCAGCACAAACTATTTGCAAAATTATAACATTATACCGAAACACACTATTCAGGACTGAATGCTCTTTATGACGTTATTATTACTATTCACTGCAGAAGCATTATTTGTATATAAGTTAAGTCTCTCTCAGTTAAATACTTTACTATTTAAAATGAAATTTAATTGGAATCCACTAACATGTTGCTTCTCACTATCATTTGAATAAAGAAATTATGGTTTTCATAATTAGTGGTCTTCCCATTACTTGTTACCTAGCATTAACACAATAGACAAACTGTGGATCCTGTTATATTATTAATATGCACTTCCAATACACAAGAGAGACAAACACTTAGCAGACATGAGTATATAACGTTTCACACTACAGTTTTCCACTTTCACTACATTGAGAGAGAAAATTAACATATATGTAAGATACTGTCTCACCTTCTGCGATTTACAACAGGCAGTAATGTGATCATTTACTGAGCAAAACTTTATAAGCCTCAGTCTTAAGAACTTTTAATTTGAAGTTGGCAACAACACATTAATAAGCAGTTTTATAGGAATATTTTCAGCAAACAACATTTACTTTAACTCACTCTCTTGCCACATTAACTTTAACTTTCTTTTTACTATGTTGAAGAGGCATTAATGAGCAAAATACTGGGCTTTAATGTTCTTTCAGTAGGAACACTCGGTAATCACCTTAGTTCAAACGGAGAGGACCCTGAGAGGTGTTATGATAAGGAAAAAAAATCAAGGTAGATACTTAAATTCAGATATAAATTACCTTATATTTGAGCACACTAACATATCCATTAAGCTGATCCTTCACTGTACATCATTGTAGTATTCCGATGCAATGATTGCGCAATGTGGTGGCAAGTGCATGTTGTTAGGTGGAATTGCAGGTAGAATTGCTGGACTCTGTCATTTCTTGGTGGTGATGATAGATACAAATTCCAGAATAGTTCCAGCTATTTATCCATCCATCCGAGCCGTTGGAAAGTAGCAGAAAAAGCCTCTCTCGGAACCAGCACAATATGCATCTTTTACATGGCAGTGCACAGTTTGGTAGCTCGTCCCCGACTCGTCGCTCGTCCCTGACTCGTAGCTTGTCCCCGACTCGTAGCTTGTCCCCGACTGACTCTTGTTCCACCTTTTCTACCTAGGCCAACCACAATTTGCGCGCGCTACACAGTTCCGTTCACGAGGGGAACCACAACAACTTTTACATACAGAATAACTAAGAACCCTAAGTGAGGATCAGCAGTTTACATAGCAGCAACCAAACACATTAAATAAAACAGAACATTTGCACATGTTGACATTTCTACCAAGAATTATTCACACAAAATTACAATCATATACAGTAATTTTGTTCCCTCCAAATGGGACAAAGAATTTAAATGACAGATAGACTACTTTGCATAGAACCAAACCATGACATCAAAGTTTGTACAAAGAAAGGAGTATACAATTTTGTGTTATCGATTCAAACAAACACATTTACAGAAGCACAGCAATGTAACATTAAATGAAACAAAAGCAAAATAAATCAGTACAGCATTAGAGCTATGGTGTTACACGCTACAGACGTCATTTTGAAACCTATGTATAGCGCCACAAGTTATCGTAGCTATATGAAACTACAGGGGCTGAAATGGAAATATTCCACGTTATCGCACAACAAATTTCGCATTTTTTTAACGGAAATTCACCGAGAAGAAAATTGTGGTGTAGTGCTTACTGAAGGCCCCTCGTAACGTGTGTCACTGTCCGGAAGTCACTTAGCCCGCCCATATACATTTCGGTCAATTCTTTCTCCGGTAGCTGTTCCAGCAGTCTAATTCTTAACTCAGTGGTTCGTAAATAAGGAACGTCACCGGAGAATAGTCTCCCGGGGTTTTTATTACAGATGTTCCGCGTTTGTCACGTGATCAGTGCGCATGTATTTCAAAAGAAAATGAAGGGAGGTTGGGGTTCCACGCGCCTTCGTCATCGTATCGTAGTGATTAGAGACAGTACATCATTTCAGATTGAACAAAGGTGAAGGTATGTTAAATACTAATATATCACCGTTGTCGAACGAAACGCGTTCGATTACCGTGCGGGTCGGAGTTTTTATAGGCTCGGAGACTGGATATTATATTGGTCTCATCATGATTTCATCATCATCGACGCGCAAGTGGCAGAAGTGGCGTCAAATAAAAAGACTTGCACTGAGTCGGGCGAACAACCCCGGATGGGGTCTCCGGCCAAAACTGCGATACGATCGTTTCCTTTGTCTCAGTTGGGGTAAGAATGGAAAAAGAAGGAAGGGATGATTTGTAAAGACAAACCCTCACGGTATTCACCTGCAGACTGCCACTAAAGGAAAAAAATTCTACGTTTGAATCGATCATATTGACATTCTTTAATCTATTTTCCGCACAGCCTCCATCAGCTTCGAACTGAAGACTGCTCACTACGTAGTGTCGTGTGAAGACAGTACAATACGTCTCGTAGGTAAGCTACAACTATCGCGTCACTCATCCGATTTCATTTTATAAGACTGATGTTCAGCACCCTGAAGCGTAAACAACATCAAGGTGTAATCTGGATGAAAACTGGAATAAAAATTCGCATGGATTTTGCATATACCACGTGGCTATAATTTAACTGACGGTGTTTAGAGAGCTGCATTTGGGCTGTATACATATCAGGATGCTGGAACATAGTATGTATGTTCAGTAATACGTGCACTCACAGAATATGCGGAAAAAAATAACAGTTCCATGTTATGCCTTCATGTGAAAATTTGACGCTGTAAGCAGTTAGAATGTGAAATGTTTCCTTTTCTGACTTTAGTGTCCTGTTTTCCGTTTGGCAGCGCCTGTTGATTTCTTTCCAAAAAAAATGGTTCAAATGGCTCTGAGTACTATGGGACTTAATATCTGTGGTCATCAGTCCCCTAGAACTTAGAACTACTTAAACCTAACTAACCTAAGGACATCACACACCTCCATGACCGAGGCAGGATTCGAACCTGCGACCGTAGCAGTCGCGCGGTTCCGGACTGAAGCGCCTAGAACCACTCGGCCACCGCGGCCGGCGATTTCTTTACACACTACAAGCAATTTGAGAAAGAAGACCGTGCACTGCTTGTAAAGTTGTAGGATAAAAATAAATATACCTGTATCTACGAAACATGTGGACCAAAAACTACTGTCTCAGAAGAGAATAACGCAAAAGAAATAAGCAAAAACCAAGGAAACACTCTTATTGAATATTTTTAGTATATTGCTTCACATAAAGTGGGAATGGCACACACGTCTGTTTCAGTATTGAATGTTATGGTCGCTTACTACGCTAACACTGAGGGTGCGGTTTTGATATCACACTGTTTAACACAATTAAGAAACTTTCTGAGTAGGATCTCGATAGAGTTACAGAACAAACAGAATCTAGAACAGAATTTGTGATGAAATGACAATCTGAAGAGAACCTTAATCACGAGACTTTAAAATACAGAAATGCTTAAAACATGATATTTAAAGGAACTGAAAAGTATTCTGTCTTTTCTTCCTATATGTGCATTCGATTACACCCATAATTTATTACTTTATAGACTAGTTCTGCAAACTGAAGCACCGTCTGTGTCTAGAGACGAAATTCCTGCATTTATACCTTGCTCAATTTCGTTGTAGTTGACATCACAATAAACAGGCCAGTGTGTGTATTACCGGAAGTGGGACACACTTTACCGGACATCAGGCACAAAGATCAGATGCTGTAAGCGTCACAAGTACAATCTGTCGGGAGATGTGTACTCTGGACATAATTCTTTACTGAATTCTTTGAATCTCGTCCCGAAATTGGGGCCCGAAACTGTTCTGTTTTAGAATGATTTCCCACGGTAGACCTTCTGAGAGTCTACGACCAGCACTTCGTGTTCTGTATCTCGGAACCGTGGCACATTCAACTGTAAATAGCAGTCTATGACCAACTTCAAGTCAATCGCCGTCTTCGACCTGCAAAATTAGGTCCGAATGGTGTCTTTGTGACACTATATTGTAACAACGTTGATAATGCAACTATGGTTCAAACGGCTCTAGCACTATGGGACTTAACATATGAGGTCATCAAACCCCTAGACGTAGAACTACTTAAACCTAACTAACCTAAGGACATCACACACATCCATGCCAGAGGCAGGATTCGAACCTGCGATCGTAGCAGCAGCGCGGTTCCAGACCTAAGCGCCAAGAACCGCTCGGTCACAACGGACGGCAATGCAACTATAAACATGAATGAAACTCCTAGGGCTTGTCTTTGGATCACTGACCTGTTAGAAGCCGGGAGTGTCTCAGTCCTGTGCATATACGCAAATGGTGTGTGGGAGAGAATCTACATGACTTTCCTCTCTTCCATTTTATGCTGCAATTTAGATATTAGTTTTGTGTTCACATGTGACTTCAGTCTTAAAGCGTGAGACTTTGGCTCTGAGCACTATGGGACTTAATATCTGTGGTCATCAGTCCCCTAGAACTTACAACTACTTAAACTTAACTAACCTAAGGACAGCACACAAACACCCAGTCATCACGAGGCAGAGAAAATTCCTGACCCCGCCGGGAATCGAGCCCGGGCACCCGGGCGTGTGTGAGACTTTCACATGGCAGTTTATAATAAATATTCTTCTATGAAATAAGAAAAACTTAAGGTACCATTTAGATTACGGTAATTGGTCAACCGTGTTAGTACACAGCATTGGCTGCTGTGGGTGGCACCTTGCAAAAAGTAGATGACGCGTAACAAGTTGGTGACTTCGAAAAGCAACGTTCATTAAGCGTCCTTATCAACGTTTATCACTTCCCGCCTGTGCATTCCTCGATGCTTCTACATTCTGGATAGTCATAAAATTTTCAGAGCGTTTACGTGGCACCTGTCCTAGGTCTCGAAGATGTCAACATGAGTTTCTTGACTTGAAATCACATAAAACGACTCAGATCGTAGATACCAAAGAAAATTTTCAGTAGAAGGTCCAGCATAATAAAATAAAACTGAAAAATGCTGAAGAATCTTAACGTCACACGCATATAGCAAGACATTCCGTATCAGAAGAAAACTTAAATCTGAAGTTCCATGAATCAGCGAGGAGTTAACTGCAACGCAGGTTACTGTGGCTTACAAACTGCTGACGCAGAGATAGAAGAGAAATGAGACAGGAGAAGGAAAAGAGACACAAGAATCAGAATAGAAACCTGTTTGTTTCATTTGATGAATAATATGAATGTTAGGTGAGACGAAAAATTGTAAAGGAAATATAATGGATTGGATGAATAAATATGTAAAAGAAGTCCGGGTGAAGTGAAGGAATGATGAAAAAGAAAAAAAATAAAGTGATAATGAAAGTACACTGATTCACTGTGGACGGTAAATAGAAGTACACTCCTGGAAATGGAAAAAAGAACACATTGACACTGGTGTGTCAGACCCACCATACTTGCTCCGGACACTGCGAGAGGGCTGTACAAGCAATGATCACACGCACGGCACAGCGGACACACCAGGAACCGCGGTGTTGGCCGTCGAATGGCGCTAGCTGCGCAGCATTTGTGCACCGCCGCCGTCAGTGTCAGCCAGTTTGCCGTGGCATACGGAGCTCCATCGCAGTCTTTAACACTGGTAGCATGCCGCGACAGCGTGGACGTGAACCGTATGTGCAGTTGACGGACTTTGAGCGAGGGCGTATAGTGGGCATGCGGGAGGCCGGGTGGACGTACCGCCGAATTGCTCAACACGTGGGGCGTGAGGTCTCCACAGTACATCGATGTTGTCGCCAGTGGTCAGCGGAAGGTGCACGTGCCCATCGACCTGGGATCGGACCGCAGCGACGCACGGATGCACGCCAAGACCTTAGGATCCTACGCAGTGCCGTAGGGGACCGCACCGCCACTTCCCAGCAAATTAGGGACACTGTTGCTCCTGGGGTATCGGCGAGGACCATTCGCAACCGTCTCAATGAAGCTGGGCTACGGTCCCGCACACCGTTAGGCCGTCTTCCGCTCACGCCCCAACATCGTGCAGCCCGCCTCCAGTGGTGTCGCGACAGGCGTGAATGGAGGGACGAATGGAGACGTGTCGTCTTCAGCGATGGGAGTCGCTTCTGCCTTGGTGCCAATGATGGTCGTAAGCGTGTTTGGCGACGTGCAGGTGAGCGCCACAATCAGGACTGCATACGACCGAGGCACACGGGGCCAATACCCGGCATCATGGTGTGGGGAGCGATCTCCTACACTGGCCGTACACCACTGGTGATCGTCGAGGGGACACTGAATAGTGCACGGTACATCCAAACCGTCATCGAACCCATCGTTGTACCATTCCTAGACCGGCAAGGGAACTTGCTGTTCCAACAGGAGAATGCACGTCCGCATGTATCCCGTGCCACCCAACGTGCTCTAGAAGGTGTAAGTCAACTACCCTGGTCAGCAAGATCTCCGGATCTGTCCCCCATTGAGCATGTTTGGGACTGGATGAAGCGTCGTCTCACGCGGTCTGCACATCCAGCACGAACGCTGGTCCAACTGAGGCGCCAGGTGGAAATGGCATGGCAAGCCGTTCCACAGGACTACATCCAGCATCTCTACGATCGTCTCCATGAGAGAATAGCAGCCTGCATTGCTGCGAAAGGTGGATATACACTGTACTAGTGCCGACATTGTGCATGCTCTGTTGCCTGTGTCTATGTGCCTGTGGTTCTGTCAGTGTGATCATGTGATGTATCTGACCCCAGGAATGTGTCAATAAAGTTTCCCCTTCCTGGGACAATGAATTCACGGTGTTCTTATTTCAATTTCCAGCAGTGTATTTTGTTATCTATGGTCCTTTCAACCAATTTCCATATCCATGTGGTACGTAATTATCATCTGTTCCTTATGGTTTTCTCGTGTAAGTCTTATCGTCCGAGCTAAACTTGATCTTCAGAGCAGACCTTTTGGTTCTAGAGTAATGAAATTAACCTGTAATACACATATCACTGAAAGCATTACGTCCTTGTTAAACTTCGTAGATATTTGGTACCTGCGTTTTGTGAAATTATCAAATAATTTTGTATTAAAATATACGCCAAATTTTTGTTTGCACGCAACAAATATCAAACAGAAAATTCATACTATTGTGACGACGTAAGTGTCTCTTTTGAAAAAATGTGAAACATGGACGATAAACAGCTAAGAGACTAAGAAAAAAATGGTTCAAATGGCTCTGAGTACTATGGGACTTAACTTCTGAGGTCATAAGTCCTCTAGAACTTAGAACTACTTAAACCTAACTAACCTAAGGACATCACAGACATCCATACCCGAGGCAGGATTCGAACCTGCGACCGTAGCGCTCCCGCGGTTCCAGACTGTAGCGCCTACAGCCGCTTGGCCACTCCGGCCGGCAGAGAATAAGAGAATAATAGCTTTTAAAATTTATTGTCGCAGAAGAATGCAGAAAATTAGATGGGCAGATCGAATAACTGATCATAAAGTACTGATTCGAACTTGGAAATAAAGCATTTAAAGCATAATTTTCCTAAAATGATCGGTTGGTAGAACACATCCTGCGACATCTGTGAATCGTCATTTTAGTAGAGGAAGGGCGCGAAACAGGAGGGCAGAAAAGGCATGAAGGCACCAACAGTTTTAGCTGCTTCGGATTATGTTCAAAGTCCATCGAATGGCTGTGAACGACCACTAGAGCTTCCATCTTGTAAACGAGAACGAAAGCTGCCGTCGCGATGCACTCCCAAGGGGTCAGATCAAGTTCAATGGGCGTGCAGCTCCACCATGTCCTTAGAGACGGGTTGAATCAATCGGGAGTGTCAGCAGTGGCAGAGGTTGTCAAGGACGCCGTCCTGTTTCCCACCGCGGTGCAAACTCTCGTTTCTGACCACGAAATGTGTGGGACTCCACACCCCAAGGGAATAGGTGGTTCTACTGATGCGCCACCTCCTGAGGCCTTCCGTGCCGATTGTGAGCGGCGATGCGTCTGAAATGATTTCCTCGGCGACCCGTAAGAAAACCGCGTGCGTGATTTCAACGCTGAGTGCCACTGTTCTGACCTCCACTGTAGAGGCGTCAAAAGAAGGGCTAAAACGTGGGTATCGCGTGCACGTGCACGGGGGCGTTGGGCAGGTGGTGAAGTTTGGTGTGGTGAAATTTGATGCCCTTGTGACATCAATAGCCCACCTTACACCACCTCATACGAACTTCTCGGCTGCGGCCTTTATTTTCGCATGTGTCGACACGTTGCTGCTTAAAGCGTCGTCCAGCCCGAGGGTGACGCCGAAGGGCTCCACGCTTTTGCACCATCACAGAGGAAGGTTTAGGCATTTTTAAGTCAGTCTGTAAACTTCTGCATCGCAATGGGAGATAATTACAGTGTTTCAAAAAAGTGATATTCTAGTTGCGTAGCACAGTGTACATGTCTGTCCAGCACTGAAAACCCTCTGGGTGCCTTTCATGAATTTGCTTCAGGCCTCCCTGATGGTCTAACAACCCTACCACAACAAAGGTCAATATTTAATAATGATTGTGGTGTTGCTCTCGCTGCTAAATACTGCATTTTCGAGCAACAACAAAGTTATTATGTGGCAGGTGTCATTAGAGCACAGTTAATAAAGTTATTTCACGTAATAATGAATAAACTAGGGACTCATCTTTTCGTGTTTCCCACGCTGGTCTCGTTGTAAAATCATGGCTCAATCGTCGAAAATCTAGGTGGTGATGATTCCAAGCTCGGATGCAAAGAGGCCTAGGTTTTATTCTGCTTTATTAAAAAGTTTTGTAGATGTGTTTCACAAACCATTCTTGAAGATTAAACCTTTGAAAGTTAGCACAATGGTGATGTAAAAAAATAATCAGCACTCCGAATTTAAGTTACACTTCCTTTTTATTGCTTTTGTTGCAATATCACGTAACACACAAAACATCACTTCACAATACAAAACATACTTGAAAACATCTTCCTCACTGTTAAAGTTCACATTTTATAAGCTGACTACAATATGCGTCTTTCCAACATGACGTCCAAGACTTCACCTTCTCAAGGTCCAACTCTCTAATTACTGACTAATAATCGCGTACGCGCCCAAAAATCCGAGTTACAAATATGACAAAGATCATAGTGACCAAAGAAAGAATACACATAAGAATAATAATATCATTGCAATATAAACATATCGATGTATCAAAGTACCACTACATTAATGAAATCAAATCTGAATGTTGTCTCCGAAATATGTTAACTACTTTACAGAAATACAGTAGAATATTGCTGGTATCGAGAGGTTCAGGTGAGCTGTCGTAATGGTTGCCTAATTCAAGTACCATTACAATGGTATCATTCATTTGTTGTTAAGAAAAGCTGAACTTTTGCGGGTTTTGATCCATTCGATGTATTCTCCCAAATCCAGTTCGCGACTTAAATGGCTACTTGTTAATTTGCTTAATTTTCCCATCATCCCCCATAGGATACTGAGCTTATTGCCAGTGCAGTCAATAAGGCTGATTCTTGCGTCGTTTGTAGTGGTATTACCAGCCTTAGCCTTAGTTATTCCGTGCAGGGTGCTGCGTCGCCCCCCACCTGTGGTGTGTCAGCAGGGAGACAGCGGCTCGTGCTGCGGCTGGCGTGACCTCAGAACCCGCCGCAGGCAGAGGGCGTGGCCAGGCGCCGGCCTGCCGTAACGGGGGGCACCTCGTGTGTAACGTACGACCAGCACACAGCGCACCGCACACGGTTCACTGCATAATCAAGCGTTCAGGTCAGATAGTCGCCGTGATAAGTTTCTCAGACTCTGGTGCTGCCACTGATATATTGTTTTGCTGTAGAGCCGACGAGGGAGCAGTCAGCTTTCACGGAGCATTAAGTATAAAGGTATTCCCATAAGTAAGATAACAAGAGCGCTCACGGCTATACAAATACCGCTTGTGAGTTAAATTCCACGTATAAATAAAAAAGACAGTAAAATTTTTCAAATGCTGCCGGAAGATGGAGGTAGCTATACTTCTATGCTTCTGCGCTTCAAAACACAATTTTAAAATGGAAGAGTTGGTGCATACGTGTTCAACAACTGAAAAGCTAAATTTAATAAACTCTTGCGTTTAAAGAAAACATCACTAGATGTAATTATCCACCACTGAAAGGTTACCGAATGAATGTCTAATAACACATACATATTATTTACAGGACAAGGTAAAGGTTATGGTATCAGAAACCACCAGTGAAATAATAACTGTTCAAAACCATCAGTCCTTATCAAAGGAAGGACCTGATTACTAATCCTTAAATTAATTTTTTTGCAATAATTATGGTTATTAATTAATGTCGTGTGACGAGGGCCTCCCGTCGGGTAGACCGTTCGCCTGGTCCAAGCCTTTCGATTTGACGCCACTTCGGCGACTTGCGCCTCGATGGGGATGAAATGATGATGATTAGGATAACAGAACACCCAGTCCCCGACCAGAGAAAACCTGCCGGCCGGTGTGGCCGTGCGGTTCTAGGCGCTTCAGTCTGGAACCGCCTGACCGCTACGGTCCGAGGTTCGAATCCTGCCTGGGGCATGGATGTGTGTGATGTCCTTAGGTTAGTTAGGTTTAAGTAGTTCTGAGTTCTAGGGGACTGATGACCTCAGCTGTTAAGTCCCATAGTGCTCAGAGCCATTTGAACCAATTTTCGAGAAAACCTCCGACCCAGCCGGGAATCGAACCCGGGCCCTTTGAATTGACAGTCTGTCGCGCTGACCACTCAGCTACCGGGGGCGGACAATAATGATGGTGAAGTGCACTACGGAAAAAAATTAGTACACATCGAAAGACGACGTCTCTTTTGATCCGATGAAGACATTTGGCAGCACTAGGATAGTAGCTGTACTGATAATACTTTCAGCATCGTCCGCCAACACATTGCGCAGTGGCACAGCTCCAAGAGCGCCATCAGTGTCTGTCATCTCATGGGGAATGCTCACAGCCAGAAGGATCGATGTGGTGCAGACGTGTGAAGCAAGCAGGCAACCATGCCACGGAGATACACTCGTGCTTCCTACAGCCAACCAAAAATTTGAAAGCGGTCAAACTGCGGCCTTCCCAGTGACGGGATGGTTCTTTCGGAGAATTTCCGTACAAGCTGGTTCGGGCTGTGTCAGTTCTGATGCTACTATCAGTGATCACGTCAACATTCTCACACCTGTAGACGAGGTTCTGGACGTTTACACAGCACAGACGCATGCCAGGATCGTTGTACTGTAACGGCAGCAGTGGCAGATAGTACAGCTACCACAGCACTGGTAAGGGGGCTCGTGAGTACAGATGTGTCAGCACGAAGTGTTGCGAACTGATTACTTCCAGTGGGACTACGGTTACGCCCACTACGCCACAAGATCGACGTGCCCAGCTTGACTGGTGCCGTCAGAAGTTCACTTGGAAGATGGAATGGCGCGCCGTGGTCTTAAGCGATGGAAGCAGATTCTGGCTGCACGCAGGTGATAGTCGTTTGTGCGTACGATGTAGACCTGCTGATGGTTCAAATGGCTCTGAGCACTATGGGACTTAAAATCTGAGGTCATCATTCCCCTAGAACTTAGAACTACTTAAACCTAGCTAACCTAAGGACATCACACACATCCATGCCCGAGGCAGGATTCGAACCTGCGACCTGCGAACCTGCGACCGTAGCGGTCGCACGGTTTCAGACTGTAGCGCCTAGAACCACTGGGCGAATCCTGCCTCGGACATGGGTGTGTATGATGTCCTTAGGTTAGTTAGGTTTAAGTAGTTCTAAGTTCTAGGGGACTGATGACCTCAGATGTTAAGTCCCATAGTGCTCAGAGCCATTTGAACCATTTTGAACTCCGGCCGGCAGACCTGCTGAGTGCTGTCTCGTAGTATGCACTAGTCCGAGACCCACTGGCCACACCCCAGGCCTTATGATCTGAAGTGCGACTAGCTACAACTCTCGTTCACCTTTGGTGTGTCTGGAGGGGACGCTAACTAGCGTTCGCTACGTGTAGAATGTTGTTAGACCTGTTATTTTGCCGTCCTTGCAACGGAAAGGTGATGTGTTGGCGCAACAGGATAATGCTGACCAATATACTACCCGTGAAACTCAACGTGCTCTGCAAGACGTATAGCAACTCCCATGGACAGCATGGTCTGCGGACTTACCTCCAATCTACCACGTGTGGGATGCCATTGGACGAGAAGTGACTCGTGCGACACGTCAACCAACAAGTCTCACATAAATACGCGAACAGGCCGAGCAGGCGTGGTATAACGTATCTCAGGACGGTATTCGCCATCTGTACGGTTGACTGGATGCTGGACGCCAGAATCAGCGCCTGCGTTGCCGTTGTTTCAGCATGTGTCGATACCTGCTACCGCAGAACCGCTCGTGCTACTGACCTCTGAATGTAACAATTTCATGTACTCCATATGCGCTGCTCCTACAATAAATCTTGAGTGAATTAAAAACCTCTAAAAGGGTATACTACTTTTTTCCGACAGTATACAAGTCTAAGTCTTACTTGATACGTTGGGTGATTCTGTTGGTCTCTCTCCATCTGCAGACGGAGTTTATCTGGAAGCACAGATCTCACAGAGTTACGAGTGGGAGAAAGATGGCACGTTGTGCAAGACACGGTACTTTCGTAGGATAATGGCCAGCAACCGGCCTGTTATATTTTGAAAAATGAAATAGAACTTTCCTCAAACAGGGCTCTGTTCCCTAGACCACATTCCAATAATTTCTGCGACCCGCAAGCTGCATGTGCTCCCTGTAATAGGTAATGAAATCATAAGAAGAAACTCGACGAAACTGTATCCTCACCTCATGTTCATTTCTGACACAATACACTACTATCCCCTCGCCTTGTTTATATCTGGAATGAGACTAATATGGTCCATAATTCGGACACATATTTAATAATTACAAATCCTTCTATCGAATTAACAAGAGAGAAATTGTAGAACACATCTTACTTTCAAGATCGCTAACCGCAGAGAACCACTCTTTACCTTCTGTCATCGTGGGAGACAAGACATAAAAGAATGGACACAGATGCACACAACTTTAAGCACAATCTACACTCACAGAGAGTGGACGGTCATTGTTATCTCTGGCGCATAGAGCATACGAAAAGTATCTGTAGAGCTACTACAAGTGGAATGTCACGAAAAAAAGGTGTGGTTCTGATGATTGTAATTTGATAAAGGCGAAAAAATGTGTAACATGAGCACGTAAGGGTGGACGAGAACGTCCATGTCAGATGACGATGTGTGACGCAAATTTGATTCAACGCGATGGTTCCTTTCATGTGAAGCAGATTGCACACGAACTCAAGTGCATTGACAGTGTGGTGAATATCGTGCGCAACACATTGGATTTGTGGAAGACGCATTTTCGCTGGGTAACGCGGAACTCTCAGCCGATACTAAAGCCAAGCCAAACGGGTTTCCCTTCCATCATGTACGCGGTGTCAGGCGGAAGGTATTCGATTCCTGCGCCGTGTCGTCACGTGAAGAATCTTACGTTCCTCCAACGTATTGTCACAGGGATGAAACGCAGGTGCATCATGTGATATGAGACGAAGAAAGTATCATTGTCATGGAGACACCACACTCCTCACCCTTCCCCTACTGGAAGCAAGTGGTTTTCTTGTCTTCGGACCGTGTGCCGGTCACCAAGTCAAAACCGATGCCGACATTCAGGAGGCGTTGTTAAGTGTCTCCTAGCCGCGATTTCTTTGTGTGTCTCTTCGTTTTCACGAAAGAACCTTATTTTTTGAACCATTTCTTAAAAAAACTCATCAACATTCCGTGTACTCAATGGCATCAAAGTTTAGCCTCCATTTTTTAATAATTTAGATCATGCAACCATCAGGGGCATTATTACTTCGTTTTGTTCAAATAATGTCAGCTGTTAGAAACGTCGAGGCAGGGACATCGCAAGTGTTTGGGTGTCATTTTGCCTCGTGATTGCTTGGAGGTACGTTGGAGTGTTCAGCGCAAATCTCACTGACGTCTCAAATGTTCAAGTAATCTTGAGGCTACAATAACATCCACGTGTCTGTGCAGTGCTTTTGGAACCACCTAACACGATTACAGAACGATGGTGCTGAACGTCTGATTTAAGTGTGGGGTGCTGTAGGAAAACAAATGATTGGACAATAGATTCCTGTACCGTGTGAGACGGTGGAAGACATATGACGGGCCTCTCTACAGTATATCATGAAATAAATCACGGAAATATCACACGTCAAAAATGATAATTATAATCAGTGCAGCAGTAATATTGTGCGCTCCCTGATCACGGATTTACTCTTTGCTATTGTTCGTAGTCCGATGTTCGACGTAAAACGAGGGAGTTCATAACTTATGTGTAACAACAGCAAGAAAAACAAATAGTCTACTCCGTACTAGGTGAGACAGTTTAACGTATTTTCGGCCTTTCTAGTTTTATTTTAACCATCGCAAAATCTCCTGTAATTGATTTTGGTAATTATTTATGGTTCGTGGCCAGTAATTACAGAATATGCATTCGGAGACGATCTGGAATATCTACATAAATAATTTCGAGGTAACATTAAAGATGATTATCGATTATACAGCGCAGAGCGCATCCCAAAGAGCTGCTGACTAGCAATGAAGAAGAAATTAAAATATTTTGAGATGTAATTGACTTGCTTTTTTGAAAGGAATAATTACCATTATTTACTGATTCATAAAAACTGTCCCACAGGGGAGTTAGAGTACGTAATAGTTGCATAAACTTGATTGTTTCTGCAGACCAGAAGTGTAGCCATAAGGATATTATTCACTCTGTAAATAGGAGAAACACTAGTGTCACTCTGAGAGATTTCTCTAGCTTTCATTGAAATGAGAGTCGATATTACAGGTTGTGAAATACGAGGGAGATGATAAAAATAATAAACCACAGCTATTTTCTAGGCTCATTCCTCTTCTAGTAGAAAATTTGCGGTTATTTCTTCTTCGCAGGCATGGCAGGTGAAACGTTCTTGCCGCGGTAAGTGGACGGTGAACTCACAACTAATGATGTTTCTTTGACGAGGACGATGCTTCTCTCAACTACGTAGACGAGCTCATTGATAGAACCTTCATTCTTATACTCAACTGAAAGTTGTCAGGCCCTAATCTCTATAGTGAAATTTCGGTGGAAATGACGGGAAAAGTGACAATAAGATTTCTGTTCATGAGTTAGTGCCGTGGGTTAAATGCAGTACCTCCAAAGAGTTCTTCATTTTGTTAGAGTGTATGTTTCTGATTATCTACCCACAGGATACAGTTATGAAGGTCTCATAATTAACATGCATATGTGTATTTTACAAGTCTTAAGTTGCCTGTTCATTGGGAAATTTCATTTCTTCCCATTATATTTTGCTTTTAGTAGATCGTAACAGTTTTCTTTATAATACTTTATACGTACTTGCTCTACTGAGCTTCGATTAATCGATATAACCTCTTCGAGCAATCTTTCTGCATGGTCACTGAGGCGATTTAGCATATTTGTAGAATCAGTTTTTCTTTCGAACAACGGACATTCTTCACGGGTTAGAAACCACGTGTTCGCCTTTGCTTGAAGTACCATTCACCGTTCTGTGTTCTGATGAGGAGATGGAAATGTCGTATGACCAGGGCCTCCCGTCGGGTCGACCGTTCGCCTGGTGCAGGTCTTTCGATTTGACGCCACTTCAGCGACTTGCGTGTCGATGGGGATGAAATGATGATGATTAGGACAACACAACACCCAGACCCTGAGCGGAGAAAATCTCCGACCCAGCCGGGAATCGAACCCCGGCTATTAGGATTGACAACCTGTCGCGCTGACCACTCAGCTACCGGGGAGGACAATTGGGTGAGATCATTTCAGGTATTTGCTGCGATGATGTTATTTGTGAGACTGCTGAATAAATTTCAGGATCATTTGGTCGCGATTACTCCTGGTTTAGGCACACGACAGGATCATCCGCTCGGTAAACCGAATCTGATAGTAGCTCAATCGCGATATGTTTGTTACCAGGCCTATTTTTTAAATAAAGCTATGGTCCCGAAACAAAACCACAGTGAAAATCTGGTGAAGCTATGCGCAGATATCTTGCACGAAATCTCTAGTAAGCTTGACTATCGTTTTACATTACACTTTTCAGTTGTGAGCTCACAGTGAACAAGTGAAATGCTTTGGTAATAGTGAGTCCTGCCATGTGTGAAGTTCCGCTGAGAGGTTTCACCTGATTTTATGCAGCCCACGTAACGCGACTGCCATGCGTTTAATTCTTCAGTACAATTCTTGGCCGCATACTGCAGGTGCACCGAAGAGCTACTGCAGTGTTTTCGAGGGGAAGTGTTTGATCACCCATCATACAGCCAGGACTTGAATCGCTCTGACTTTCACCTCTTCGCACACGTGAACCGCTTGCTATGAAGGCAACATTTTGGCACAGACAATGAACTGCAGGCCATCGTAGAGAAGTGGCGAAAATCACAGGCGGGTGCCTTCTATGTCGAGGGTATAGGGAAGCCGGTACCACGCTACGACAAACGTCTAAGTCGGATTGGTGACTAGGTAGAGAAGTAGCTGTAAGGTGTAGCTAAATGTTGCAAATACAAATTTTTTTCTGTCTCCGCCGTGGTTTCAAATTCGCAGCCGATGGGAGGATAAAAAAACATAGCTCTCGAATTTTTTCAGTCCATCGTGCTGTAGACTGAACGTAATCATCCTCTCCTAAATTATGAAAGAGTGACTGCTTTGTTTACAATCGTGTGTTGGGAACGTAGTATTCTGGTTAGTCGTTGTGAAATTGAATTTTTTGATGACCCATATGGACCTAAAAATCAATTCCTTGTTTTTGGGCAACAATATGTATATTTATCAACCAATTCCATTCTGGATTATTTACATTCAGACCAATTATTCCTTGTTACTCATGCATAGTATAGTGCCACGTTGCATGATCGCCATCTTGTTGTACTGTATATCGTGGTTTCCGCACATGGCCCGTGAGTATTCTGGCGTGTCCGAATCGATGTATTGAGTTGTAAGCACAAGATAATACTAATAAGTGCTATTCTTTGCATGCTTTAGGGTTACTCGTACAGACATGATAGGTGGCCGGGAGACCTTCTGATGATAGTTGCCGGCTAAATATCATGCGGACTGATATCGCACCCTGTGACGTATGTGGAAAAGATGTTCAAAAATTACTTGTTAATTCGCATAGTTTAATATTTCTCTTTCATCTGATATCAATTATTACGAAACTGAGGAAGCATCCTAATTTACACTGCTGTTCGCTATAAACAAATAGCTAAAACACTTTTTCAGTTCTGGATCACCATCTTAATGAATCACTATTTACTGCTTAGTATTCAAATGATAGCTATGTTAAGGTCATTTTCAGTGTCGCTAGATTATGTAAGCGTGTTTGTGTGTTTATGTGTGTGTGTGTGTGTGTGTGTGTGTGTGTGTGTGTGTGTGTGTGTGTGTGTGTCTTTCTATTCATTGCGAGTCAGAATGCCTTTCCAAGTTGTTTTCTTGGGCATAAGACCTAAAGTTATCGCAGGCTTCACCATCATTGCTTTGGCAGTAGCCCACTGTCGTTTTTATCACACACATCTTTTGTAAACATGATCACAAGGTGCATGCAGTGCGTATATTGTATGATATCATATATTATGGCTTCATTACTCTCCATTCCAGGAAGGACATGGTGAGAATAGCTGTTTCAATGCCTCGATGTTAACATATTTTTATCTTCGTATTGTAAGCGTTTAGAATATACTGGGTAATGGTTCAAATGGCTCTGAGCACTATGGGACTTAACATCTGAGGTCATCAGTCCCCTAGAACTTGGAACTACTTATACCTAACCAACCTAAGGACGCCTCACACATCCATGCCCGACGCAGGATTCGAACCTGCGACCGTAGCGGTCGCACAGTTCCAGACTGAAGCGCCTAGAACCGCTCGGCCACACCGGCCGGCATACTGGGTAATAAAGAACACCATATTCTAAAAAAAGACTCCGAAACTTGAATGGAATGTTAAACATTCATCTTCATGTGTCTGCCAGTACAAATACTGCAACATTTCTCTCACATCTCTCCGTTGATAAAGCACGTAATTATTCGTTTTACATTCGATTTCTGTTTTTCAGTTCCATGTGATACCAATTCCACAATTTCAGAACTTTTCTAGTAAATCTCGTAGACGTTGTTCATAAATGCCCTGTTTCGCGGATAAATTGCATTTTTTCGTTTTCGTTTGTCTCCTAACCTATTTGATAAGGTCCGCCTCGAATTCCTCTTTTGTGCCAACATCTTCCAAGCAGATTATAACTTGCACCCAAAATTCTTAATTATTCATTGGATATATTCCACTCTCTCTCTTCCCCTATAGTTTCTCCCCTGTACAGCACCTTCAAACACGTGGAAGTTGTGTCTGTGAGGGTTTTCGCGGTGTGTCAATGTAATAGCACCTGCACAGATTTATTCACGTTTAATATCGCAATGGCAGGGTGAAGCATCCATCTTCTGGCGAAGTGCTGGTGTGTGTCAGTCTGTCTCCTTACTCAGAGAAGGCATCTGCGACAGGCATTTAAACTCCGCAATGGCCGCACCAGGACAGTTTAATAAGGGCACAGCCGGTTGTTTACGTAGCTGGCAATTTGCGCCGGCCGTCCACCGCTGCTCTATGGGGTGGAGGCTGCTGCCTCTATCCCGAGGCTGAAGTGGGTCGCGGAACAGCAGCTGGGGAATACATGTGGAGTAAAGGATAACAACGGAGCTGTGTATCTGTATTTATTTAACCGCGACCTGCTTCGGTGGCCCGCTAGTCTGTCATCATGCCGCTTTGTACAGAAAATATAAAATTGGCGTCAGCTATGCCCGAAATTCAACATCATAATGTAGATAGTAACTGTTAAAAAAACTTAACGTTTTGATCAGTATATTCAGCAAAAACAAATTACATATTTCCGTTTGATCAGCAAGATCCAAAAACAATGAAATAATCTAAGACTGTTCCTTAGTAATATACATACATAGTGTTTACGTCCCTAACGGCTAAAACAAGAGGTATTTTGCTCAGTAAGAGCAGCCTAGGAATATATTGAGTAAAGTACCGTACAGACGTATAACTCAATTTATAAATGATGAATGAAAACACCGCCAACAGTTGCTAAAACTTCGTTTTAATTGACCATAATATCAGTTTCACAGCTTACAGTCGCATCTAGAGGCGCAATAAATATTATTACATTAATCCGTCATATGAGAACCAAACGTTCTTAGTCAAGGTATTGCCACTCTAAGAATATTGCCAATATTTAAAAAACCTGACGATATTCTCAGATTGTCAATACCTTGACTAATAACAGTGGGTTTACCAATGAGGGACTAGTGTAATAATTTTCGTAGCTCCTGACTAAGGAACTGCAGTCGTGAAACCGGTATTGAGGCCAATTAAACCACGTTTTACCAACTTTCAGCGCTTTTTCCATTCATCATGACCTCCAGCAGCTGCGGATGCCCTGCATTTAAAATACTTTGCAATTTGTACAGTTTCGTTAGAAAAAGTGTATCCCACAGGAGAAACATCCAAATAGGATGATGATGATGTTCGGTTTGTGAGGTGCTTAACTGCGCGGTCGTCAGCGCCCGTACGAAGTCCCAATTTTTTAACAGTCCAATTTTGTACACAGTCCAATCTATTCACTGTCACGATTGATGATGATGATGAAATGATTAGGACAACACAAACAGCCAGTCCCTGGGAAGAGAAAAATCCCCAACCCGGACAGGAATCGAACCCAATACCCCGTGGTCCAGAGGCAGCAACGCTAGCCACTAGACAATGAGCTGCGGGCTATCCAAATAGGGTAATAATAATAATAATAATAATAATGTGTTACTGAATAGTTATATCTCCCTGTTTACTAAGATACATCCACTTCGTCCAGTACAGCCAAAAATGTGAATTAGAAAAGGCGTTTTAACAGTCCAAAAACGTAAAAACCACAACCCTTAAAGTAAAGCAAAATTCCAGAATAACTAAGATCTATGGTCCTAGCTCATGAAGAACACACAAATACAGCCAGAGCGTACTTTAGTCACGTATAAGGCAAACTAATAACAACTAGTAAGGCACCATATAAATTTGGAAGTATGTGGTAAGGTCTTATGGGACCAAACTGCCGAGGCCATCGGTCCCCAGGATTACACACTACTTAATCTAACTTAAACTGACTTACGCTACGGACGACACACACAACCATGCCCGAGAGAGGACGTGGGGAGCCGCACGGAAAGGCACCATGTGAAACAATGAATAACGTGGTAACGGAATAACACACAGTCAACGTAAAATAAAAGCAAAATGAATAAAACCTATCCATCAATGACACTTAGGATGCCTTTGACCGCTAGGTGACCAATAGAAACCCTAGCACGTTAAGTGCCATCGGGTTTCTTCAGAACGTATACTTCCAGAAGCGGGAGGTAGTTCTTATCCTCAAGCTCCACGGTAAATTTAATATTTTGGTGAATCTTGGTGAACTTTTACATGAAAGATTTTGAGAAGATTGTACTAAGGACAGCGCCTCGCCTATGCAAGTACTTCCACAGGTACGTGGAGGGCAGGTTCGTGGAGTGGTAATATGGGAGGGTTTCGAAAGATGAAGTCCTCGACCACATAAAAAATTCAGGAAACCCACCAAACAGACATTTATCTTGCAGCGACCAGCTGCCGTCATCTACGACAGAGACACTCATGCCTGACGACGCAGTTGCACAGAGCGAAGACCATATGTGATGACAGCAACTTATCGAAAGAGCTGGAACGCTTTAAAAAACATATACATTTAGCGGCACCCGAAATGAAGATTTTAGAAGTCGCTGGAACACGCAAGTGCAACGACAGTACCAAAGACGGAGAAAAAATAGAACAGAACACAAGACTGCGTTACTATCGTACGTGGATGTAGCTTCTACAGGAACTGGCTAAGTTTTAAGTAAAAAATATAAAAAGCCCTTATTTGACGAGCTGCAAAAATAATGTATCTTTTGCAGAACATGAGAGATAATTTCGGGCTTCGTACACCTGTCATGAATTGTAGACCATATATACTGTGCGTACACATTATGTGAATTTAATTGCAGACGTTTCCATTGCTCTTTGCATCCTCGTGCGTTGATCATTGGTGATTCTTTCGCCTTTTAAGAAAACTTCTATCAACCATTGGCCCGTAGCTGTTATAGGATACGTAGACGGTTTATCCTCACTCCAGTGCCAGTTTTACTTTTTGGGAAGCTAGCATATCTTTAGTATCCTTCAACCTTTACAACCCATTCAGGAAAATAATAAAACAGATTCATGGGAACATTTTTTCAGACAACTATTAACAGCATCGATATACTTAGAAAAATGATGAAGTAACTGCTGTCTTGTAAATTATCTATTCGCAATCGGTTTCGCTCACAGACGGTAGAAAAAATTTTTACATTGGTAAATCACATGCATATATGTCTTTAGATCTGAGTGAATAACATTATCGATTCAAAAACGAAAGAAACATTTAACATAGATATAAAGTACTATAGTAATGGCTCCATCAGTGGTGTAATCTGATGTTGCCAATGTATAAACTTTTTCCACAGTGAAGATGGTCTATGACTCAAACCGGTTGTGGATAAATAGCTTGCAAGACAGTAATGTGTTCATTATGCATTTTCCCAAGACATTCATGTGGCCTATACATTTCTTCGGTCATCATAAATTTAAGGGCTTTGTGATCGTATAATGTAGCATCTCATTTCCGGCGAATAAACAGATGAACTTTATGAATGGCTACGCTCTAACGAGTGTTTCCTTCTTCATAGTAGAATAGTTTCTTTCACATGTGCTTAGCTATCCACTGCCAAATGCAACGGTATTATGCTATTTGTCTTCCATTCCTGCTCAGTTTGGTATGCCTCACATCCGATGCTGTGCTCCGAGCTTCCACTGACTCCTTGTTCAGATCAGGATGTCACAGAAAATTACCAGCGGCCAACACCTCTTTCTCTCGAAATCTTCTGTGAATTTACGGGGTGTATACGTGAACAAAGAAAAAAAATTCCCGGATATTTCCCAGATTTCCCGGTTAAAAATACACTTTCTCCCGGGTGAAAATACACTTTATCCGTGTTAAGTGACAGTATATTCCTCTTCGGCACTGTAAAAGTCATCAATCCTTTGAATGTTTATGGTTTTATATACCGACGTAGAATTTCCCGGCACCTTAGAAAACGAAATTCTGGGGGAAAACACGTTTTGAAAGACTTTTGATTTGCAGCAACATGTACGCTGCATATTTTCGTATTAGGAAGGTATAAATTTGAATTCCACCAAACAACGCATGTCACTTTCCGAAGCATTGAAATTGAGATTGCGAAGCGCTTTTGTAGGCGTCATAGCTCATTCACGTGATCTCGCCAGCTGATGACAGCAATAGGGCACGTGATGTAGTCAGCCAATAGCAAGATCACTCTGAAGTAGCGCGAATGCACAAATAAATTAATGAATTAAATTAATATACATAGTATTCACATATAATATTGGTCTCTAAGATTAATAAATTGGAAGAGAAGCTAAGCTTCCACATATAATGTTGATCTTTTTTGCGCGTGTTATACTTTAAGATACATCACACAAATGTGCCAGTAAAACTTTTAATAACGACGCAAATGTCTCATCTTCTGGGCTCGAAATTCTTGTAAATGGTCGTCCTTAAAGTGTTGATTTTAAATGAGAGTCAAACGCTTTGTGATTTAAGAAATTCATCGTATATTCTCGCACATAGTTCATCTTGCGTAAAAGGAAATCTGCTTTTAATGTAACGCTTTTCAAACCACCATTCGCAATATTTTCCCGCTACCTGTAAGAAATAGGTTCGTTTCAGCAGTTGCAAGAAAGCGCCAGATAACTGGCATCACCGCGCTTGCGCAGCTACGATGACGCGGGAAGCCCATATGTTCGTACGTGTGAAACATTAAAAGATCTTACATTATGTCATAAAAGAAACAAGACATCAAAGGATACTTCAAGAGCGTCGGGATTCCGCGAACCATACCAAAATGCATAATTCGGCTTAAAATGCACACCCGTATGTAAATTTTCTTGGAGTACCAGTACTCATGTTTGGTTCTTTATTAAAGCGTAATGTCACACGTTTACTTGAAATTCAGTGAACAGTTGAAACTACCCAATAGTGTGAAATTAAACACTTTGTTTCAAATAAATTGACTGCCTCAGTAGAAAGGATTAATAAAAGCTAAATCTCTTTAGCAAACCGGCTAAAATAATTTCATTGTTCTGTAAGGCGATTAATGCTTGACTGTCAAAGGTGGAAATAAAATCTGAAACCATTAACATATTTTAGCCTTCCGTAATTATGCGAACGTATTTTAATTCATTTGGTAGCTCCCGGGCACAAAAATCCGTTTTGTTATAATTTAACGTGAGAGCAATAAACGAAGAGGAAACAACAAAATCACTGAACGTAAATACAGGTCACGTGGAGACGACCCACCTCCCAACAACAACTCTGACTGCTCTGTGCATCAGCCCCGGAACTACGATATTTCCGAACAGGGGCAATATTAAGTAGTGGCGCTCAGCCACACTTCCGTGACCAGAAGCGGGAGAAGGTACTACCCATACGCGTCTCAACTGCGCATGCGCAAGAGCCCGCCCGCAACTGCTCTAACGAATCTAATTTAAACAATTGTCACGTCACGCTCAGCGGAGGCAATTTGTCGTTATAAAGCATTGCACAGTGTTGCTAAAGCCTTTGACACACTTTACTGTTGGCTGACGCTTGTATGAGCACTGTTTTGTTGTTGTTTACGTCGTATTTCCTTTGGAACTTAAGTTTTATTTTCGTTTTTTTTCTCCCGTTCATGTTTCTGCAGTAGCGGAATACAATAATATCCTTTGTTAGAGTATTGGTTCTTACCAGTCAAAATCACAAAAATTTAGCTGAGAACTAAAACAATGAAAAATTCCCAGAATTCTAATCAATTCCCGGGTTTTTTTCCGGTTTTCTCCCGGATGAAAAAATTCCCGGGTTTTTCCCGGATCTCCCGGTTGTCCCGGGTCGTATACACCCTGATTTATTATTCCATTGCCACTCAGTACCTCTGTTTAACAGTCATAATATTCTACAACAGGTACGTATATGCTCAGAATGAATCTCCTGAAAAATCCTAAAGGACCTAACAATGGTTTGAGTTATTTCCCATCTCGGAATTGTTGGCATTCACTATGGTGTCAACTTTAGATGGGTCTCGTCTAACCCCTTTAGTGTTAATGATACCCATATGTGTTTTAAAGGTGGATGTATGTCTATGTGGATGTATACAAGGTGAGTCACTAACTACTGCCACCAAGAGCTGAAATGTTTGTGTGACAAAAGTTGCATGGGACAACGAGGGCCGTAATATGACGTTGGTTTTTTTGTTGCTAGGTGGGGCCGGGTCAGAGGTATGAAGATCAATTTTTTCTAAAAAGGCATGCAATAGTTTGGTACTTATTTTCAGTCATCGGCTATCGAGACGAGTCCAATGATGTGTAACAGTAGGGTCTTTGAAGGTCAACGAAGGTCACAAAGGTGGCATGAATGTCCATTTACAGAAGGTGTTCGAAGTGATGACCATTGACATCAATGCAGTGCTGCAATCATCTTATCATGGACTGAGTGTTATTCCTTATCACTTCGGCACTTTTCGAAGCTCATGCTCTGATAATTCTCCCTCCCATATCATCAGGTGTAGGTTGAAATGTCTTTATAAACAATGCCTTTTACGAATCCTCTCAAGAAAAAATCCATAGGCATCAAGTATGGCGAACGAGCCGGCCACAACACATCTCCTCCGCGTCCAATACAACTATTTGGGAACTGTCTCTGCAACTCATTTCTATCAAAGAAAAGTGTGCCGGACACCCATCGTATTGGTACCGCATTCCGTTCCTTTTTCCTATAGGTATTTCTTCCAATGTCCGACTGCTTAGCTGGGTGGTAACGTGCTCACCTCCCCTGCAAGCGGGCCTGGATTCGATTCCCGGCCGGGTTGGAGATTTTCTCCGCCCGGGGACTGGCTGCTGTGTAGTCCTCGTCATCATTTCATTCTCATCACTGGCGCGAAAGTCGTCCAATGTGGCGTCGACTGAAATAAATCTTGCATTTGGCGGCCGAATTTCCACGGATGGGGTCTCCCGGCCAGAGATGCCATACGCTCATTTTCATTTTTTCTTCCAATAACAGACTTAATGTTTCTTGCAGGAATGTGAAGTACTTCCTAACATTAAGATTCCCTTCGATAAAATAGAGGCCTATAATTCTGTTCCCCAAAATCCCACACCATATGTTTTGCAAATTAACATTTCCATGGTTCGTGAACGTAGCCTCGTCAGTAAATAAAATCAAATTACTAACTGTGTCATCCCTCTGAATCTGAAGTTGAGCCCCTCTGCAGAATCCGTTCCAGTTAGTACTTGGTGGAGACTGATAAGGTAAGGATGATATTTATAACTATGCAAAACACGAACAACTCTATGCTGGCTCATGCCAGATTCCCTTGCAGTTTGACGCGAACTAACACAAGGATCTCGATCCACAGTGGCAAAAGTACCAATTTCTGTTTCCTCGTTAGTAACTTTCCTTTGCCGGATATGTTTCCGATGCGTTAAAAATCCAGTTGTTCTCAATTTATCATATACGTATTTAAATGTACGACATGTAGGATAAGTACGTTGAGGATATCTTTCAGCGTATAAGTCTCTAGCTCTCACTAAATTTCGTCGGCATGGTGTTTACATGTTAATGGCACGTTAAATGGATACGCCGTATTCGGCGCATATTTACTATATGCGCGATATACGAGAGAGAATTGTCAGAGCATGTGCTTCGATAAGTGCCGAAGTGACAAGGAATACCAGTCAATCCATGATACGAAGATTGCAGCACTGCATTGATACCAATGGTCATCACTTCGAACACCTTCTGTAAATGGACGTTCATGCCTCCTTTTTGACCATCGTTCACCTTGAAAGACCTTACTGCTACACATCATTGGCTTCGTCTCGATAGCCGCTATGAGAAAGTAAGTACCAAACTATAGCACCCCATTTAAAAGAAAAAAAAAGTTGACCATATCTTTGAGTCGACCCCACCTAGCAGCAGAAAACCAACGTCATATTATGGCCTCCGATGTCCCATGCAACATATGTCCCACAAACTTTTCAGCTACTATCATACTAGAGTGACTCACCCTGTATAGGTACGTATGTATGTTTCACATCTTCTCCTAAACCCCTATATCAATTTCAACCAGACTCCATACACATGTTGCTTACTGCATGGAAGGAACAGCAGTGAGGGTAAGAATGACCTACCTCTCAAAGAGTGGGGATGGAGGTGAAAAAGCCCCTGACGCGCAAATAGAGGGATTATATTTATAAAGTATTTGAGAATCAGGGCACCTAGTGACTTGCAACCAATTTACACATACGACACTTACTCGCGCTGACAGACCGGGCAAAATGATGAAAGGAGTAAAGTTTATCGCCTACTACATTGTCATGGTTCATTCAGTAAAACTGCCGCACCAAAGTTGACCTTTTAATTCATTATTTCTTCAATGCCACCTGCATTCGCAGCACTTTCCGCAGGCAGTATCCACGTATACCGCTGGATTTACATGCAACTTTATATCATTATACGATACATAGATCGAGAGATATGACGTCACTAACACTGAGCTGTATGAAAACGAAAACACAGGCTAAAATTCGCTAGAGACACAGGTGACATATATGTACAAATATGTGTGATATATGTTAAATAAATGTGAAATATATGTAACATGTGCGAACGCGAACAAAGCGACGGGTAAAAAGCTGCTTCTAAAGCCCTGAATCTGTTTGTATCAATCTTGGTAAACTATTAATTACTATCTGGAAAGAAATACTGTAGCCGTAGAAACCAACAACCTCCTATTGGGCTGGGGATGATGAAGGGAGAAGGGTGGAAAGAGGAGATAGTCAGAGAAAGAGAAGGAGACAGGGGAAGAGGAGATGGACAGAGAGAGTGGGAGGGGGAAATAGATTGAAGTGAAAGAGAAGGAGATGATAAGAGATAAGAGGTATGAGGAGATGGACAGCGAGAGGGGGAGAAAGAGATAGTCAGAGAGGGGGGTAAAGAGGATACAGATGGGACGAGGAGGTGGACTTGGCGGTGGGAGGACGAGGTGATCTAACAGAAGATTAGATAAGCAGAGGGTGTCCGTAATTAAAGTTCCATTTTCAAAGCGCTGTAGAAGGAGAACAACTGATCAGAATGATGTCAACTTTGAACAATACAGGGTGAAAAGTATTTAAACCGACAAACTCTGGGAGGTTGTAGGGGACATGAAAACAAATATTTTTCCCTAATGTCATTTTATCCTACGAGGAGTATTGAAACCGGTAGAGGAAGATTTCTCTGGTGGAAAATTAACTAAACCAACAAACACTTTTTCCAATCTTTTGTGCCGGCCGGAGTGGCCGAGCAGTTCTAGGCGCTACAGTCTGGAACCGCGCGACCGCTCCGGGCGCAGGTTCGAATCCTGCCACGGGCATGGATGTGTGTGATGTCCTTAGGTTAGTTGGGTTTAAGTAGTTCTAAGTTCTAGGGGACTGATGACCTCAGAAGTTAAGTCCCATAGTGCTCAGAGCCATTTGAACCATTCTTTTGTGACCAAGAGGCAAGACATTAACACAACCCAATTTCAATTACAGTAGATTTTCAAAAATGCCTCTATTGACACGTAAACAAAGCTTAAACTGTCGGATCACGTTCTGTCTGACACGGGCAAAAACCCCAGGAGTATCCTGAATTGTTCCTGCTGCTGCTACTATCCGGGCAACCAGATCCTCTTCTGATGCAACAAGAGTTGCATAAACAAAGCTGTGCATCTCTCCCAACACAAAAAAGTCCAGAGGGGACATATCTGGGGATCGAGCAGGCCATGGTACAGGACCACCTCTGCCAATCCACATTTCTGGGAACCGTCGGTCCAGGAATCGACGCACACGACGACTGAAATGTGCCGGCGCCCCGTCATGTTCGGACCACATGCGTTGTCTTGTAGGGAGCGGGACGTCTTCCACCAATTCTGGCAATGCTCTGGCGGGAAATTTGTAATAGTGCTTGCCATTTAATGGCCTAGGAAGCAGTTACGGCCCAATTAAACAGCCCTCAACAACACCGACCCTCACATTAACGAAGAACCGCACTTGATGAGCGCTAGTAACTGTGGCATGTGGGTTATCCTCACTCCAAACATGTGAATTGTGTATGATGAAGACTCCATCACGCCAGAACGTTGCTTCATCGGTAAATAACACAGAGGATGGAAATGTAGGATGCATTTCACACTGTTCCAGGTACCACCGCAAAAACTGTGCTCTTGATGGATAATCAACTGGTTCCAGGTTGTGGACACGCTGTAAGTGAAATGGACGTAAAAATTGCACTCGAAGGACTGTTCTTAAATTCGTCTGATTCGTCCCCATGTTACGTGTAATTGCACGAGTGCTGATTGAAGGATCTCGCTCCACATGCTGCAAGACAGCTTCCTCGAATTGCAGCGTTCTTACCGTGCGACGGCGTCCCTGTGCAGGTAATCTGCTAAATGACCCGGTCTCACGCAGCTGTTGGTACACAGCAGCAAAGGCCGTATGATGCGGGATACGGCGATTAGGATATTGTTGTTGATAAACCCGCTGTGCAGCTCGTCCGTTGTGGTGCGCTACGTACTATGCACCAACCATATCAGTGTAGTCACTCCAGGTGTATCGCTCCATTAGTAAACACAGACAGTGCACTACTACACTGGTGGACAGCAGTTGCCTAAAACTGAAGAGAATAATACTCCCTCTAACAACTGAAGATCGCAATACGGCCTCTAACAACTGATGAGCGTAATGTGGCCTCCACCGGTTTAAATAATCATCATAGGAAAAAATGACATTAGGGAAAAATATTGTTTTTATGTCACCGACAACCTCCTAGAGTACATAGTTGGCGCAGAGGAAAACGTCATGAAAGAAAGAAAAATAACGCAAAATTGACCAACAGATGGCACTGTAAACGTTTTCAAGAAGGGACGTCGAACAGATGTGCAGAACTATAGACCTATATCTCTAACGTCGATCAGTTGTAGAATTTTGGAACACGTATTGCGTTCGAGTATAATGACTTTTCTGGAGACTAGAAATCTACTCTGTAGGAATCAGCATGGGTTTCGAAAAAGACGGTCATGTGAAACCCAGCTCACGCTATTCGTCCACGAGACTCAGAGGGCCATAGACACGGGTTGACAGGTAGATGCCGTGTTTCTTGACTTCCGCAAGGCGTTCGATACAGTTCCCCACAGTCGTTTAATGAACAAAGTAAGAGCATATGGACTATCAGACCAATTGTGTGATTGGATTGAGGAGTTCCTAGATAACAGGACGCAGCATGTCATTCTCAATGGAGAGAAGTCTTCCGAAGTAAGAGTGATTTCAGGTGTGCCGCAGGGGAGTGTCATAGGACCGTTGCTATTCACAATATACATAAATGACCTGGTGGATGACATCGGAAGTTCACTGAGGCTTTTTGCAGATGATGCTGTGGTGTATCGAGAGGTTGTAACAATGGACAATTGTACTGAAATGCAGGAGATTCTGCAGCGAATTGACGCATGGTGCAGGGAATGGCAATTGAATCTCAATGTAGACAAGTGTTATGTGCTGTGAATACACAGAAAGATAGATCCTTGATCATTTAGCTACAAAATAGCAGGTCAGCAACTGGAAGCAGTTAATACCATAAATTATCTGGGAGTACGCATTAGGAGTGATTTAAAATGGAATGATCATATAATGTTGATCGTCGGTAAAGCAGATGCCAGACTGAGATTCATTGGAAGAATCCTAAGGAAATGCAATCCGAAAACAAAGGAAGTAGATTACAGTACGCTTGTACGCCCACTGCTTGAATACTGCTCAGCAGTGTGGGATCCGTACCAGATAGGGTTGATAGAAGATATAGAGAAGATCCAATGGAGAGCAGCGCGCTTCGTTACAGGATCATTTAGTAATCGCGAAAGCGTTAGGGAGATGATAGAAAACTCCAGTGGAAGACTCTTCAGGAGAGACGCTCAGTAGCTCGGTACGGGCTTTTGTCAAAGTTTCGAGAACATACCTTCACCGATGAGTCAAGCAGTATATTGCTCCCTCCTACGTATATCTCGCGAAGAGACCATGAGGATAAAATCAGAGAGATTAGAGCCCACACAGAGGCATACCGACAATCCTTTCCACGAACAATACGAGACTGGAATAGAAGGGAGAACCGATAGAGGTACTCAAGGTACCCTCCGCCACACACCATCAGGTGGCTTGCGGATTATGGATGTAGATGTAGATGTAGATTAGCTCACCAACGAAACTTCCTGGAAGATTAAAACTGTGTGCCGGACCGAGATTCGAACTCGGGACCTTTGCCTTTCGCGGGCAAGTGCTCTACCGACTGAGCTACCCAAGCACGACTCACGCCCCGTCGTCACAGATTTAATTCCGCCAGTACCTCGTCTCCTACCTTCCAAACTTCACAGAAGCTCTCCTACGAACCTTGCAGAACTAGCGCTCCTGGAAGAAAGGATATTGCGGAGACATGGCTTAGCCACAGCCTGCGGGATGTTTCCAGAATGAAATTTTCTCTCTGCAGCGGAATGTGCGCTGATATGAAACTTCCCGGCAGATTAAAACTGTGTGCACTTGCCCGCGAAAGGCAAAGGTCCCCAGTTCGAGTCTCGGTCCGGCACACAGTTTTAATCTGCCAAGAAGTTTCATATCAGCGCACACTCCGCTGTAGAGTGAAAATTTCATTCTAGCTCACAACGGTCTCGCAGCGCATAACTGTTCCTCAATTTGCGTCCGAGACGCCCAATATGAGTGTCTCAATGAAGGCTTCCGCTCTGGTGGTAAAGCTCTTCTACAAGAACTGTGTCTGTGCGCCAGTAGCCCTGCGAAAGTACCGGACACTCAAGCGTATGTCTGTAAGGGTCTGGGTAAAATGATTACTGGAGTCAAAAAGACAGGTTCTTTTGAAGAGGAATGTGGCAGAAGAAGGAAAGCTGCTGATTCGATATCTGTCGAAGATGTGGCCACAGCATTGCTGGATGGATGGAGCGGTGGTGTTCAAACATGGAGTGCCCAGGTAATTGACCGAACGTTGCACAGGTCTCAGGGTTCCTACGAAACATCCTGTATTGCTATCCATACAAATTTGCTCATGTTCAGTTGCTTTCTGCTGACCTGCAAACTCTGGAGGTTCTTGTTTGCATGGAAGTGGGCAATGAATGGCCATGTAACATTCTGTGGACAGATGTAGCCCGTTTCCATCTCCAACGAATGTCAGTAGGAGAACTGCAGAATGTGCCCGCACATCCATGGGTACCACTACTTTCTGCAAAGGTGATGTGTGGTGCAGGCTGACCGCATGGCTTATCGTAGTGTCGTGTTTTTCGAGATGATGTCCTGCGGTCCCTGTCACCTGTACCGTCAGTGGTAAGGGCTATGAGAGAGTTTTGCGCACCAAGATCATTCCAGCTATTCAACAGCGTGTGTGATGTCTGGGTGGGATCATTTTTATGCAAGGCGGCTCTTCTCCACAGATTGCACGGCCAGTGAAGCGCCTGCTGCAGTGACATTTCGGAAATGCTACAATTATCATCTTTCCCTAAGCCTGGCCATACAGATCACCCGATCTTCATCTGTGTGACTTCTGGCTGTGGCGTTACCTGAAAGATATCGCGTTCAGTGCCGAAGTTACGAACGTAGCTCAATTGAAGACAGGCATTGCGCAACGCGTTCTGAATGCGACCTCCGAGACACTCCGATTGTTGTGGAACATGTTGTTTCTTCATTTCACCGTGTGGCAGAAAACGATGGGCAGCATAGTGAACATATCTTGCGCCGGTCTCACGGCAGATAGAAACTGATGTCATTTCGATTTTCATGATGTTTTTGGCCGCACGACAATTAAAAGCAGATGTAATTTTGCTGTTTGTGCGGTTTTCGGTCCCAGAACAACTAAAAACCGACGTCGCTTTGTTTTTATACGATTTTTGGCCCCAGGACAATTTAAAGCCAATTTTTCTCATTCGAGGTAGTCGATGTGATACGACGACCCTGCCACGATGGATGCCAAGGCGTGGCAGTGCCACAACTGTTGACTGTCGAACTTGTGCAGTGATGCACGATGAACAATGCGGATGGTGTATTGTGAAACTCAAACCATAGCTATCGTACTGCGATTCATCTGCCATTTTAACCGACCCTATTTACGAAAAGCAGCTTACAGCGCTACCTATTGGTAATGTTTCCGTTCATTTTGTTTTGTTCACTGGCGTTTCCCCCTGCATCAATAACTCGTTGTTGAAATTTGACATCACTCTGACGTTATTTCCAATTTATTGAACCTTTCAAAGCAACATCGACATAAACTATCGCTGTTCCAGTAATTTGTCACCTACATTCTGTAAAAATGTCTGTAGAAGTATCTGCAAGATTAGCGCATGTGAACGATAATTACTCTGACTGAGCAGTTTCACAGACGGTTATACCGTAAGACATTACCGAGTAAAAATATACGAAAATTGTTGAGGTGTTGGTTTACTTGTTTCTAAACCTAGCAGTTATGCGAAGAGCACACGTTTATCGAATAGAAAAGCCCAATACGTTTCTTCCAAGTCAACTATCAAGTTATGCACCAAAAAAATTGCAGCCTTCTACTGTATTCAATGAATTCTCTTTGTGAGCTTTATTAACTGTTGGTGTTGTTCTATCATTTGTACAGAACTGATTATACCCTGTTTTTCCGAAATTACGGAAGAGTCTGTTTACATATAATGACATGTTAATTCTTAGAAAAACGTTATAAATAATTTCTTACATTATTGTCTACCGAAGTTAATAACGCTGAGTGTTTTGGAAAAGAAGAAACAAACCTGACTCGTGTATAGTATGTGGAAATTCATTCAGATAAATTTCTGTAAGATGGCATACAGTAAAAGAAAAAAAAAATCTTGCATAGTGCGATGGTATGAAACTACTCTTGGAAGTCAAAAGTAAACGCATCATTAAATCGTACGGCCACTTGTGTTACGAGAGAGTCGTTTCTCAGAGAACACTCGCTTGACGTCACCGGCTGGGCCGGCCGATGTGGCCAAGTGGTTCTAGGCGCTTCAGTCCGGAACCGCGCGACCGCTACGGTCGCAGGTTCGAATCCTGCCTCGGGCATGGTTGTGTGTGATGTCCTTAGGTTAGTTAGGTTTAATTAGTTCTAAGTTCTAGGGGACTGATGACCTCAGCAGTTGAGTCCCATAGTGCTCAGAGCCATTTGAACCATTTTTTTCACCGGCTGGTGGTGACCCCATTATTGTATGAGTGCTCCTTTTAGTCTGGCCGGGGCTTGTAAATGTTAGAGAAGACGTCACGGCCACGTCAATATGATTAAGGACCACGTTCGTTTCTCTATGACTGTTAATCTTCTGAGCGGACATGGAGATTTGTATTTAAGTCCCTAGCACGAATGATGCGACGAGCGAGAAGATGTATTTGCGTTTCCTGTCCTACTCCTCACATTTGCCAATTCCGTCCGTTTGCACAGTCCTGCAAAGCTATCACTTTCTATTCAGTGTTAGAAGCACTGTTGCTAGATTCAGTGGGAAACATAAGGTTCAATTAAGAAACAAATGATGACGGAACCTCGCTGCAGGGAACCACTACCCAGGCTCGACGGCTTTGACCTGGAAGCACCTGCTGCAGGATGCCCTTGGACGTGAACCTGTCTCCATGAGGGCGTTGATTCCCTGAGAGAGGCAGGTGCATTGAGGACGCGTGCTCACCTTGAAGATGAAGTGCCCTCTAGCCCCCTCTCCCGCGTGATGCAATCCGAGATTAACCTGTTCTGGCTCCAGTGCTTACGATTATACCGCTATAACACCAGTGTCTCATGCTTATTTCTAAACACATCACGAGATCCGCTGACGTACCTGACTACACATAAAAGGCGAATATAAACTGTGCGTATAGACTCTGGAAAACTGCTACTGGTAGCACAGTTACCAAAAAGAGATCGTATTACCTTATGTCTTGTTTATGATGAGAGAAATTAGTTTATATGTCGCCTACATCCCTTTCTGATCGACACTGGACAGACAACAGTCAAATGTAGCCACACGGGAAGAGGGCAAAGTTCCATTATTAATATTAGTTTGCCATTGAAAGAGTGCTTTATGAAAGAAGTCAGATATGACAGAGTTATGGAATGAACGTTTGGTTATTCTAGATTTGAAAGTTTCGTCAAAAGTAAATAATATTTTTTTAAATTTTGAAATACTAGATTCCTACATACATTTTCACTATGGTTACGTTTTTATATACGAATTGTTGTCATAATAATATCGGCTTGTGAAGTGTAATTATTGTGGAAGACTCTTGCTCAGATTTTTTTTTGTAACTTAGAAAAACTCTTTGAGTTTGTGCCGTTTGCTTAGTGATGCTGTTGAAATTAATTTTTACAGAGTGAACATAATCAGTTGATAGCTGACAGACCACATGCAGTATCCAATTACGTTCACTCCGAGTCTGAACACGATTTGCATGACTACCCTTGAATATTACATCTACCCAATTTCGAAAATTGCAATAGCATATGACAAGCGTTATTGGTATAATAAGAGAATGCATTTGCTTAACAGGAAAAATATTTTAAATGTGCTGCGAAGATGTGTTGAACACCCGAAGAAGAGACTAACAAGTTACTCCTCGAGTCGCAGGCCGCTTATTGACTAGGAGCATTCACCCATTACGGTATACTTCATAAAATATTACGTCGTTACTTCATAAAATGGAAATTTATGCATTAATATGGGATTCCACTCGGTGATGCGGAACTTACGGAAAAGCTCTTGATGAAAATAACGCAACTAGAACAGCCGAAGTTAAAAAACTGGTTAGTTCACACTTCTCAAATTAAACACTTAGCTGGAACGTTAGCCAAACATGCAGTTTGCGTTTGTGTTTTTAGTTCCTTGTTAGTATACAACAAAGCGCCAACGTAGAGATAATGACACACGCGGCGTTAATTCACTTCAAGCGTGCTGTCGTATTATCGTACCAAGTACACGAATGAGGGCCACACAGATTCCATATTGTTGATAATTTTACTTCATAGGCATACCCAGTCCTAGGATGCATATGTCAGTTTTACTGCCTTGTACGAGCAAAGTGATTGGGAAGCACAATATCAACGATATTTGTGGACGAACCGACGTTATTACATCCTGAACGCAAAAGTAATTGGGCACTTAACTTATGGGTGTGTCGTTACTGTCTGGTGAACTAACATACACCAGAAGCATGATAAACAGTGTGTGGCTACTGTCGAGTGACAGCCGTCCCAACCCGGCGCTGCCACGTCGTTGGCACTGTTCGGCGGATATACTTACCAATGTAAGTCACTGATACACTGAGTGGTTATAATTAAACTTTCGCTGCTAGAGGCACTGTAGACGGAGAACTATTTACCATATGGGCACCCAACTTTGTAGGAATGATGTTCAAATGGCTCTAAGCACTATGGGACTTAACATCTAACGTCATCCCTCCCATAGACTTAGAACTATTTAAACCTAACTAACCTAAGGACATCAGACACATCCATGCCCGAGGCAGGATTCGAACCTGCGACCATAGCAGCAGCGCGGTTCCGGACTGAAGCGCCTAGAACCGCTCGGCCACATCGGCCGGCCTGGACAGGGTGAGCAGGACTTTACTCGTGAAGTAATTTTATCAGAATTACAATACGACCGCTGCTTT